>NW_023270268.1:5355381-5371621 GCF_011800145.1 Mirounga leonina
ATATATATATATATATATATATATATATATATATATATATATATTACAGAAATAAATCATTGCTGACCTCTTTCTGGCCAACTTTACTGGCCTTTTCTCAGCTCTGTACTACCTTTCACACTCAGGAGGGTCTGGCTTAGCTTGGCCTCCCATCTTGAAATGTGCCCCTCGACCTCTGTGACCCCATACTCTCCTCGTCTTCTTCCTGCTTCCACTGCCTTGTCCCCTGCTAACCCGTCCTTCCTTCTCCATCCCCCAACTCTGGGCCTCCCTCCAGAGTCTGTCCCCGGCTGCCCTTGCTGGCATCATGAGGAGCTCCTTATCTCGCCCGCACGGGCTGCCATTTCCGAGTTGAGGAGTCTCAAAAGCCCCCGCTCAGCCCAGGGCCTGACCTCCCTGCCAAGTGGACAACTCCATGCATCCATCCTCATACCTCTACCAAATCCCTGTGTTTAAAATTTCAACCCATCCGCCCCATCTCCCAAAAGAGCTTTCCAACAGCCTTAGTTGGTGTCAGCACCAAGGCTGTGGTTTCCCTCAGCATTCAGGGAGACTATTTGCTTTCCTTCTTTTACCCAGGTCATTGATGCCTCCACAAAAATGTCTATGTTGTCACCACAGTGCCTTAGCCACTCTGCCGGCCACACTGAGTCCAAATTCCTCTGCTCAGCCTCCCCCGTTGTGGAGAATCCAGACTCAACCTGGTCAACCAACTAAATTGCCCTCTGCAACACCGAGACCAGTCTTCTCGATGGCTCTACCACCCAACCCCAGTGCATATTCCTGTCTCCCCGTCTTACCTTCCCTGATGCTTCTGCGGCTGGGGAACTCTCTCCCTTCTCCCCACCAACCCCACAACCCACCCAGAGCTTTCCCGTCTTACATATGACGCCTAGACCGATTTCTCCCGAAGTGCTACAGTGGCGGCTAAACAGACATTCATATATCTGGAGCCATATAATAATAATAACGGTTTCCTTTTTATGTACTTCATAGAGTGTGTCACTAAAACAGTCCACTGGATCCTCGTATAATATACAAACTGGTCATAAATACTACTCATGGGGTTGGAAATGGGACACCTTGCTCCTTAAAATGCAAAGTTGGAGGAGGAATTTTTAAGCCGATTACCATAAGAACTGCTTCAAATTCTTCCCATTACAGGTAGCCTTGGGTCAGTGGCACAAATGGCCTTCCTTGTTTGAGTTCCCAGGCTAATTCTCCGTCATCTTTTATCTCGCTCTCCTGCCCCCCCCACACACACACACCCCAATCCCTCCACTGTAAGGGCAGCCCAGCGGAGGAAAAAGTCCACATGCTTTGGTCAAGCTCTGTTTCAAATATCTCCATTAAAATCCAAGTGCAAGCCTGGTGCCAACTCTGAGATTTTTGATTGCTCCATATTGAAAAATATTAAATGTTAAAAATAAGACAGTTGTTAGTCAGTGAACCAGAGTCCCGTGGAGCAAGGTATAACACGTACCTTTCTCAGAAAGAATTTCAGGAGCTACATAGGTCGGAGTCCCACACACAGTAAATATAGGTCTCACCACATGCTTTGCGAGGCCAAAATCAGCCAATTTCAAGGTGGTAGATTTGTCCTCATTTCGCTGAACCTGTAAGAAAACAAAATCTCCAAATCACCAAAATTGTGATGAGAACAAAGAAGAAAAACTAATGAGACAACAAGCATGCAAGGTCAGGATAAGCAAATGATAAACCCACTTGAGCTTATAGTTGATAAACCCAACCTGATTTCAGTGGTGGATACTCACATTTTCAAGTAAAACACCAATGAGTTAGATTCGCTCTGTTGTCCACTACGGTAGTACCATATTGCCACAGATGGCTATTAAAATTTGTATCAAATTGAAAATTTAGTTTCTCAGATGCACTAGCCATATTTCAAGTGCTCAAGAGCCATTGAGGGTTAATGGCTACCATATTGAACAGTGCAAATATAGAACCTTTCCATCACCACAGAAACTTCTATTGGGCACCACTGAGTTAGAACAAGGATCAATGATATTTTGAGCACTGACTAGCATTAGTGAGGACTAGAAAATGTCTCTGGGGAATGTGAAATCTGGGCAGAAAAAAAAAGAAAGGGAAAGAACTAGAAATTAGAAGGAAGAAGTAAGCAAGCAGTGGAGAAACGCTAGGTACAGACCCCAATTTGAGGACTGGGGAAGGTCTTAAGGACGAAACAGACCAGGAGTCTTTAGTTCCAAATCCAAGACTTGCCTCTGGATGGTCTTGGACCAATTTCTTTATTCATCTAAGCCTCTGTTTTCTCCTTTAAAAGGGGAGGGAGGTAATCAATTCCCGCAATTAGGCTTGTGTCAGGAGTTCCAATCGATGTCCATAATCTACCCTGCGAAGTCCTCCTCTAAAGTAACCAACTGTCCCAGGCCGCCAGGAACTGAAGGGTTCCCAGGATGTGAGATTTTCATTTTTAAAACTAGGACAATCTCTGGGGCGCCTGGGTGGCTCAGTCCATTAAGCGTCCGACTCCTGATTTCAGCTCAGGTCCTGATCTCAGGTCGTGAGATCGAGCCCTGTGTTGAGCTCTGAGCTTATCAGGGAGTCTGCTTGACATTCTCTCTCTCCCCCTGCCCCTCCCCTGCTCTCAAATAAATTAATTAAAAAAAAAAAAACTAGGACAGTCACAGGCAAAGCAGGATGAGGTGGTTGTCCTTGTTTCCACATAATACAGAATTAATGCTACTAAATAAGGATTTATTCATATATATATATGATTCATATATATATATGATATTATTCATATACATATATATGAACAGACCAACTGGGTTCTGTTAACATTTTTGCATGAAAGTGAAAGTAGTTCTGATTCTTTAGACCCCACTTCCACCAGGTTTTGGAGAAGGGGAAAATCAGTCATTTTTAGAGCACAGAAAAGACATGACCCTCACTCTGAAATGAAGACGGAGAATCCCTGCTCTCCTTTGTCTTCGTCAAAATGGATCCCACCTGCGTCTCATTCTTCCAAACAAATTCCTGTGGCCAGCTTTCTGATCACTGGTAAACCAATTCCCACTGCCCAGCTAATGTGTCCTGTCCTCCTTCTCCCTCAAGGTATCTGCATGCTAGATGATGTGTTAGGAAGAGGTGGGTCTTCACCTAAAAGAAATGAATCTCAAGAGGTGAGCCTAGCAGGTATTTAGACCACCACGCAAGACACGACATAAGTAAAGATATGTTCTATTTCACGTAAAAACAAACAGTGAGGGGGCAAACCTAGCATATTTTGCAGTAAGTGAAAGATGCATTGGTTCCCTCCTTGCTACGCAGGTGCTTTTCCACTCTGGGGAAAGATTAAATCACTGGGCACATGAGAACTCCAACCTTCTTCAACGCTAGTTGGTACCCAAACAAGTAAGGCATCATAGAATCTGAATGCTCATGGCAAAGGGGAGCTGAGCTGTTAATGACTGAGCTATGATAAAACAGGGACCCACAGGAGGTCTGGCCTCCAAACATCAGAGAGTGTTAAGACTCAGAGCAACAGCCTTCCCCCTGACCAAGTCTCAGGACACCAAGAAATAAAGGCAGAAGCCAAAGGGTTCCCACAGCCCCTCATTCCCGGGAGGCAGGAAGCGAGGTATCACAGCCCGGTGGTACCTGCCTACTTCCAGCTCTAGCCCCGCGCGGGCCCCACTCTGCAGCAATCCAGGTAGCCACCCCTGGCAGCTGGTCTGTGCACACCAGGAAGATGCTGGTTCCCTACCGGGAAGGCGTTCCGAGCCCCTTTAGCAGCCTTGTTACCCATCCTTCTGACCTCGTGTTCACAGAAAGCAGCCCACGCAATCTCTAGCAGGGAGCTTTGAATGGTAGATTCTGCAAGTGTGGCATCTTTTCCTCCCTCCTGTCGTCTGCCTCTTGGGAAAGGTGCACCTGTCGTCACATCCTCCCTGGCACCTTTCCTCCCAACAGAAAGGACAAAGCTGGGGGCTGTCAAGGTCTCGGGCCCAGAGGGGAATTTATCCATAGAGGGCAGAGATAAGAGTGGAATCTTAAAAAACAAACAGAAAAAGTCCAGCTCCTAGAAACAAAGAGTGGGACGGTGGTCACCAGGGACTGGGGAAAGCTGGTGGTCCAAGGGTACCAACATTCGGTTGTAAGATGAATATGTTCTAGGAATCCAATGTACAGCATAGTACCTGTAGTTAATCATTCTGTATTGTGTACCTGAAATGTGCCAAGAGAGATCTTAAACATCCTTACGAGAAAAAAAAAAAAATGCCACAAAAAACAAAGCAGCTCTATGAGGTGATGGACAGGGAAATTAACTTGAGTGTGGAAATCCTTCCACAATGTGTATGTGTATTGGATTGGATCATCATGGTGTACATTTGAAATATATCACAATTTTATTTGTCAATCATACCTCAATAAAGCTGGGGGGAAGAAATTAATGCATACTTTTAATTAAAACATAAATTTTGTTAAATATAAGATTAAGTAAATTTATACTTTGGAGTTTTTTCCAAGGCACCTTTCTCAACAAAACTTTTATTTTCCACTTAAAAAATAATTACAGCCCCTATGGCTGCCTTGAAACCCAGACAGCCAGCCAGTGCTCTGGGGATCCTGGTCACACAGAAGTGCCCCCAGGAACACAGCCACCTTCCCCCCTGGAGGGACCCCTGCTGGACCAAGCACCACCTGAGGGATTGATGGCAAAAGCCCCTTTTGTAACAAATCGGTAAAATCAGGGTCGAGGTGACTGGCTCTGTCCCCTCCTGGCAGAGGTCGGCCTCAGGTCCACCTGCTTCTGGTTCTCCGGGAGCAGGGGGCGCTGGGCGGCTTCCTCATGTCCCGCACTGAAATAACCCTTTGCAGGACGATTCAGCATCATGCACCCATTACATGTACAGACTCTAAAGCCCAACAGCCAGGTGCAAACTCCAGCTCACCATTCACTGGTGTAACTGGCTAAGTCACTGGTCCTCTCTATGCCCCCACTTCCTCATCTGTAAAGTGAGATGTGAATGAGATGTGTGGTGAGAATTTAATGAATTAACATTTGTAAGGTGGGATAAACAGTACCCCAGCACCTAAGAAGCATGACATAAGTGTTTGTTAAGTAAACCCTATTATTTTAGCCTCTGTAACCTCGAAAGAGCAGGACTGACTTCAGAGAAAATGAGAAGTATGGGAGGTTGTCCTTGATATCTTCCTTGTCCAAACCGAAGGCCCCTATATCGGACAGGGCCCTGGTCCATCCTGTGCTGTGAAAGCTCCAGCCCCCTCTCAGCTCTTGCCTGCCCTGCATCTCATCATAGAATCTGAATGCTCATGGCAAAGGGGAGCTGAGCTGTTAATGACTGAGCTATGATAAAACAGGGATGAGGCTGGCTGACCACACCCCGGGGGAGAGGCTCCTTGGGACCACCTATAGGAGAAATTACCAACTTGTCTGCAGGCACATGCTCTCACATCTCTCCTGGAATGGGGACAGAGGTTGCCAATGCTCCTAGCAGGGCCTGGGGGGCCGAGGGCAATGGGAAGACCGGCTCTCCCTGTACACCAACAGAACCATGGGCACAGGAATACAGGGCACGCCCTCTCCGGTTTCCCCAGACAAGAGTAAGTTCTCTGCACTTGCTTTGGATCCTGCCAGTGAGCTTACTGCTCTTAGAGGAGAATGTATCTTCATTACGGAGTCTGAGTTACCGCAGGCAACCTAATCGATGCCTCCCTAATTAACCTAACTGAAGGGAAAGTCACAGATGCAGACAAAAATGCGATTCGTCTGTGGTCTGCATAGCGAGAAAGATAGGGCCCAGAAGGAGACAGGGAGGTAATGATTAGAATAACTGACTAGAAGATCGCATTTGGAAGGGGAGGACAACAAAATAGTGTGGTGCCTACTAGAGTTTCCAGCTGGATCATCTACATTAATCACATTTGCTGGGTAGTTGCTGAAAAAATATGTCCCCCCACAAATATTTGTATTCTCCCAACCAAATGATCAGCAGGAAAAGCATCTGGCTGTCTTGATAACACCAAAATAAAATATGCCCCCAAGAGAAATAACAAACTAGTCCTTTCCTCAGAGAAACACCCCCAACTCCAAACCCTGGCTCCACTGAAGGACCAGCAGATTCAACACGGTGGAAACTCAGTCTTTTGTTTCGCACATTTATTAGGTCAAATGCCCACATGCTGAGGCATGCATTTCCAAACACCAAATCCGTGTTTTACATTATTCCGTGGCCTTTCTAACACATGGTATGCTGCTTCTTTTCTCTTCGCGGTTTCATCCTGCTCCTTGTGTCTCGGGATCCTCCCCACGGCACTGCCCACAGCAGACGCTGAGCCCGGGGGCTGGTTAAGATCTGTGGAGTCGTTTGTCCCTTCCAGAAAGCGGCTCGAGACCACCGGTGTTTTTAATTCTGCTGTCTCCAGCTTCTACTCTCAGTAGGGACGTCACATCCTTTAGAGCCATCCGTGTGACTTGCGGCTTCTCATCTATTTCATCTACGTGAGCAGCTTAATTATACTTAAAGTCCTGCACTGACTGTGTGAGTTTCATTTTGTTTTGTTTCTACAGGCACCTCCCATTCTTGGCTTCAGAACAATTCCCTATCTTAATCGTGAAATCAAATGAGGGACATCCTCCCGGGATAACTCTTCCTCCTAGCATCTGAGGGACTTCTGAAACCACCAGCTTTTCCACCCAGATGGGAATGTGTGTAAAACACCCTCCCACCAACGACTGTTCACCTCTGATTGAAATCTCAACATGGAAGAGATCCCACAACTTTAACCGGCAGCTCATCCCATTTGTGGCCAGTTTAACTTGTGAGGAGGTTCACCCGTGTGTTGATTCCAAATTCCACCCCCTACACAGTTGTCTAAGTCTGCCCTCGGGGAGGGAACTGAAGAAAGCCATACTCATCCCAAAGGGAAACAGTTATCATGATCCCCAAGTCACCTCTGGTTTCTCTAACTTCACATCTGAGGATCTTCCAGTTGATCCTTGTAAGACCTATTCTCCTGACCATCACCCCTTTCTAGATCCTTCCTACACTAAGTTCACTGCCTGAACCAACAGCACCATCATCGCTTGGGAGCTGGGTAGAGATCTAGGCTGCCCAGACCCACTGAACCTGAACCTACGTGTCAACAAGCCCCCAGGGTGATTCGTGTGCACAGTCAAGTCCTGGATGATCTCCATTTCATCGATGCCTCTTTTAACAAAGAACGCTCAGAAATGAACACTACATTCCACGTGTAATTTGATCAGGACAGTGGACCTCAGGCCTCTCAGTGGATGGGGCACTGGGTGGCCATAAAGACAGCCAAAGACTCCATTCGGTGTCCCACTTTGATGCCCCTTCCTCAGAGAGCCTTTTGAGGGGTTCAGAATATGCCACCCCAAATTATTCCACTTTGACATATTGATTATTAAACAACTCCTATCTTCCACTAGTTTTCCCATGATTTTACTTGCCACAATTTGCTGCCCCTAAAATCCTAGAAACCCTTTTTCTTTTATCTTGTCACTTCTCTAAAAATTTATTGTTCTTTTAAGATGCTCTATAAAGCCCCAATTTCGAACTACCTGTTTGAGTTACTCACCCAGAGTTCCTCCCATGTGTGTGTACTGCATTCATGCCCTCCGTCTGGTTTTCTCTTGTTAGCCTGTCTTTTTTCGATTTAATTTCCAGGGTCCTGCCAAAGAACCCAGGAGGGTGGAGACAAAAGGGTTTTTTTCCTTCCCTATACCTTCGTGGGCCGGGTTGGCCAGGTTTGGCCCATAGCCCCTGTGCCCACATCTGAACCTGCTTCACTGACATTTCCATTTCTCTGTCTCACTGCTCTGGGTCATGTTCCTTCCAGAGCTCGGTTCTCAGCTGCCCTCCAACTGCAAGAGTGTTAGAGATGAATTCACACAGCACTGTTGGGACTGCTGATCCATCTGCATCCATCACCCCCTTTCCCAGCCACACCAAAGTTCCCTGATTTGAATCCAGGTGGTCTCTATTATTTACATAAGCACCCATAAAACACCTGGAGGGCCTCAAAGCTTCAAGAGGAATCTTTAATTTTCTGAACAATTAACAGCCTCCTGTCCTTCAATGGTACCTCAATTTAAATGTGACCTTGCAATGTTCATCTCTGAACAGAAGATGGCAGCAGAGTGTAGACCAAGCAGCAAGTAGTACCCCACCCCACCCCACCCCGCCCCCACCTCAAGCCAAGAAAAATTCAGATGTGGTTAAGCCTACTTCTTACTTGATCCTTCATGGTCCTTCTGGCCTTTTCCCTCCAAGTTTCCATTTTCAACTGGCTATGAGGACTTTATGATCTTAGAAAGCAACTCACACTGAAATACCAAAATACCAGTGCCTAGAATCAATTTACATTTCAACAGCCAAAGATAGCGTAATGCAAAACAATGATTGAAAGCATCAGTGGAAACAAAGTCTTCCCTGGGACCGGTCACGACAGGCCAATTGACAGGCCTCATCTGGTACTTTTCTACTTCATTAGCACCTGATATTCACCCAACAAATATTTAGATGCCTACGGTTTGCCAGATATTTTTCTAGGTACTAGGAGCAGTGGATGAAACAGGTAAAGTCCTTGCTCTTATAAACCTTCTTTCTATTAATAAATAATATTCAAATGAGTATGTAGTGTTCCGCAGTGATAAGTGTGGTAAAAAAAAGAAAAAGTGAAATAAAGGTTGTGTTGTCTGGTATAGTTTCCAATAACCACATGTGGCTATTTACTTTAAACAAAATTTAAAGTTCAGTTCCTCAGACACCCGAGGTGCATTTTAAGTGTCCATGTAGTAGTGGCCACCGTACTGGGCAGTGCAGAGACAGGACATTTCCATCATCACAGAAAGTTCTACTGGACAGTGCTAGAATTGACAACAGCAGGGGTTGCTATTTTAAATGGGGTGGTTAAGGCAGGACTCATTGAGGAAGTAACATTTGAAAAAAGTCAAGCGTGACTCACATTCAAATTTGAGGATAAAGCTTTTCAGGTGGAGGAAATAGCAAGTGCAAAGGTCCAGGGGCTTGCTTGGCCCGATGTAGGAATAGCAAGTAGGGGCAGGAGTGGAGAGAGTGACGGAGTAAGCGGTTGGAGTGGAGCGCTGAGAGGAAGCCAGAGGCCACATGATGCAAGACCTTGGAGCTCACAGAAATGAACTTGGCTTTTACTCTGAGTGTGACAGAAAGCCAATGATGACTCTGAGCAGAGGAGTTATAGGGTCTGGTTTACATTCGGAGATCACTCCGGCTTCTGGGAGAAGATGGCCTTTAGAGGAAGAGAGAGGACCAGTGAGGAGGCCACTACCATAGTTCCAACAGGAGATAATGGTGGCTTGGTCTCTGGTGGTGGAGTGGAGGTGGGGACAAGTGCCATCCTAAGGGCGAAGAGAAGGTTTGAACGGGGAGGGTGAGGAAAGGGGCTCTGGGGCAACTAAGCTTCCTGCCACCAGCAGCTGGGCCGGTGGGGGCCCCATGTGACAGAGAAGGGGGGTTGCAGCCCAATATGGGGGTGAGAGCCCGCCTGGGAGTTCAGGATGGAACAGAACGTGGAAAACCGCAAACAGGGCGGACAGACACCTCTTTCAGGGGGTGGGGTATGTAGTTCATAAAAGTGGGGTAGTAGCTGAGGGGGACGTGGAGGAAACAAGGTTTGTTTTCTTAAGTTGGGAGAGAGCACGTCTGTTTAGGTGATGATGCAGCCGTGCTCTGGGCTGGAGAAGTCTGGAAGAGGCGCAGGTTCCGTGTGAAACCCGGTTTCGGCATCCTGAGTTTGAGATGCTCATCACATCAGACAATCAGGTGGTGACCTGAAGTGAGTGGCCGACCACGGGCCCACCCTACTTGAGCCAGGAAACATCTACAGTCCACCCTCCACTCTTCCGCATCCACACCCAACACTGGGTTAAAAAGACACGGCATCCAGGGACTACCCCCCAGGCTCTGTGGCCAGACACCCCCCGCTGGGGGGTCTCCGGCCATCCCCTCGGTGTGGTGTAGCCTCAGTTTCCCCACGTGTACATGGAAGTAATGAAGCCTTCCTCAGAGGGTTGATGTGAGAATTCTATGAAAATGCAAAGTGCACAGAATCGTGACTAACGTGCTAAAATGACAGGACAATAAAGTTTGTGCGTGCTCTGATGGGACGTGGGCTCTAATCAGGTGGGAGCAGAGTCAATGTCTCAGTGCAACAAGTATAGATAGTGATTCTCCAGGGACAGTCCTCTACTACCACCCAAGAGATACCAGACGGCGTCTGGAGGTATTTTTGGTTATCACACCTCAGGGCGATGCTAGTGGCACCCAGTGGGTAGAGGCCAGGAAGCTGCTAAACCTCCTACAATGCCCAGGACAGCCCCCACAGCAGAGTCATCCTGCCCAAACGCCAACAGTCAGTGGAGAATCCTGGTGTAGAACAAGAGAAATAGGGCCATCACCATCAGGTTCAGACTAAAGTGACTACCCCCCGAAAAAGAGACCATTGAGGTAACTAGCAGGATGTTTCCAAACCAATGCTTGGACTAATGTGTGATTTCCATACTCTCCTCTCTCTCTGCATGGAAACACAAAGAGTATGCTCCTCCTCACCAGCTTCTCAGTCTTCCTGATACTGGAACCCAGGCAGGTCCCCCCCCCCCCAACCCCCAGCTCTCAAGGGACCAAAGTCCACATTCAGCATTGAACTTTCTAAGGAAATCATTTAATCCAGTCAAGCAACTGAACTGTCAACATGTGTTTTGCAAAAGAGCTCAGAAGTAGGACTGGAATTACCTGGATTTTTGTTTTAGCTCTGCTTACACCAAAAGAGCCAGATGGTCCCCACCTTGACTTTTTCTGAGCCTATTTCATCACCTACCATATGGGAGAGGTCTCTAGACTTCCCATGCAGACCTAACTTTCTGTGGCTATGCTACAATCTACCAGAATTTGAAACCATGCAGCAAGAAAGGATCTCTTTCATCTGTTTTAGCATTTAGGGACAGAAAAAAAAAATGTTAAGATCTACCAAGCACCAGTCTAGCAGAGTGTCCAGGAGCTTGGAAGGGTCCTGGGTTCAAATCCCACTTCTCCTCATTTGCTGTGTGACTCTGAGCAAGTTACTCAACCTCTCTGGGCCTAAGTTTCCTTCCCTGTAAAGAGAGGTAAGTGCACTTACTGCACGGGGTGTATACAGCAGGTAGCAGGAGCAAAGGGCTTGCAGCAGTGCTGGGTCTATAGCGAGCACCATGTGTTCCCCATCACAGGTGTAATTCAGTCCCTTTGAATCAATTAACTAAAAGGAAGGGAAGATTTTTGCAGTCTCCCTGATTCTATCCTTCACCACCTTGAGTCCCTGACATTTGTTACAACCAAAGTTTTACCTAAAATAATACTAGAAACATTACCATTTTGCAGCCACACCTAAGTACCTAAAAGCTAAACGGCTTTCACTTGCCCCCCACACCCGTGGATGTGGGCGGGGCTTGATCTGCAGGTAAAAAACAAACTTGACGCATAAAATCTGAACTTGAAAACAGATAAACCGGCGGAGGAGGGTAGCTGGAACCCCAAGGTCATTCTTGGCACAGCCCTTGAAGAAGCGTCCCTTGCAAGGACCCTTCTCGTTCCCTATCCGAGAGCCCCGCCCCCACACATGTGGTAACCAAGCCCAAACAAAGGGCATGGCTATCCCAGAGGCAACCACAGCTGGACGAGGAGACAGTGTGGGTCAGGGCAGGAGGACTGGGGGTCTGCATGCAGAATAACAGGGTTGTTATGTCCCCACCAGGGCAGGGTAAACAAAAGCAGGCCGAGAGGAAGGGAAAGCATTTGAGAGACGCCTTGTACCACAGAATGAGGAGGCCCAACTTTCTACGAGGCTGGGGGGCTCCTAGAGACCCAGAAAAATAACCCATGAAGTTTGGGTGATTCTGGAAACAGAGACCTGGCAGGCACTTCTTATCTACGCTTTCCTGAAAGCTGTAGTCTCCCAGATTTGTCCTACATCCAGCAGTTCCCCAGATCTCCTGAAAGAGGACTTGGCAGCATCCCCGTGACCCCACAATGGAGATGGGGAGAAGAGAGAGGGAGGATGTGGCAGCACCCCCCAAGTGACCCTGAGCCAGACCCATGCTGAGGGACCCATCCTGGCCAATGAGATAGAACAGGAAGTGTGCTGAGGAGCTCCTGAGCCAGAGTGTCCTCCACTTTAGAAAGGGGAGAACACCAGCAAGAGTCCACCCCCTATTTCTCCTGCCATTTATGTGAGTGTGACAATGTGATCCTTGGAGCGTGGTAGACACTTGCGGGCCCTGAGGGAGATGGCAAAAACTGCCTTGAGATCTTTGACCTGCTCCATTAACCATCCCTGCAACCACTTGTCTCCAGGCTTCTTGTCACTGAGACAACTAGATGTCTTCATTGTTTGAGCCCTTGCTCCACAAGGTATGCTCTGCAGACCATTAGCACCACCTGGGAACTTATTATAAATGCAGCATCTCAGGCCCCTCCCACACCCACTAAATCAGCATCTGCATCTTATCAAGATTCCCGTGCACATGGCGATTTAAGAAGTGCTGATTTACCCCACTGTTAGTCACATGGTCCCATGGCAGCAGGAAGGTAGCTCCGCGGCACCAAGGAGAGCCAAGAAGGGTGTCCTCTCCCTCTCCTTAGCCTCTGCTCAGCCCTGACAATTCACCCCGCTCCTCTGGATGCAAACTCTCCATGGGCACACATCTCTATGTTTCTGCCTCCAACTCCTTCCTGGAGAGGTAATGAACTGACATGAAACACCAAGCCCACCACGGTATGGCCGTGCACGTAATTTATCAAAATTCCCAAGGTCAAGGTCCTACCCAGGAAAGTCAAAGTTATGACCAACAGAATTACTATTGTCATGGTCACCATTACTTATTCATGGGCCTCCAGTTGTGCCCTGGAATCTGACAAGGTCAAAACATCAGAGATGGTTCCTACAGGGGAAATTTACCATCTTGAAAAGGCACCTGGGGTCAAATGCCTGAGCATGTGGCCCAGATGAGATTCTTAGACAAATCATCCTTTAACCTGATTCTATATATTCTATCCGACTGACTGAAAGGGATTTTAAGAGTTTTGTCTCGATACGGAAAAGTGGAGTCTCCTTGCCCAAAACGGTAGTTAGAAATTAAAGGTTGGGGTGGGGGATCAACGGTATATCGGCATCCACACAGAATGCCCAGGTCTACGGAGTCCTTAGCCAGAAGGCCCAGTCAGAACATTACAATCACGTCGGCAAGGTTTAATGAATGAGAAAGTGGGAAAAGGAAGACCCACAGCTGAGTTTGCCCCGCCCCATCTCTATCTCTGTGCCTTTATCTGTTTTAATCTGTCCCTCTCCTTCCTTCCTTCCTTCCCTCTCTCTAGCCTTCCTCTCCATATCCTCACATAACCCCTAACACACAGGACATCTGGAAGAACCTGGAACAGAGCCAGGGGTTTCAGATTACTGCAATTAGACAACCAGATCTTAGACCCTGGACACTCGTTGAAGGGACTCACCAATTTGCTTCCTCAGATTAAGGCCATTTTGAAAATACAGATTTTTAAGAAACTTAATCTTAGATCCTCGAATAGCTCACAAGAAATCACTCAGAGCAGCAACAACACACATGAACACAAGTATTAAGAAGACATTAGCAGATTGCTGTTATGCACCTTTACTAAAGGACCTGAACTTCAGGACTCCTTGGGGGAATGGAGTCACAATTTTAGACGTGATTTAGCAACGTTCAGCAACGTTTTCAATCATGCTTTCAAGTTGTCTCTGTTGCTGATAATTAAATGGTAAATTATCAGACATCCACCCTTGTAGGTGACTCTTTCAGAAGGAACAAACAGAGGAAAACCTCAGTTATCAAAATGACCCAGTATCTAGAATTTTGAAGACTTTAAGAAATTTCCTGAAACCTCTGGCTATGTGGTCAAGCCTTAGACAATATGTGGGTTCACTTACTATATGGATACTTTTTATTTTCCTGGAAACTGTTAAAATGGAGACCACGAGCCACTCTCACTGATACAAGCCTGAAGTCATAACTCTGATGTCTCCTGCTGGAATTCACTCTGGGATTCTTGAGATGGTCTCTTACAAACCTGTCTTCTCACAAACTTGATCAATATTGGCCAATGACCGAAAGGCTTATATCACTGCACTTTTTCTTTCGTGATTTCCTATTATCGCTGAAATCCCCATTTCTTGATTTCATTAAGTATACCTTAACGAGATATGCTTCATAGGCATCAAATGTTTAGTGAACGCAATCAGTATATAAATGCATTCATGAATACTTGGGCCGCTAAGGAGAGGACCTGGACGCCTCTGTCTTAGATGCTAAGGGGAAAGAAGACTGAAGCTGGAGCTGGAAAAAGAGAAGTCCTGCCGGCCAGGGAGAATTGTGCATCGCAGACCCGCTCACAGCACTAAGCACTGAGTCCTTCTTGTGCATCCAAGTAGAAGTGGAAAAAAGAACTTAGAGAATTAAAATGAACAAAATGACTGGATAGGTTTCTTTTCCAGGGAGAACGGGCAAGGAGTGTGGTGGGCCATTTTTTATCCTTCCAGATTTTCCTTACCAGCCTTGGGGACGTCAGTCACGGCCTTGTCCTAGTTGCATTCAGCAGTTAAAAACCTAGAAAAGTCTGTTCCTTCCCAGAACCCACGAGAGGCCAGAAAGAGTACCACATTTATCCTTGATGAGCTGTGACCTGACCCTACAGCTGCCCACCACCATTTGCCCTGGATTCCGAGGGTCTCTGCTCTAAGCACTTTGCAGCCACTGTGCCTGCTGCCCATTTCCTTCCTTTCAGCCTGTTTCCAGAGCGGGAACCTGTCCCTTCTCTTGCCCTTCCTCTGGGACAGATGGTCTCAAATGACCTTGCTCCTGTCTGACCTCTCCTCAGCGTCTTCCCCCACCCACTCGCTCAGCCTTCTTTGCTGTAGGCAATATCGCAGCTCTCGGCCATCAGGGGCCTGGCCTGCCCATTTCCCACCCTGCGTGGGCTGCTCTCATCATCCTCACCTCTCTGGCTCCTTCCACCCCCTCCCTGCCTCCCAGGGCCCCGTCAACACACAGCACATTCCGACCCCACCAAGGGAGGCACATACTGGCAGGAGAAGCAATTAACATTTCTGCAAGCTGGAAATTCTCCTAATTAAAACTTCTTTTGCAAGATCTCAGGAGTCGAAATAACCAAAGGGAAGAGGAGTGCTAGCATCTTATCAGGAAGTGTGATCAGTACAAATAGACAAAGTCAGTAATACAGGCCTAAAATTGTACCCCGGGGCCCAATTATTAGACACTAATATTTCTGTTGATTAAAGTAACTTGATAAGTTTGCTATATTCATAAAGAGTCTTTGCACATTCAGAAAGTCTCTAAAAGAAGCAACAGTTATAATCACTCATGTAGTCAGATATTAGTTCTAACGTGAAATCACTTTCCTAAGTTTAGCAAAGTCAGGTCTTAATACAGAAAGTGGCCATCTACTGAAGGATAAAGAAACAATCACTTTGATAATACAAAGCTCAGCACAAGCGCAAAACACTAAATTAAAGGCAACTGAAGAACATTCATTGAGAGACAGTGGTCACCACGGTGGTATTTAGGAATAGTAAGTCTTAGAAGACCAAGCAAGTTTGTGATGTGTTATCAGACCAGCAAGTTGAGAGATGACACCCTTCTAAGCCCAGACAATGAGCCCACTGCCAAATCCAACACTATCCAGAACTCTGTCTGAAAAGCCAAAAACACTGACATTAGAGAGCATTTAGACTTGACATAACAATATGTTGAACTTCACTCACCCAGAAAAAAGACTAACATGGCTTATAAAGGTGACAGACCTGTTCATTTTGATAAATGCAAGCTGACAAAGTATCCACGGGACAGAAAAGATATTAACCTATTTCACAAAAGATGGCTCAAATATGGAGTTCTTGGCAGTTTCTAAAGGAGCCATACCACCACAAAAAAAAAGTTCATTTAAAAAAAAAGCGGGCTTTCCCTGAAGTCATAAAAGAGAAAAGGATCTAAATATAAGTTGCAACCAACACCAATGAATAACTCATGTATTGAGACTGAAAAATTACAGCTCCTCTGTAGCTGTGCGCCTCTCTCTAGAACACACACACACACACGTCCCACCACACACACACGTCCCCACCACACACACACACACACACG
>NW_023270268.1:5376621-5402540 GCF_011800145.1 Mirounga leonina
ACACACGTCCCCAACACCACACATACACACACACACACACACGTCCCCACCACACACACACACGTCCCCAACACCACACACACACACATACACACACACACATCCCCAACACCACACACACACACACACACACGTACACACCTCATTGCCCTTAAGGGCACTAACAACACACATGTCCTGACATTTAAATCCATGCAGAGTTGTCAAATGACCTCTCAAAGGCAGTCAGCTTGTCCAAACTAAACATATTCCTTGCAGTTTCTCTAATTCCTCAAGTAAACTTCTCCATGAAATCTAAACCGGTGCGCTCTCCATTTTAAAAACTGCTGACGAGTGCATCCGTAACACAGGTGAGAGCTGCTGTTACCCAAGAGATAAGCTGGCTCGACACACTGGCTCAAGGACCCGGCTGAGAAAATGCAAGCGGAGATGACTGTCCCCAAAAGAAATTAATCCTAGAGGATACATTATCTCATTCCACATACTCAAGAACTTGTATAACCGTTATAATGCTTGGCTAGGCCCATGCCCAGAATGGTCAGCTCAGGGGGACCCACCCAAGCCTCTAATCAGAACCTCTTCTGCTGAGACAATTCGGTGAAAAGATCAGAGGCTCATTCGAATGTCTCCATAATAAACAGCGAGCAGTGCACTGCACATGGAGAACGCACGGGCTCCGACCCAAAAGACAGAAACAATCAAAAAGCAGCTGAAGAAAGGATGAGAACACCCAACTAAGGCAGAAATGAACTTTTTTCAGAGGGAGACATGTGATGGTATTTCAGACCTCTCAAGAAACCAGTCAAACTGCTTCTTCAATTCTATAAATTTGGGCCAAAACAAGGTCGCTCGACTTTGTGGTCAACATTGACTTCATTTCACCAGATACTTTGTTTGATTTACTCGGTATTTCTGTTTGCTCGTGGGCACAGTTTACAGATATATGAATGTACCGAGGAATGATACTCCCAGGCTGGGTCTACAGGCATGAAATTTAAGAAAACAGGCTAAAGCCCTGCCAAAAAGGAAAACATAAATAAAAACGTGGCTCATGGAGATCATTTTCCCCATTCGCTGGTGCTCTATCTGCAGCAATCCGGCTCTGGATGCCTGCTCGTGATATCCACCTTAACATCAGAGTCATTTCTAAAGGAATAATAATGATGGTAGCCACCACTGACAGAATGCTTGCTGTTTGGCAGGCAGCACGCTCTGATCTGAATTCCTTCCTTCATCTAACTACTATTTAAAGATGGTTCACCATGTGACAGAACTGTTCAAGGTTTTGGGGTAAAGTCTGAATAAAACAAAGCACTGCTATCATGGGACTGTCTTTCCTGTAAGAGGACAAAGAAAAAAGAAGAAGAAATAGGGAACGTATCAGGTGGCGATCAGGGCTAAGAAGAAAGTGGGATGGGGCGCCTGGGTGGCTCAGGTGGTTAAGCATCTGCCTTCAGCTCAGGTCATGATCCCAGGGTCCTGGGATCAAGCCCCTCATCCAGTTGCCTGCTCAGCGGGGAGTCTACTTCTCCCTCTGCCTGCCCGTCCCCCCACTCATGCTCTCCCTCTCTTTCTCTCTCTCTCTGTCTCTGTCTCTCTCTCAAATAAATAAATAAGATCTTAAAAGGAAAAAAAAAGTAGGATAAAGGTGCCAGAGGGTGACCATGTGAAGCATGCTGTCCTCACAGAGACCACCAGGAACACACTTGCAGTTAAGGAACACTGGGTTTACGGACTCATTGCAACAAGAGAGAATGCACACCACTGGGATCCAGTAAGCCAAATAAGAGGGTGTTCAAAGGACTTTAAGATTGGGGTTGTTAGGTGATTTGGGGGAGGGCTCACGAAGGCAGGATTTTGCTCTGAATTGGATACTGTCAGGAAGTGAGGGTAATTCTACAACTGGGTGCCTCAGTAATTCTTACCAAGAAGGTAGGAGGAAGTCACCCCTAGTAGCCAAAAGTGAATGTGTGGCCATCTTTGTGGTTTGGACAATCTTGGTTTTATCTGCATTTGGACATGATTATAAAGGGGTCTTGCTTTTGTCTGGATCCATCATGGTCGCGGAGTGTCCTTACCCGGTGCTGGTGTTCTGTGAGACTGTCTATGGTCAACAGGAAAACACCACAGCTGAGCGGTGAATGCCAGGCCAGCTCCCAGACATCCTCCCTCAGCCGTGCCAGATAAGTACTATTGCTATTTCTCTTTTATAAATGAGGAAACAAAGGCCCAGAGAGGTGAAAGACTTATCCTACAGCAAGTAACTAAGAAAGCCAGGTTATCGGACTCTTGAGCCAGCCTCTCACCCACCTCACACAAGGGCCCCCGCAGTGCTGAGCCTTTTGAATACCCCTGACAAGAGGTTCTCTTCAAAAGGCCAGGGGGAGTTTCCGTGCAAAGGTGATACAGAGCCCACAAGGGAATCTGCTGCGGCACCAAGGCCAGAGGCTGTGCAAATACACCCGAAATTAAGTCCACCCGGTCACTGTCAAGGGGAAGCATTTTTCTCCCAGGAATGAGGAAGCACTTCCCGTTTTACTTAAATTGGAAGGTTGCTTTTTCAATAATGTCATCAACACCAACGCAACTTAGGACCTATAACCAGAGTTTTAAATACTGGCACAGAATGTTAAAATAACACGAAGGCCGTGTTCCAGAATGGGGGGATAACAGTGCAGGAGACCTGCTTCCCTACCAGCAGGAGGTCAGGGCTTACCAGCAGGTTTTCCGGCTTGAGGTCCCGGTGGACGATGCTCTTGTCGTGCAGGTGCACCAGCGCCCTGCACAAGTCCATG
The DNA here is from genome assembly GCF_011800145.1 of Mirounga leonina. Classification (NCBI taxonomy): domain Eukaryota; kingdom Metazoa; phylum Chordata; class Mammalia; order Carnivora; family Phocidae; genus Mirounga; species Mirounga leonina. The sequence continues at coordinate 5,379,417 of NW_023270268.1, forward strand.
AGCATGAGCGCGGCGTCGCGCTCGGCGAACTTCACGCTCTCCATGATGGCGTCGAAGAGGTCCCCACCCTGCACGTACTCCATGATCAGGTAGATTTCCGCCTCCGTCTCGTACACCTCGTGCAGCTTCACGATGTTGGGGTGGGAGAGGCTCTGGATGATCAGGATCTCGCTGTCCACCATGTCCTCCTTGCCCTTGAGCTTGGACTTGTCGATGATCTTCATGGCGTAGGCCTGCCGGGTCTCGCGGTGCCGGCACTCCTTGACCACGGCGAAGTTGCCGTCCCCGAGCACGCGGCCCGCCTCGTAGTGCTTGTGCACGTCGGTCGCCAGGAGGCCCGCGGGCCGCCGCTTCCGACCGCCCCTGGGCTCCCTCTCCCCGCGAGCGGCCGGTTTTCTGGCCCCTGAGGCCGGCGTACAGGGCTGCTTCTCCCGGTGCGCGTCCTGCTCGCCCCCGCGCGGCCCCGGGAGGGCCTCGGGCTCCGCCTGCTGCTCCCTGGGCTGCCGGCCGCCCGGCCTGCTCCTGCAGGCGCTCCTGGCCTCCCTCCTCACGTCCCGCAGCCCCTCCTCTCTGACGGGCTGGGCTTCGCAGAGCTCCCTCTTGGCCTTGGCGGCTGCCTGAGCTTGACCTTCCTGACCTTCGGGGTCTCTGTCCTCCTTCTTGTCCGGGTTTTTCCCGGGCCTCCTCAGCTCCTGAGTGGGGTTCCTGGGGCTGCTCCTGTGGCTCTCGCCCTTCCACGCTTCCTCCCCGCCTGCACGGTGGGCCTCGGGGGACCGCCTGCAGCTCCTGGTCCTCACCAGCTTCTCCGCTGCGTCATACCTGTGGCACTTGCCCAAGTCCAGCTCACTGGTCCCCAGGGACAGCCGCTCCCTCTGCAGGCCCTGCTGGAGCTCCCTCTCTCTCTTGCACTTCTCACATCGGATGAGCTCACCGGAGGTCCTCTCGATCTCCACGCCCAGGTGCTTCTCTCCGCTCGCAGGTCTCTCCAGAGTGGCTTCCCTGGGCGGCCTGCTGCCCGGCTCAGGCTCCCACTTCCCCCCGACCCACTTCTTCTGGGGCCTGGCCCTGTCCCCCAGCGCTGGCTCCACGGGGGCCTTTCCCTGATGACTGATGGCCGCCTTGGACCGGGAAGCCTCACCGCAGCTCTTGGCAGCCTCGGTCTCCCCACAGTGGTGTCCCCCTCTCAGGGCCCTGCTATGAAGCCTGCTTCTCAGCCTGGGAGAAGGGGCTCGGCTGTGCTGGGTCAGTGTCAGGGCCCGGGCTTTGCTGGGGTACAGTTCTTCTATAGCTACCTGAATGTTCTTCAGCGTCAACGGTTCTTTGCCCATGGCTATGAAAGCATCCCCTTCCCGGAAGAAATCAGAGACACTCCTGATCTCCCTGCCCTTGAGGTTGAAGAGTTTTCTCACCCGATCGTTCTTCCATCTGGGAAAGCCCAGGGCCTCAGAGATGTCCGCCAAGAGCTGCTCAAAGCTCTGCACAGACCGTCTGTTGAGGAGCAGAGTGATCTTCCGGAGGGGGTGCCCACCCAGCTTCACCACGGTCACCACCCTGGGCTTTAGGGTACTACTGTCAGCATGGACGGAGTGAAGACCATTCTGAGTGCTGAACATGGGCACCACAGAGCCGCGTGGCCCCAGGAGTGGTTTCTCCAGATTCCCTCGGCCAGCAGGCAGCCATGTGCCCTGCAGCTTCCGCTCCGTGATTCTGGAGCTTAAAGATTCTAGAGAGTGGTCACCCAGGCCTCGATGTTCTGCAAGAGGAAAATGACAACACAGTGTCAGTTATGATGGATTCAAAGAGCCCTTTGGCCTTCACCAAAGCTTTACTGAAGGTCACTGATTCTATTACGGTTTTATAGAAGTGTGAGCTTTGAGGATCTGCTTAAAATCTTGGAGCCTGTGCACTTTGGGTCTAATCCCCAGTCTCCCCTATAAGAGATCAGGAAAGTAGAACAAGTCTTCGTTGGGCCTGAGTGGCTCCTCCAAGCCTCCCAGGAGCCCCCATTATGTGCCACACCTTGAGAGGCCTCACTAGGCGTGGCCTGACCCTGGAAACACAACTTCTGCTACCCTAAAGTGAGCTGTCTTTCAGGGATATACAGCTGAGATAAAAGGTCTAAGCTTCGCTGCCCAGGAAATACCAACAAGAGGTCAGAACATTCTGGAACCTTAAAGAACCAAAATCTCACCCACCTCTTTGCCAAGAAGAGTTTTTTTCAGCTTGACTTTCAACTCACTCGAGGTGAGGTGAAAATGTGAAGAGGTGATGACCACAGACTCTGAAGACAGATCTGGATTTGAATCCTGGCATGGCCACTGGGTACTTGCGTGAATGTGGGCAAATTACTCAGGTTTCTGTTTTTTCATCTAGGAAGTAGGAATGAGAACACCTTCCTTCCAGGGTTTTTGTGAAGAGCAAATGGGAAAATAATTAAAGTTCACTTAAAGGGGTGTTTGGCACACAGTAAGGGCACAGTAATGGCCAGTTATTAATACTGTCCTTATAGTCTCAATATTTCTTTTGTATGATAATTATCATTTTGGTAGTAATATATTGATAAGGCAGAATTCACTTGGCATCACAAAAATTCATGGACCAGCATGACCTGGTGGATATTTCTTAGGGTTGCAAAAAAGAAAGAAAAGGAAGGAAGGGACGGAGGGAGGAAGGAAGGAAAGAAGGAAGGAAGGAAGAAGAGAAAGAAAGAAAAGAGAAAAAGAGAGAGAGGGAAAGGGAAAGAAAAAAGGGAAGGGAAAGAGAAAGAGAAAGGAAGTTGAAACAAGTTTCAGTGTACGTATAGAAACTTTCTTCTCTAAATGGTTTTTCTTCCTGATACTAAAAAAAAAGAAAGAAAGAAAGAAACCAAGGTCATATTAATGTTCAGAGCTTTAATAATGAAAATGCGCTCATTCTCAATGTATTTCCTGATAAACTGCATAATTGAATAAAACAGGACATATTTCCTGATCAACTGTGCCCAGCCAGAATAAAGCAGTTGAGGCAAAATTGGTTCAATTTCCATTTCAGTCTGGGTCAGGAAACAGGAAAATGACAGAATGTGTCACTGAGTTACACCACGAGGGTGGGCTGTGGATTATTTACATTACCCCACAGGATCCATCTGTCCTACCCTACGTGTAGGAATCTGCTGTTTATGCTTCCTTTAAAAAGAGATTAAAGATAATAATTTTTATGTGCATTTGAATTGTAGCAAGAACCCCAATTGTGCCAGGATGCGCAATTTGGCCCAGCATATTTACACAGAATGTTTTTTGTTTTTTAATTATAATGCACAATCTGTCCTGAGATGATTTCCATCTAGACACAGGTGTCAGATTGGATGACAAGTAGTGGCTGGTACTGATCCCATATGCCATAAATTTATGAGCTTAACACTTAAATTTACAGTTCAACTATTTATGGACATCTGTTATTCCTTTTCTTCTCATAATCTCTGTAGTCTGCCTCCAATTTTGTCAGAGAGTTGAGAGGAAGAAAGTTCTACAGCAGTAACACTAGTCTGTGTTTCCTCATGGGGAAAATTAAGGAAGGATACCAAGGAAAAGGACCTTCAAAGGTGTGTGCACAAGGGGACTAGTGTTGTCATTTGTTTTCCTTGTGGTGCTTCTCACAGAGTAGGACCTGCCATACATATTTATCAGGCTAAGTCAATGGAAAAGAATTCTCTGTTCCAGGGAAGGGAAAGGAGAGGGATTTTTAGGGGAGAACCAGAAGGACAAAGGAGCATTTGATGAATACATTAGGGATGCAGGAAGAGTTTAGCATGGAAGGGGGCTCAGGAGGGTCCCAGAGAAGGGTCCAGCATGGGATGTCAGGGAACCATATAAGAATCCTCATGAAACAGGACAGACACTGTTAGTGCTCACACATTGAATAGTGACTGAGGATAACAGTAAGGTGAGTCATGATGGGACCTGCGGCCTCAAGGTCCCAGTGAAACTAGGGAGTTTAGGTATGGTGATCAATGACTTGGCCCTGTGGTACCCAGAGTCGGGGCAGGGGAGGGGCATGTTCTCAGCCAGATCCAGCCCTGATTCCTGGTGGTGAGGGGAGTAAACTGGGAACACCCCATCCCTGAACCCAGGAGAGGCTCCATAAGAGTGGTCCCCATCCCAGGGCACAGAGACAAAGGACGTGAAGACAGAGCAGCTCTGCTCCACCACCATCAGGCATGCTCAGTCCACTGTCCAGGCAATCACAAACTCATTCAAAACCTCTGGTGTCTGGGGGCAAGCGTGAGAACTCAATCCCTCACCTCCCCAACATAACCGGGTTCTGGCTGCATCAAGCTACTAGGCAGTGCTAGGAAAACACAATGTCAAGGTGCAAGCCCTCCTCCCCCCTTAAAAATCCTTAGTCCAGAGCAAAGTTTTCTTCTTTAAAGGTGAGAGAATCAAATCAGGAGACCCTGAATGCCTGGTCTGTAAGCAGGAAGAGGAAGAATATAGCACAACCTTTGGGTTTGTCTCCAGCAACAGCCTCACCTCCCGAGGACAACAGTGGTACATTTAGGCTAAATAGAAGCAGCAGTATCCTGGTACCTACCCCCATCAAGCCAACCAGAAAGCTAAAGACCAGCTTGTGTCTACTTATCACCAACAATTTACAAAATTGATTAAATGGAACCGTGTGAATTTGCCAGTACTTCCATTTTGACCTGCAAAAGAATGGAAATTTCACGTGGCTCAACCTAAAATGATCTAGGATAATAACCCCTACATCAACCACAAATAGTTAAAGAAGGTAGAGATAGTGAAAATTAAACACCCTAATTCCCAGTCTTTGGTCACCAAGCCTGTAGCTTCCTACAAAGTGACACAGAAAAAGATGCTGTTGTAGCACTCTGTTTTTCTAAGTTTCTACAGCAACATAAATTGGCCTTGACTTGACAATACTGCTGCTTTTGCCTCATACACCCTAAATACAAATGTTTATAGGGTTTCTCCCCAGAGTCAATCTAACCACCACCACCCCCCCACACACACACACACACATAGTAGAATAAACACTGCTTTCTCTGAGCCACTCCTCTGCTCAAGAACCTACAATGGCTCCTTATTACCTTCTTGGGGGCCAAACTGAAACTCCTCAGCTTGATATGTAAGGCCCCCATAATCCAGTGCCCTCTACCCATCCCAACCCCACACCCACCCCCAACTCCTTACACCCACCCAAGCCTCAACATCTTGTAAGACCTGGGACCCATATCCACTGCCAAACCTTCCCTGACCTCACTTTCACAGTCAGCTCCCTCCTCTGAAGCTCTGTTTGTTCCTTCACGTGAATGCTTGAGACTGGATACAGGCAGTTGGCTGCTGGACATCTGGTCTACCCTTCAGCACATCTCACTATTAATGATACTAGGCACTGCAGATTTGGGGAACCCATTCCCAGCACTAACATCCAACATGAGTGGCACGTCTCAGTCTGCCAGCTCTCCTTGTAGACAACAAGTGTTTCTCCTTTCAGCTCTGGTAGACATCACACCCCAGACCTCATAAAGAGATTAAATGAGAGAGGTGGAAGAAAGCACGATCACAAACATCCACTTAATACAAGGAAATCTGCCAAAGCAGCATTTATAAAGAGGGACTGATACAGGCAAGGGAGAGCATTTCTTCAGAGTTTGCAATGGCTTCATTTTAGAGGCATGCAAAGAACACCAAACACAGGGTCAGAGACCTCACTTAAACCCCGGTTATACCACGCTCTTCCTAGTCATGTGACCTTGGGAGAGTTATAGAATCTCTCTGCGCCTCAGTCTCTACATCTGCCAACCATGATACCTCACTCATGCTGAAAGTGCTCAGCGTGTGCTTTTCTTCCGTCTCCAAAAGAAAACAGGTCTTGTAACCTTGGATTTCCCCTAAATCCATTGTACATCTCGAGAGCAAAGAGAAAAAGATGCTAAATGTGACTCAGCAGGTGAATTTGTCATCCATGTAGTGTTTGAAATAGGAAACCAGTAAGGACAGGATAATAAGAGGAATACTCCAGCAAACTGAAGCATACAGCAATTCTGGGAGGCTAAACGAACTTCCTGCTCACTGATCCTAGGATTCTCTGACTGGTGTGAGCCAATAACTGCATGGGCATTTTGCTCTTATTGCTTCTAACAGCTTTGGTCCCTGGCAATCCTGTCTCCTATTTGCTGCCACGATTCAGATGAGGTAGCATAACCTGATTCTACAAGGGTCAGGTCTACACCTTATCATGCTGACCAGGCTAGCACAATGATGGGAAGTCACATTAATCCCGTTTCCTGTGTGATCATTTAATAACACTTTGTTTAGGCTGCTAATCATGGAATTTAGGATTAAGATTTTAAAAAACAGAAACTATCCTGCTAAAATTAATCTTTTACTTATCTTTTTTAATCCGAATAAAAAGAATGTACCTCTTCCTAGTCATTTTCAAATCCTAACCCATATGTCTAACAAAGAAAAACAATGTCTGAGGTCAGCACTAACTTTGGAATTCTCACCTTGGTTTCTAGAGAGCTATAATGACACATGAGAAAAAGAAATGGGAGAATCACACCAAATTGCTATCAGGCATAAGTAATACATAATCACTTTTTAAGCATTTACAAATTATGAGTACTAAAAGAAATGGAAATTGGTGTTTTGAAACATCTGGTAATATGCAATACAACAACAAAAAGTGACTGGAAGAAAGTCAATGCATCTAGTGGCATATAACCCCCTTTCCTGGCAGGGAAGCTCCTCCTAGAATACTTTCCCTTTTACCTCATATTTCTGAGTGGTTTCACCAGATTGATCACGTGTGGCCCCAGGACGCAGCGCTGAGAAACTGTTCACTTCCATTCTTTTGTAGAAGATGAAGGATCAGCTGGAATCATTTTTTCCTATCACTGAGTAATCATTTGTCCTGGGCTTTTTCCAGGGTCTGTTTGGGAACAAACTCATTTTGTTCATATGCAGATTATGAGGCAGGAGAAACATTTGTGAACTTACATTTGTTTATGCAAACATCCCAAGGAGGGTTTTCTAAATGAATAAAAAATTGGAATGCAGCCTCCAGTCACTAAGCCTCAAAAATGCTACTGTTTCATAACTTGCAAGCCTAGCCAACGTCTGTATTAATCAAAGCCAGAGAAATTAATAAAGGTAATAAGATGAACCTGCCGTGCTATTTATTTGCCATCATTGCTGATGACACTTCAGTCTCTAATTAATGATGTCACTACTTAATCTTTATTACCAAACAGCACATCAACTGAGACATCAGAAACAGAATAATTTTTTTTAAAGATTTTATTTATTTATTTGACAGAGAGAGAGAGAGCCAGAGAGGGAACACAAGCAGGGGGAGTGGGAGAGGGAGAAGCAGGCTCCCCCCTGGGCAGGGAGCCCGATGCGGGGCTCGATCCCAGGACCCCGGGATCATGACCTGAGCCAAGGCAGACACTTAATGACTGAGCCACCCGGGCACCCCTCAAACAGAATAATTAAAAAGACTTTTTTCAACTCTCATCTCAGAGGTGCCCCTGGTCTGGGTTGTCTTTTAATCTGCTGACCTACTCATGCCCATTTTCCTATGTAACTCCCAGCTTATTGGCACAAGAACCTTGTATGGTCTCTGAGTGAAGGATATTTGCCAGTCCTTGTTATAGCCCACCTAACAGATGCCTGATACTTTTTTCCTAAGCTACTCACTGATTTAAAGATGGAATCTGCTAAACAAAACGCAGAATCAGATCCATTAATACAGAGAAAAAACTGGTGGTTGCCAAAGGGGAGGCATTGGGGGGATGGGCAAAATGGGGACGAGAAGGGGAGGTTCACACTTCCAGTTGTGGAATGAATAAGTCATAGGCATGAAAGATACAGCACAGGGAATACAGTCAATGATACTGTCATAGCGATGTATGGCGACAGATGATGGCTACACTTGTGGTGAGCACAGCATAACATACAGATTTGTTGAATCACAATGCTGTACACTGGAAACTAATGTAACATTGTGTGTCAACTGTACTTAATTAACAAAAAAAATCCATGAAGAAAAAGAAGAAAGTGCAATGGATACTGACCAGGCAAAACTAATAGTTGCCTATACAACCTTGTTATGGGTGGAACTGTGTCCCACCGCCCTTGAATTCATCCAAAGTCCTGACCCCCTCATCTCTCAGAATATGACATGATTTTGATAGGGTTTTCACAGAGGCAGTCAAGTTCAAATGAGGTCCCTGGGATAGGCTATAATCCAACATGACTGGTATCCTTATAAGGGCGTTAAGTTTGGACACAGACAATCGTACAGGGAGAATGCCATGTGAACATGAAGACAGCCATCTACAAGCCAAGGAGAGAGGCCTTCACTGGCTCCTTCCCTCACGGCCCTCAGAAGGAAACAACATTCCCAGCATCAGATTTCAGACTTCAAGACTCCATAACCAGGAGAGAACAAATTTCTGTTTAAACCAAAAAAAAAAAGGAATGAAAGAAAAAACTTTACTGTCCCAGCTACTTGGGAGTTGCAGTGAGTTAGCTGGAAGAGGGTTTTAAAGTGAACAAGCTTACATATCTCCTCACTTTCAATTTTAGTATATGTGCTGCCGAAGTGAGCACCATATCTCCTCACTTTCAAAGCTCATCCCATCCCCCTCGGTAATACTCTTCCTCCCATCTTTGGGTTTCCCCGCACCCTGATACCCTGATCTCATCCTGCACACGCTACCCACCTCATCACCACATCACACTTCTCCCTTCCTCTTCTGCTGGTTTTATTTTGTCTGAGGAACCTTCATGTTCCATGCAAGCCAGAAAGCATTTTCCTCTCTCCCCAAACATCCCAGGACACGCCACGACAAAGAGGACCGATGACTAAGGGAGGAACTTTTCTCCACTGTCACTACTGTGCCTCCTTTGGCATCCAACTAAACTGGCTAAGCTGCAGCTCCCATCCCCAATGTGCACACACGCCGCCTGGGGACTGCGTTCACGTACAGGAACTAATTCAGCCAGTCAAGGTCTAGGATAGGTCCTGAGAGTCTGCATCTCTAACAAGGTCCCACGTGATGCCTATGCTGCTGGCTCATGGACCACACCTTGAGAAACACAGATCTAGAGACAAGTTCCAGAGTATGCTTCTGGGAATGCTGGTCGCCTATAAGCAATTTCAAAGTGGCCCATAAACCAATTCCTTAAAGTAGTATTACAACCCACAGTACCTTCATTTTCACCATGTGAGTAAGGAACGTATGGTATGTAATTAAAATGTGACATCACCAGTGCAGCCCAATCAGAAAGTCCATTGCCTGAGTTTTCCTTTAAGGACAGCACACAGAAGTGAAGGAGAGAAGGACCACCTTGACGACCCAGAGTGGACCCGCGGCACTGGACTCACCTGGGAGCTTGTTGGAAATGCAGAATTTCAGACCCCAGCCCAGACCTACAGGATCAGATTCTGCATTTTAACACAATCCCCAGGTGGTCTGATGCATCTGGAAGTTTAAGAAGCACGCTACAGACTACCTCTTACATCACCAAAGTGGCTAGCCGAAGCAAAATACACAGACCATGGCGGGGGAGATTACAAAGTCCTTGGACTAGTGCATATGCCTTTGATTCACCCTGAAAGCATGGTGGCATGACCCAACCAAATCCCAAGTGGGATCCAGGGGCGGCTCTGGCCCAGGGGTGGGTTCACTTCTCTGGAATCTACATGCACCGGCTGCCAAATGGGCAGGCGAGGGAGTGAGCGAAGGCGGAAGAAGGAGGTGTTTCGTGCACAGGTACCAGACACCTGGGAGGAAGGAAGAAGAAAAGAGACGGTGACAAAAGAGGCAGTGGAATGGCATCTGCACCTGCCCTCCCGATCCTCGGAGCACAGGTTCAATGAGGGACGCTAAATGAGCTGGGTTTCAAAAGCCTGTGTGAGGCTCTGGGACGCAGGTGACAAGGTGCAAGAGTAAACAGAGGCAGCCGCCCCACCTTCCCCAGCACAGCAGAAGAGGACAACGTGGGGCCTTAGGGACACACTGACAGCAGAGGTGGGGGAGTGAGGAATGACTTAACTGCTGGAGAAAGAATAGGAGCTGCAGTGTACCTGAGCACAGGTGACACCCTGTCCTGGGGACTCGGGGACACTGGCTGAAGTCCCGTGTATGCAGGCGGGGCCACTGGAACTCCAAGCTGGGCATTAATATTAACATGGCCTCAGACATTCCAGGGACCACAAGAATAACCATTGCTCTCCAACAGTTTTTCCTCCAGATGAACCCTTCTCCCGCTTTCCGATGATTTCATCACATGAAGCTTTTATGCTCCCCTTTTCCCCTTCGGCTCTGGGTTTGCTGAGCCTCACCAGATGCCGCCCTGTTGCTCATGTTGTCCCCCTTTGCAACATCCAATGCTGGGTTGCTTTGACAGAAGCTTCCCCTGGGGACAGCTTATCTTTCTGTCTCACCCCTGGGTTTACTGTTTCCTCCCAACACGCCCCAACTCACCCACGATCTCATCCCTGGGGTGTCACCTCTCACTCAGTAAAATTCCAACAAGGCATGGCTCCCAGGCCGGGATGTTGTTTTCTATGACCTGGATTTTTAATCCTAATTGTCGGCTGCAGCCCAAGAAACTTGATTTGGGCTGAATTTTGCTTTTCTCAGTGCTGTTCAGGGAGGCTCTTTGGAAGGAGAAAGTACAGTCTCCAGCTGACTTGATGCCTCCACGACCTCATATTTTCCTTTTTTCTGGCTGGTTATCGCACCCAAGGGCCTTCCCCAGACCACCAGTCTCTACTGGCCTGTGTCCTAACAGTATCTAAACACACTGGGCTAACTAGAGCTACACCACAGTCCATTTCTGTAGGGGAGGCGGCAGAAATGATTCTACAAGCAAACCCCATCTTCTTTTTTCTAGAGAGACTGAGCACATCTATCCCTTTCTGCATCTTCATGCTTTGGTTTGGATGGATCTCAGATTGATGTGGAGACACTGGGAATATTTGAACCATCTGAAAGTGCCTGGCCCTACAGACTCTGACTCCTTGTTTATCAGCTGCTTATCTGTGGGGCCAGTGGACCCTCTGCTAAGCATTATTATACAGGACAAAGGAGGCAAAGAGCCTGTGGATTCCTTAAAAAGCATTTTTTTTTTCAAGATTTTATTTATTTATTTATTTATTTGACAGAGAGAGACACAGTGAGAGAGGGAACACAAGCAGGGGGAGTGGGAGAGGGAGAAGCAGACTCCCCACTGATCAGGGCTCGATCCCAGGACCCTGGAACCATGACCTGAGCTGAAGGCAGATGCTTAACGACTGAGCCACCAAGGCGCCCCTAAAAAGCACTTTTTAAATGATTCTGATCTCTTGATAAGACAGCCACCATGTACAACATATAATTAAATAGCAAGCAAGTAAAGCAACTTAAAAGGAAATGTTTCCAAAAAATACAGTTTTCCCTCATATTTAGGAGCGACAACATATTTGTGAAAGTACTAGGGCCTTCTACATAAAATAATGATAAGGGAATACTATGAATTATTTTATGCCAATAAAGAAGACGACTTAATAAAATGGATGGATTCCATGATAGACACATATTACCAAAGTTCCCTCAGGAAGAAATAACCTGACTAGCTCCATTGTGCTCTTTATCTGAGGTTTGTGTCCATCAGATGGAGGAATAACTTTCCATAAATATTGAAGACATGGTCATTACATGATTGATCAGGTTTACTGCTAAAAATTCTCAGAAATTGCTTATGTTGAAATATGCCTCCTTTGTAAACAAAAATAAGGACTTGGATCCATTCTAAGGAGGATGCAAAGGGAATCTTAAGGAGGATGTGTGGAAGCAGAGACTGTGTGGGTGAAACTCTTTGTATGTTAGAACCAAAAGGCCAGTAGCCCAACACCCTCGATTTCTAGATACAAATGTAGACAAGAGAGGGTACACAATGGGCCCAAGGCCACACAGCCAATTAGTAAGAACAAAAACAATCAATGGACTCAGGCAAATTTAGGGGTATCATTTGTAACCGTGGAATAAAGCAAAGCTCATGGGACCAACGAGAGGAAACAGAGCAGGACAGGAAACAGAGCAGGACGCCAACTCATCAACAGGACCTAAGCAAAGCAGCTTCAGTTTAGCTCTGCCCTAATTCTTAAAGCAGCCAGCATCCCAACTGGGCAAAATAAAGTCCCACAGTGTTCCTGCAGCTGGTAATAAACAAGTGAGCTTTTCCCTGATATCCCCGTAGACAGGATGACCTAAAAACACAACTCCCCAAAGTGTATTAAGATTCCAAACAGAGTGAGGTTGGGGGAAAGCAGATTAAGGTACAAACTTTTCTTCTTCCTTTAGGGAATTCAAACTGGGTTTGGTTTTCCTCTAACCTATAAAAGTAGGGAAGTCACTGTGCCAGGACCCAGGCTGCACCCCACAGCCAACAGGCACCATAAAGCTCTCGCAGTGGGCCCAGTACCCACCCTGAGTGCCAGCGCCAAGAGGGACCTCTGCTGGGACAGTACCCACTGGTCCTCGCTGCCATGGGGGCCTGCATGGCCACCACCGGCCTGGCCTCCCAGAATGGCTGTGAAGACCGTAACAGGATGACAGGCATAGGTCACCTGCACATGTAAGCGCTCAGTACATCATGGTTCAATCACACTGAATCCAGTGGCACCAAGGCAAGCCAGCGCCTCTGCTAAGAAGCCAACGTCAGGGGCGCCTGGGTGGCTCAGTCAGCTGACTCTTGGTTTTGGCTCAGGTCATGATCTCGGGGTCGTGGGGGCTCTGCACTCAGCAGGGAGTCTGCTTGGGATTCTCTTCCTCTGCTCCTCTCGCACTCTCGGGGGCCGCACACGCACACACTCTGTCATTCTCTCTCTAAAATAAATAAATAAATAAATCTTAAAAAAGAAGCCAACCTCAGTGGGCAGAAATGTGTACAGTTCCTTCAAAGAGCCCACCTGCTGCACGAAGGTCTTTTGCGAGCATCATTTATAAATGTTTTGGCAAAGATTGGTGCCTTCAGAACCTTGACAGAAGTAAACCTTGGCAGTTTCTGTGGTTAAGCTTCTTCAGGATCTCTTGCAATGCGCTCTTTTGACATTTGCCAAAAACATGTCACTGGCAGGGCTGGTGTCTACTAAATAAACGGACCTTGCTTGGCAAGGTTCCAAGCGCACAGACCTAATGCCAGGCAGGCGGTAGGCTGGCAATAAACAGGTGTGTGTGAAAGAAGCCAAGAGATCCATAATCGTGCTAATGACCGCAACCTACCAGCTGAGTCCACAATCATCAGGAAGTTCCAGGATGATCAAAGAAATCCTACACCTTCGATCTGTTTCTGCCCCAAAGTCTGTCTAAAGCTACTCAGTCATCCACGTTCTATAGAGCCAGTACAGTCATGGATGCAGGTGTCCAACTCGATCCCCCCACCAGGCAGTGACCCCGACCCACCTGTTCTTAAGAACGTTGGCTGTTAAAGGGCCACCACTACTCTAGTTTCCAGAATTACCCTCTGTTGACTGGAGACCCCCCACCCAGGAGGTTACACACCCACCTTCACCTTCGCAAGTGCAGCCCACAATCAGTGACTGATGGGCACAGGGAATGGTACCAAAGACCAGTCCCTCACCCAGGGGGGCCCAACTGTGTGTGCAGTGCATTCTCCAGAACTCCCATGGGCTCGGGCTGAGGTTGTCTCCAGCAGAGACCACATCCTTGCTTAGCTGTGTCCCCTGCTCCCCTTGCCCCCCACCTCCCTTCTCCTGACAGTTTTCCCCTCAAAATCATACACACAAGGATCCCGAGCTCAGGTTCTGCTTCTAGGGAACATGAACCCACACCATTGCCTAAAATTATGAAAGGCCTTTAAATCTCAAAATAAGAATGAGTGTTTTGTGGCATGTTTTTTCAAATTCATTCATAGAAGGCATCCCATCTTTCATGTTTCATTAAAAACAAAAGGCAGTTAATTATCCAGAGATGCCTAGAGTGTCTTCAAACTCTCTCACACACACCATCCTTCCTACCTTTGGTCTGGTCTGCAATCGATCATCTAAAATCATTTCTCCAAGAGGTGTTCCATGAAGACCCTCAACCCCTCCATCCCCCTCCCTCACCAACCCTGGGGCTGCTTCCCTCCCAGCTTACCACTACCAGGTGTCACAATATTTACCCGATGCTCTAATCCCTGTCTCCCAGCCCTCCAGCTCTGTACCGGCTAATAGACAGCCACCGGCTACATGGGGCTATTTGCAATTTCAATTTAAACTAATTAAAATTACTGTGCCCAGGGCGGGTGGCATAGGAGACCCTCAGTGAGTAAATGTGAGTGAATGAAAGAACAGTTTGTGGTGATCATCAGTGATTTCCCAATATCTAATTTGGTAACTTTTACACCAAAAACTGATATTTTCAAGAGCAGGAAAAGAACTTAAAGAACCTTTAAGAAAGAGTTCCTTAAAACGCATGAAAGGATATGACTGTTACTGGTTGAATTTGGAGCGGATGGTAGTTAATTGTAGGTTAAGAAAACACAATGCCAGCCTCCAGATCGAGGCAGCCAGCTAGCCAGAAACTGCTGAGAATTTTTGACAGTTATTCAAGGCAGCATGGAGAATATAAAACTTTCCTTTTTTCCTCCCTGGAAAGGGCAGGTATTTAAAACTCCACTCCCTCCTCCCAATAGAATAAAAACCCATCATGTATGTCTTTTCTTTGTTAACATCCTTACTTAAAACTACTTAACAGCCCACACATCCTGTTTATGGCCAAGCAAGCATGTGGGGGGAGGGGCAAAATAAAGAGAGAGATCACTCTCTCTCCCTACCCATCCCCTCTCCACCTCTCCACCAACACTCCACTTTCCTTTCTAAGAAAACAGCTTCACAAAGACACCTACTTTGTACTCAACGATAGAGAAAGCAAGCTAAAAAAGAGAACCAGGCAGCCTCTGTTACCTTTGCTTTGTCTACATTACAAAGACATGTAATGTGGGGGGGGGAGCAAATAACTAACAAATGTTCCTGGGAACATGGGAACCACGGGGGTCTTTCAACTGGTTCTCAGATGTTTTCATTTATTCTTTATTTCTCCTTAATGTGAGTGTGGACTCCTGTTTCCCTTCCATGCTATGGGACATCTCTGGAAAATACTACCTTCAAAACCAGTAAGACATCTTTAGCTATGCCATTCTTGAGGAAATGATCAACTCCTTTGAATTCTAAATTAATACTAATGGCATTAAAGAGAAAGCACTCCATGGTTCAAATAACCAACACACAGTAGACTTAAAACTTTACTCAGGAGCTTCCTCAAAATTACATTACTGGGGAGGCCTGCAACCCTTGGTCATCAGTTGACTCCAAGTTCCAAAAAGAAAAAGGAGCTTCAGTCTAATGCGCTCAATTGCTTTCTGTCTCCTTTTCCTTCTTAAATTAATATGGCCAATGATTTTGGTTTTCTTAACTCAAACACAAGGTTAGACCCTGACCAGGGCTGTGGTGTCCTTTTATTTTGTTCTACATTAACGGTTGACATAGTAGGCCTGTCTTTAGCCTCACTGAAGATCACTGACATCATCTTTTTATCCAGACTCACAATATAAACATGCTATTACTAACAAGTGTCAATCATCTAAGGGAAGACTATGATGTTGGGGCTAGTGATGTCTAGTGCCAGTCAGAGACCCCAACAAGCAAATTTAAATGACTTTCCATTCCAGAATGTGAAGTCTTAGTCAATTAAACATATCAGTTCTTGCCAGGGCGCCTGGGTGGCTCAGTTGGTTAAGTGTCTGACTCTCGATTTCAGCTCAGGTCATGATCTCAGGGTCGTGAGACCGAGCCCCATGTCGGACTCCATGCTGGGCATGAAGGATTCTCCCTCTCCCTACTCTCCCCACCACACTTGCACATTCCCCCATTCCCTCTCTTTCTCAAAAAAAAAAAAAAATCAGTTCTTCTCAATTGTAATTTGTAGGTTTGATGCCATTTAAGTATTGATGCAATTTTTGAGGGAGGACAGGAGAGAGATGAAAATGAGTAATGAAGATAGTAAAATATATTACAGAGCTCCAATTGCAAGATCTTGGTACTTACACAAGAATAGCTGGATTTTAGGGGAAAAAAAGAAAATTGTAGCCTCAAAATAGATACCACTTCGCATGAGAATTTAATGTATAATACAAGATCATTACAAACTAATCAGGAAGGTAAGAATCATTTTTATTCAATATTGAAACAATTGGTTAATAATTGGAAGTAAAATGAATTTGGATACCAGATGACTTAGAAGCCACAGAAACACATAAATAAACTGTACTTTAATATTAATCAAGCCACCGAAGGGAGAAGGAGAGTTTGGACACTGGAAGCATTAAAGGAGGTCACAGGTGTAAGATCCCAAGCTCTCAGGCATCAGCACAGGGCGGGGAAATGGAGGATGGACTGACTTCAGTGTTGGCACCCTACATGGCAGGTAGGTAGGAGCCTCAGACAGCAGCTACCATAAGAAGAGTTCTTGCCCGTATGAATTCCACGTGGACTGAGCAGCCCTCCTCCATCTCAGACCCTCCAAGTGGGACAGACACAATGGCAGTGCCCTGGCTCTTCTCTGCTCTGCAAGACAAGTGACACACAGCACTTCCACCCATAGTCCAGTTGCACCAGTCAACCCAAAAGGGTCTTGTGTTGGACTCTCCCAAAAGCAGAGCCTGGGGTCAGGATTTGAGTTGAGCTGGGAGGTGATCCTGGGAAGCGCTGCGGAGGGTGAAGCAATGAGGCAGTCCAGCAGCATGGGCCAGCTGGTTGCTGCTATGGACAATCTGGGCTCAGCTCGGAGAGGAACCTTCTGGGAGAATGGGTAGAACATGTCCAAAGGTTGTCCCACCGGAGGGGCAAGGCAACTGTGATATTTATCCACCCGTTGCCCTCCATGAGGGGTTGAGGGTGGCTCTCAGGAGCATTAACTCCCCAGAACCTCTGGCTTTCTCCAAGAATGAGCGAGCCATTCCCCTACGGCCAAAGAAAGCCCTCAAACAGGGCTGCGGTGGATTGCAGGAGAACCATAAGAACAAGAACTAAAGCCAGGGCTGATAGCATCTGCTCAAGAAGGGGAGCACATGAATATCTGGGGGGCACGGATTCTGGGTACAGCCAATCCAAAATCAACACAACATCTGAACTACATTGAACAACCAGCTTCACCCAACCCATTCCCAGAGGAGACATTCCAAAAACCAGGCCACTGTGGCATAGACCACAGCCCCTCCAACCAGACCAACAATGGTTCTCAAAGGTGCCTAGCTCGTGGGTGCGTAGCCAGCTCTTAGGAAAAATGCTCCACTAGTCTAGGGGGGATTCCAAGACGAGTAGACACAGCGCCTGTCCTCCGGAAGCGTGTGGTCTCTGGGGGGTGACAGGTCAGCCCTTGCTTACACACCATTTGTCACAAGTTCCAAAGAGATGCGGTGGGGTGTGGGTCCCCTGGAGGACATCAGAAGCTCTGCCACGAAGGTGACGCCTGTGCCAAGGCCAAGAGACAAGTAGCAGCTGGTCGTGAGCGGGAACACACAGAACGGAAGGCACTTCTGGCAGTTGGCTCCTGGGGCTTCCATGGAGGAGGGTAGGTCGGGTTAATAATTCACACAAAGAGGAGACACCAGGTGACATTTTAAATTATTTCGAGCCAGTAACTTTAATTAATACAAGATCTCACTCTGGCCAGCATAGAGATTTGCCTTCAGTTTGTGACATTTTTATTTGTATGTCTGTTTGGGTGCCCTTGTGTTCTCTGCCCTCAGCTTCCCCCAAGGGCAGAGTTTCCAGATTCCTTGTTATGTAATTACCTAGAGAGCATTTAACCTGCGCCGCACCTGTTCTCTCCTTGGAGAATTTTGAGTATCTCTGTCCAAAAAAAAAAAAAACAGACTTGGTGCTCTTAAAAACTGAAGGCAGATAACTAATCTCACTTTATATGGTATGACAGCTTCTCTCTCAGAACCATCCACGATTTTGTCAAATATTTTTCACTTTCTCAAAACATGGAGAAGACACAAGGTATGTGCCTAATTAGGCCACAGAGAACCTGCTCCAGTGGGTCAGGACCAGCAGACACAACCGAAAGGCGAACAAAGCCAATCACATCCCAAATGAGCACTAACGAAAAGTCCTAGAGAGGGAAAAAACCAAAAACAAAAAAAACCAGACACTGCAAGACACTGCAGTTCCTCAGAAATCGGTTCCGGAGAGCTCAAGTCAGTCAGGAAAGACGGGGCGATGAATATGGGTAGTCCAGCTCTGGCGTGGAGCTCTTCTGGGCTTCCCGTGGACGTGGGTGGTCCTCACCCTGGTCAGTGGCACCGTCAGCCACCCCGACCCCATGGTGATGAGCCATCTCTGACTCCGCATCCCTCCCCTCACCCCCCACAGCCAATCTCCAAGTCCTGTGGTTTCCACCTCCCAAATCTCTCTCAAACCTGGCACCTCTTCTCCATTCCCTTAACTACTCACTGCCTCAGTGCCTATCCTCAGCACATGGGACCCGACCCCCCTGTCTCTGGCCTTCCGCCCTACCCCATACCTACCCACACCTGGGCAAGCAATGTCTCTGAGCCATAAAGCTGGTCATCTGCCTCCTTCATTAAACACTCCAGGGGTTTTTTCCACCTGTTTCTCAAATTCCCGAGGATCCTCAGACACATTCTAGGGCATTTGCAAGTTCTCTCAAATTATGTTTGTTTAACTTTGTGCTTCCATTTCCATGATAATCTTTTTTAAGCTTATCCATAGAAAATCTACAGAAACATATTCTGGATCATGTGAACATCCATGTTATGGCCAAGTGCTGCCACATCGTTTCACTGGGTGTATTCGTGCATTTACGATATAGTTGGCGACCAGAAATATTTTAACTGTCACAGGCTAATAAGAAAATAAGAAATCAGACTTAACATAGAGAACTAATGAGAACTGAGCCATCAGGTAACCCATGTGGCACGACACATATCATACCAAATTCACAAGACCTGAACAGTTGTTTTTAGAATCAGAAACAGTGATTTCATTGTAGCGAAAATAACTTCATCCATCACACTAAATTCATCCAGTTAATTTGAATTTCTCGATTTGTAGCTGTGTTGATATTTTACACATATATTTGTTTTGGTTTCAGAGTCATATGCGAGTTCCAAGCATAGAGTATTGACCTCTTTCATGCTACTACGTCTTTGAACTACATTATAATAAAAAATAATTTAAGCCACCACTAGGAATCTACAACATTTTGTTTCCTTTAAAGGAATTCACATAATCCTCCCATTGGAGAAATTCGGAATGAGGCTTAAGGTCCATAACAAGCCCTACGTGGGAGAGACAGTGATGTTCTCTGAACTTTCCATCCACACACGTCACCCCCCATCCTTTCCCAGGCCCTCCCAGTGAGGTCTGACCAACGGGCTGTGGGCACGAGCAGCAATGCATCAGTTCCAGAGCAAAGCACAGAGGAGTCGGAGAGCAATTCTCCCATGAGCTCCTCCTGCGCTGGTGACTACAGAGGCCACATTTTCCAAATGGTGTGTCTGCAAGATGGGCGAAGCTCTTCCACTTTGGCCCTCTGCTGACCTGGAGGGACACAGAGTGTGAGTGACAGATAACCTTGGTCAGGTTAAGCTATAAGGATGGTGAAGTTGATTTGTTACTGCAGCAGAGCTTAGCCCATCCTGACTTAGCCCACTGCAGCCTCCCTGCCCGAGCCCTTCTACTCATACTCATGCTTCCAACAGCTCTTAGTTCAATGACCTGAACACACCAAGCTGTTTCATGACACCTGACCTTTGCACATGCTGTTCCTTAATCCTAGAATGCCAGCCCCCTTACTCTTCTGTTCTCCTCCCCCCCCAGCCCACCACTGTGATTCACCCTTCAAAACCCAGGTCAGATATAAGTACCAGCTGGAAGTCTTCCTCCCTATTCTTCCCCCTGACCCCTATCATCATTACCCATGAACTATACAGAATGCGTATCTTACCATGTAAAAGATCACACATTCACATGCCTATCCCCGCCCTACCCGCAACCACACTGTGACAGGGTCAGCGGCTCCCTCATCTCTACACCCTCAAGACCAGCATGCAAGGAGAGTAGGCACCATTTGGCCATTTGGCCATTTGGCCAGGAAGAGCTTCCTCCAGGGGGCTAGTCTAAGGCACCTGAAGGAAGTTAGATCCATTACCCCTACAGGGAATAAGTCCCAGCTGTCTCTGCCCCAGCAACAACCAGACCTGCCCAGGAGGCCCAACCCTCCCCATCATCTCCTCAAGCACAGTGCTCCTCAGCCCTAACAGGGGCCTAAGGCCTAGTACTCAAAGTGTGGTCTCCAAACAAGTAACACTTACAAAACTTAGGAGCTGGTGGGAAAAGCAGAATCTCAGGCCCCACCCCAGACTTCCTGGATCAGAATCTGCATTTTAACAAGATTCCCAGATGAGTCATATGCCTAAGAATATTTGAGAAGCACTGGGCCAAGGCACCCAAATAGAATCTCTTCAGCCTAAAAGGTAACTTTAATAGTAATACTTTCCACTTGCGATAATATCTGCTAAGTGCCTTACACCACTAAGTCCCCAGACTAATTTGCTCATGCCCATTTTACCAATGAGGAAACGGAGGCTCAGAGTAGTTGGGTACCCTCTAAGGATCACACAGCTTTGAAGGGATTTGGAGGCAGTTCCGACAGACTCAAGAGCTCTAACCCCCATAACTATACACTACAAGGCATACTGCCGTTTGCAAAGTTCTATGAACACTTAGCCTTCCAGACTAACGCAAGCGCCACCCTGTCCCCTCATACAACCCCTGAACTGGAGCTTCTCTCTACTCCATCACTTCCTGCCTATACCACAAAGCCTCCACATACACCACCAGCTCTGAGAGACTGCCCGTTCTCCCTGGGTACTGATTTTATGGACTTGCTCAATAAGCATCTGACGAGTCAATGAAAACATTTCCCCTTTGATCACCAACAACCCTCTGAGGTTGGCTTGACAATTATTATTAAATAAAGAAAGTTGGGGCACCTGGGTGGCTCAGTCGTTAAGCGTCTGCCTTCGGCTCAGGTCATGATCCCAGGGTCCTGGGATCGAGCCCCACATCGGGCTCCCTGCTCGGCGGGAAGCCTGCTTCTCCCTCTCCCACTCCCCCTGCTTGTGTTCCTGCTCTCGCTGTCTCTCTCTCTGTCAAATAAATAAATAAAATCTTTAAAAATAAATAAATAAATAAAAAGAAAAAAGAAAAAAAAAAAAGAAAGTTGAAGAGGCTGACATTCCCAGGAAAGTTTAGTGACTTGTCCCCAGGTCACCAGGAAGCCGCAGACCTCTGGGGATGGAACTCCACTCCCTGATTCCCAGTACGAATGTCTTCTTCCGCACTTTTCCACTCTCCCTGCATTTCCCTCTCCTGACCTACATTACCAGGCAGTTAACAAAACATCCTTTCCAAAGAACTCCCCCACTTATGCATCTTCAAAAGGGGCTCTGCTTCACCACCAGAAGGGCCAAATTTAGACGTTAATAGGAGGCCACCAAAGGAAAAGGTGGGGAAACCATGGGTTCCACAGACAATGAGCCTAGCACTGAAGCTCAACGTTCCAGCATTTCTCTCTCCAAGCTTTGCCTGCAGCCTGGCCACGATAAACTAAGACTTCACCTCCATTATTCTGAGGGCTTCATGGGGTTCTTATGTGGAGACTCTCCGTTCTCACACTTTTCTAGCTCACCAGCAAAGAACACGACTCAAAGACCTTTTACACCTAAACGAAGTAAGTTACAGAGCATCTTTCAGCCATCGTTTTCTCCTCTCTGTTCTTTCTCCAGTGAAGCCTTCTATGGCACCACCCAAAGCAATCCAAATTTTAAGTTGAGATGCTTTTCCAGCAACCCCAGCATGCCTTTCCTTTTTTACTTCCTAAGGCCCCTGCTTTTTGCTACCTTGCCCCTTAAGGAAAAGCCCAGTGCTTGGCTACCGTTCTAGATGCCTTATTGGTTGTGATGGTGATTGTCAGCTCAACACCAGCCCACCAGACCACCTCTCCCAGCAGTAACCCAGACTGACCTCACAGCTCCTAACACAGTCACCGAAGCACAGGACCACTGGATGCCAAGACGTGGTGACACATAGTGATGGCAGTAGGACCAGCTTCAATTTGACCATGGTCATCTTGGACAAAACAGGGAGTAAAGGAAGGAAATAGAATCCACGGGGCGGGGTGAGGTGAAGGGATGACTAACATTGGCGATGAATAACAACTGAGTTCCCTCCACAACTTCTCCTCACCCCACCCCCACCCCACTCCCAGCAGGCGGATCCGCTGAGAAGGTGTCCCCAGCCGCCTCTGCCCAGCCCTGGCGCAGTCTTCTCTCCACCTCCAACACCTCGCCCCCAGAGCCAGACGTAGAAGGCTGTGTAAATGCGGTCTTAGATTTGAAATTAAGTGATGGGAGATTTCACGAACTCATTTGTTTTTTTCCCTGTTAATTCCCAAATGCTTTGCCCGTAGGCTTTATCCTGGTGGTCTTTAGTTCTTCTGTGTGTTTCTTTACCTAGTTCTAAGGAGTTTCCTTTCTTTTAGTTCGGTCGGAGAGCTCCGCAGACCTGGGCTCAAATCCCAGCTCTATAGTTACCAAGCCATATGACCTCGGGCAAGTCAAGAGTTCTGGGCAGGGCCGTTGCTCATCTGAGAAATGGGGATAATTCCACCTTCCTTACAGATTGTGGAAAGGATGGAAGGTGGTCAACTCCAGGCAAAGCACCTGGCACACTGAGATGCTCCATAAACGTCAGCTGCCTGCCGGGTGCCTGCACTCTTCCGCAGCCCCACGGCACCTCGAAGGATGCCCACGCGTTTCCCGGGAAGGCCCCTCTGGCTGGCAACGAAGAGGAAACCAGCTGCGGACAGCGTTATCCCCCTAACCCCGAGCAAGCGAGTTCCAGCGGGTGTAGACGCGCGCGCGCGCGGACACACACACACACAGCGCTTGGGGCACCCCCGCGGGGCTGGCACGGCGCCCCCACCCCGCACGGAGCGGGGTCTCTGCGTCCCCGACCCGCTGGGGCCCGGGCACG
>NW_023270268.1:5402940-5430342 GCF_011800145.1 Mirounga leonina
CGGGCATGGCGGGGCGGCGGGCTCGGGCGCCCGGGGCGCGGCGGTGGCAGCGCGGGGCCGCGGCTCGACGGCCGAGCTGGCGCGGGGAGGCGCGGCGCGACCGAGTGGCCAGCCGCCCGCGCCCGCCTCACTCCTCTCCCTCCCGCCGCCCGCCCGGCGACAGCCACCGGGAACGTCTCCGGGGGCGCCGGGCTTAGCAACCGCGCGGCGCCGCAGCCTCGCTCCCCGCGCTGGCCCAGCGTGCGCGCCGCGCTGGGCCCTGGAGGCGGGGCGGACGGGGAACGGGCGCCCACACCCCTACTCCGCCAGCTCGTGCCGGGAGGTGGCCCTAGGGGACCCCTGGGCGGCCCCGCCCGGTCCAGCCTTCCCGCACTCCTTCCCCGCCCTGCACGCCCTGGAGCCAGGCGGGATCCTGCTCTGAACGTGAGCCTCGCCCACGTTCTCTGTAGGTGGCAAACCAAAGACAGCCTCAGGAACCCCACAGTCCTGGCAGTTTCGAGTCCAGACTTCCCGCACCTCTCCCTCCATCCCACCCCATTCCCACTACTCTAGCACGCTGACCCCAGGTCCCGCAGCCACTTACATCCTATGGTCCCCTAGATTCAGAGACCTGCTCCCATTCTGACCACACGTGTGGCTTCTAAGGCAAAGGGTACAAAACAGCCCTCAGCCTCATGCCTTCCTGGTACCATCCAAAGGCTGCTCAATGTCCCTTGCACTGTTGTACCCCTTCCAAGTACCAGCCCCCCCCCCCCCCAATCCTCATATTTGCAGATATCCCAGGTCTGCAGTCACGGTCCCAGGCCCAGACGACCCATATTCTCAAGCACCGGCTCTCAGGCCCCTCCTGGGAGAGAGGGTGAATGCAGGGGACCACCATACACACACCTCTCCACGTGGCCACTGACAAGATTACAGAAGTGGTCTTGATTTTGCCCTGATCCGTCAGGTCACAGAGCGACCTTGTCCAATGTCGATGTTCTGTGAAATTGTTTGGGTTCAACAGAACACTGAGGCTAAGCTAAGAGTACCAGGCCAGGTCCCAGGTGTCAGCATCTGTCTCGCACAGAACAAGTCTAAAAGAAGGCTGTTTCTGCCTCTCAGGGATGAGCTTAGGACCAAATATCCTTCCAGGCTTCTAAAAGCCCACCTTCAACAGATTGCCTTTTCTCCCCAGACCCAGGGTCACAGAATGGCTGCAACAGCCTCATGAAGCCATTGTGTGAAAAAGAAGCTTCTGCTTCTAGCTGGCAAGATGACCAGACAACCCAAAGCAATCATAGAGGACCATAGTCAGCAATCCAGTTCACCAACAGTGATCAAAATGACAAGTGACCTGCCTCCAAGTCACTCACCCTCTAGAGAGAGGAGGCAGATAATGAAATAATCAAGTAGGGTTATAAATGATATGGAGAAAAAGGAAGTAAGGAAAGGGGGAAGTGGTTATTTTAAGGCGCGTTGTCAGGAAAGGCCTCACTGACAAGGTGGCACTTCAGCAAAAGCCTGAAGGAAGAGCCTATTTGGGAATTTCTCTCGGAGGCAAGTGCCTTTCAGCTACTTAAATACTTTCTTTTTAGAAGCCTTTAGCAGCCACTCCTCCTGGCCCCATCATTTATGTTTTAGGAGTAAGTAAAACTGAAACTGAGTTTGAGAAAAACGTTTAACTTGTGGAAGAGAACTCAGATGACTTATATTTTCCTTCTTGCAAAAGCAACAGTCCAGCAGTGTTTAATTATTGGTTAGATAATCATTTATATGTTAATTAGACGCATGATGAACACCTTAACTGAAGTTATCAGATTACCTTGCAACAGTGAGGGGTAAATACGATGCATCTTGTTGAACACTGTGAAAGACATCACTAGTTGCCTGAATACTTCTTCCCTCTTTCTGACCTTGAAAGAGACCCCAGTGTTTAGCTGAGCACCCTGCAGCCTGGAATAAAGAATACATTTCCTGGGCTCCCTTGCAATCAAGAATGGTCATATGGAAAGTTTCTGGCCAATGAAATAGAATAGGATGGGTTCTGTGGGAATTTCGAATGGGCTTGTTAAAAACAGATGTGGTTAATAGCTATGTTCCTTTGTCCCTCTCAACCTCCTTCTTTTGTCCGGGATTTCACACATAATGTGTGGTTGGTTCAATTATTATTTTCAACTCTTCACTCCATCCCTTAATAGAATTAGACAACCCACCCTTTAAGGTACATGGAATGTACTTCCCAAACCTTGATTTTAGACTTGACCATTTTCCTGACTTTGACCCATGGGATGTTATCAGATATAATGGGAATAAAGGCTTGGAATGTATTCCTGTGATTTGCTTTAACCATTATATGCTCCTTCCAACAGCTGGTCAAAGCAAAATGTCAAGAAACATGTAGCAGACCTAAACTTGGACCTGTTGCTAAATTCAGCCAACCTGCAGACTAAAGCAGAGCTACCCCCACCAGACTTACAGACCTAGGAGTGAGACAAAGAAATGCCAATTATTGTAAGCTACTGAGTTTGGGGCTGGTTTGTTTCTCAGAATTATGGCAAAAGCTAGCACACATGATGGTTGATGATGGCTGGAGCTTCAGCAGCCATCTTGGGTCATGTGGTCAGTCACCACATGAAGATGGAAACCAAGCCCTAAGAACTGCAGAGCAGAAAAAATAGAAGCCTCAGTACCTTACAACATCCTGCAGCTACCATTGCACCCCTCAACTATCAACTTTGGACTTTCCTTTTAAGAGAGAGTGAATCCTTGTATGTTTAAGTCACCATAGTCAGAGTCCATTGTTATTAGCTCCTAAGTGATGATTGGTATCAATTCACTCAAAAAGGAAATCACTTTATTTTCATATTAAGAGAAACATTGATCACGTACATTTGCAATCATTTTTGTCAAATAGAAGACAGAAAAGAACCATCTTGCTTACAGTGAACCACTTAACTAGCAACTCATTGAGCATAGCTGAAGCAAATGGAATAATACTCCTGTTGGTCTAGTCAGGATGTCAGAGCTGCTCTGGTTGCAAGTGATCAAAATTCACCCATTAGCTCAAGGTGGCAGGGAGCACAGGATAGGATTTAAGGATTTAAGGATATCTGAAGAAATCTCACAAATATCCAAAAGCAGATTGGCTACCACCTCATGACCTGACTCTCAAATGTCTCCTGCAATTGATCCATCTGAGACTCCAGTTTCTCCAGTAAGGAACATACTCAGCTCAGCTTATTTATTCTGACCAGGCCACTTATACTGGATCAACTGCTTTGGGGTAGGAGTCCATCCCTGGTCCAAATAGCCATGGCTCTGTGCGAAAGCAGCTAGAGGAATTGGAATGGAAGTCAAGCCTGGGGGGGTAGGAGGAGGAGGACCTTTCAGAGGCTGCGCCTAGGATATTCTAAGCCTGGAGGGGAAATTGCTAATGGCAGGGAAATTGACTGACATATCCAGGACACCAGGTAGGTTTTGTTGAGGAAAGAGCTAGAAAATTTCCAGGAGGTCAATCCCAGGTGGGATACCACTGTCAGAGAAACTTGCAGGAAAGACCTAGATAAAGGGATAATGAAGCCTCTAAGAGAAATTGCTCTGCTTCCCAGCATTGCCCAGGATGACTCCAGATTGAGATGGAGGAAAAGGAGAAAAATTCAGCATCTTAACACAGACCACTATTCCAACAAATCTGCAATGTGCTTTCTCCAGTGACACTTTAAATTTCTCCCTACCATATGGATAGGGCATTTCTAGGCACCTCCCCACCCCCAGCTGTCACCACGTCTCTCCTTCCCTCCCTAGATCAACCTCTTGCGAGATTATTGCACCTTCCTTATCTCCACACCCTCCCTTCTGCCCAGCTCCTCAGACCTGCTGGGATGAGACTTGTTCCTATCTTTCTGCATTGCTGCTTTAACTGCACTGCTAACGATCTTATCTGTCAGACTCGGTGAGCACCGCGTGATACAGTCCTTGTTTTATTTCATCGTACTGCAGCATGTGATCAGTCTTGAAATTCTCTCCTCTCCTGGCTTCGATGGTACCAGTCGCTTTTCATTCTACCCCACTTCCTCAAAGAAAACATTTTTACTGCTTTGTGGGTCCCTCTTCCTCCGTTCAGGACTTAAATTACTCTGTCTTAGGGCTTTGCTCTTGGCTTTGGTAGACTCACTGCCCTGGCTGACCTTATCCAATGCCTTAGTGCTAACTTCAGGCCAATGTCATCTCCCCTCTCCCAAGATCAGCTCAGTGGCCTACTAGACAGCTCCTCAGAGGCCTCTCTTAGGCACCTCTCACAGCATATCCAAAACAAAACTCATCATCCATCCCCCCAGATTCTGTTCCTCCTACTGGATTCTTGGTCTCGTTTAATTCAGATGTCCAAGCCATAAACCCAGCAATGAATGTCAACTCCACTCCCAGTCACCAAACCCTCTACTCTCCCCAACTCCTTCTCCTTGCCAACCTGCCATCGCCTTGTTCACACTCTGATTACATCCCATCCAGACCACCCCAAGCATCTCCTCCCTCACACGGCTACATCCTTTCCTTACTTACACCCAGGTCATCAGCCTTACTGGACTCAAGGAAATCTTTCTCAATATTGCTCTATATGTTACATAATTAATTCTTCACTAAAAATCTGCCAATGAAAATAATAAAAATCTGTCCTGAGAGTTAAATTCTAAACCCCTTAGAATGGTCTTCAAGGCCTTTCAACCTCTAGTCTTGTCTACCTATCAACTGTCATCTCCTGCCACTCCCCCATGGACACTCTGGGCTCCAGCTCATGCACATTCCATGCTTTGTCTTGGCTGCCATGTTTTTCCATACACTGCTCCGTCTCCCCTGAGCAGCCCTTACTCCACATCACCTCCCCCCAGTAAGTAAACTGCCAAGCCATGATTCAAGCCCTAACTAGTTCCTACTCACTCCCAGCAGGAAGATAAGAAAGTAGGGTGTTTGAAGTGACCAAAGCATGGCCAATCTGATCTCTCCCCAGTGCTGACAACTGACCCAGTCACTGGCACGTTCCATCCAGCCAGAGATTCTTATCTCCCTGAAGTCAGCCCAAATGCCTCCGTCTGGCTTGAAAGACTCGTCAGGTTTGGCCTGAGTCAGCACCAGTGAAAGGTTTTAAAAGGGAAGAAGTCAAAACTATTGCCTAAGATAAAATACAGGGTTTCCTGTGGATGTCCTTCATGCATGTAATCTCTCTTCAGTTCAGTTAACTTTGTGTCACCTGTGTGTAGACATGATTGAAGGAATGTATCTAAAATGTTACCACTTTTTCTGGATACAAGATCCTGTTAAAACTGCCATTTGGGCCCTCCTGATGCCCAAGAATATTGCACTCAGTGCTATAAAACTAAGACGCAGATCGTTTCTATACTCTAGCGATAAAAACAAACCCGTTTGCAAAACTACTAATCAATTTTCAAATGTGGAATAGTAATAAATGGAAAGTTGAAAACATTCTCAAGTCCTTATAGTAGAGGAGTAGATTCAGGGCAAGATTTCAAGTATCATAGGATACTATGTTACTTTTGAAACAAGTAGCATTTCTCAAAACACTGGGCCTATAATTAGATACAATAGCTAGAAAACTAAACAGGGCCTAAATCTGAGAAAGCTAGACTTTAAAACAAAAGTATGTGTAATCTCTTACTGAATTACCACACTTGCCCTCAAAAAAAAGAAGAGATAGTAAATAAATGATATCCAATCCTAGGATTCCAGAATAAGACATGTAGGCTAAGTTAAAAACATGCATTGGCCTATGCACGTTTGCAAAATGTATACATACATATGGTCCATGCCTGTGCATGGAACACACTGAAACTGAGAACCCTATAAAGGAATTCCTAAATTAGGGACTTAGATCCTCTTATATAAAACTTTAAAATAAATTTATCAGTGACTACGTTGGCTTTAGATGAATTTTTCCTGTTCATCTAGATGTCAAATACAAAGGATAGGTTACCTCGGATATGGGTGCTATCCTCAAAGATAAACAGAGAGAAAGTAGACAGACCTTTCCTGGTTCTTTTTTCTTTTTTTTAAGATTTTATTCATTTATTTGAGAGAGAGAGCACTAGCAGGGGGCGGGGCAAAGGGAGAGGGAGAAGCAGACTACCGGCTGAGCAGGGAGCCTGATGCAGGGCTCGATCCCAGGACCCCAGAATCATGACCTGTGTGGAAGGCCAACTGAGCCACCCAAGCGCCCCTCCTGGTTCTTATATTTGGTTGAAGCGTTGCTGCTCTAAGGCAAGGATCTGCATATACTGTATGGAACTCACCGCCAAATCTGGCCCATTGCTAGTGTGTGTAAATAAAGTTTTATTGGAATACAGCCATACCTGTTCCTTTACATATTGTCTATGCTGCTTTTGAAGAGTTGTGACAGAGACTGTGTATTCCACAATGCTAAAAATATTTATTACCTTGTTCTTTACAGAAAAAGTTTGCAGAGCCTGGCTGTATTGTCAACACATTTCTGTGGTCTGTCTGGATGGAATGGAGAAACCACCAAAATGTAGTTATTTGTTGTATGTTTAATAATGGTGAAAACTTTTCTGAAAAAAAAATTCAAGCTCCTCATTCTCATGTTCAACAGTCATTCTGGTTTAATCTAATCCTTTAGTGTCCAACCACTCAGTAGATTTATACCCTCTCTGAACATTCTCAAAATCTCTACCAAGGAGAGAAATCAAATGCAAGAGGGGAGACAAGCATTTCTGAACTATCAGGAGCTTCCACAAAGGGAAATCTCTTGTAAACCTCATAACTCCGTAAGATAGTCATCTTACCATTTTTCTGAAGCTGCCCCCTCTGTTTTTGAACATTTAGTGAAGCTGAGAATTGGAAAGGTTAAGAAATTCACCCAAAGTCACACAGCAGCCTCATCAGTTGCAGAGGTAAAATCGGAATCCAGGTCTCTCTGACTCCAGTGCCCATGCTCTTTCCACCATGTCTCGCTGCCTATGAATTTATCCACTTATTCATCCAGTAAATAATCACTGCGCACTATGTTCAGTCACTATGTCACCATGCCAGGCATTGAGGACACAAAGATCTTCAAAAACAATGAAGAGTGACTGATCCCACAATAAGATACATTCCAAATAAGATTGCTATGACACCCCCACCTCAGAATCCCCCTCAATCCACAATCTAAATTAAAAAAATTAAGAGTAAGTATATCCTTGTGATAGTTCCATGATTTTATTTTTCTAAAAGATGTCGTGTTGAGTAATTAGGTCATAACCCTGAAGTCTATCCATTATGTATTTACTGTTGGCATGATATCAGAGAAGGAGCTCATGAAATCTGAAGCAATTTCTCAAGACAACTCAGTTTTTCTTTTATCTAGTTTACCTTTGAATTTCTATTAACCACCACTGCAGACATAATTCCATTGTCCTGTTGGCATGGAACCCCCTAGACTGTGGTAAGTCAGACACAAATCACTGTGCTATGCTCCCTAACTGGGGTGTCATTATTCTTCCAGTATGGTCTTAGGCAATCTTTCTTGTCTAGAGCTTAAAATATTGGAAGTTTCTTCTACAATCTTGATAGAGGATCTTAATTCTATTTATTTCTTTCCACTGACTCTTCATAGCTGTATGAAGCCTTTCATTGAAGCCTAAAAGTGGTAAAGAAAATAGTATCGTAAACATCGCCACTCTAAATGATGGGGTTTTTTTTAAAGTAATGTTTTAAATGTAAATAGTGAAGACTCCAGTAGAAGCATCAAACTTGATGTCTGTGTTGTGACAAGTGAATGATGCTAGGGACTGGCGTGTGGTTTCACACACACAGGTGGGGTTTTTTGCGAATTTAGTTTAAAAGCAAGTAGGAGGTTCAACAGTGAAGACGTAAAATCTGACCATCATTCGATCATCTACTGAACCCTAATGCTCAAAAACAATCTATCTTGAATCCCTGTTGAAAAAATGGCAGGAAGTCATCTACACTTTTCATCATTTTCAAACAAAATACAGTGACAGAACCACAGTTATAGTTAGCCAGTTTCTCCCCACTCTCCCCAAAATGTTCCATGCCTCAGTGTGAAACTGACAAATTGTTCATTAATGGCTGAAAGAAAGAGCAAGGCTGCAGGTGTGTGACTCCACGATGTATTCCTTACAGTGAAAACAGGAGTGAATATCTTGTAAAAATCAGCAGCAACAATCAAGACAGAATTATGCCTGGAGAGAAAGCAGAGAGAGATATTGGCAAAAGTCCCTTATCAAATGACAACAAGGGGAGACACATAAAATCAGTGGGATACAAGAGGAAAGGGCAGTCTGCACTATGTGTGTGCGTGATAGAAGTTACTTTAGCCTGGATTTGGATGAAGCACTGCAAAATGTAATCCTGCTCTTGACCCAAACATGAGGGCAAAGTCTTCAATGACTCTCATGGTCTGGGAGAAGAGATTGCTTTGGCAGCTGTTCTGTAAACTGGAAAACAAGAGTTGGGGTCAGGACTGATGGAGCCTCTGCCACATGGGAAGCAAAAAGGAAGATTCAGGGCCAGTCCACACACAGCCTTATCAACAGAGGATAGTCAGAGGTCAACAGCATGCCTGCTGGTCCTGGTATCACGTCAAAGGAGCCGGTGAAAATCATGAACATGATCAAAGTACAGCGATTCAGTGTTTGCTTTCTCAGCATGCTGTAAAAAGGAATGAGCACTAAGAACAATTCTGCTTTTGCCACCCTCAAGGATGACCGCTCAAGAAGTGTTACAGAGAATTACAGAGATGAAGACGAGATTGTAAAAGTGGTATTTTCGTGTCATTGATAACATAAAAAAGGACCTCTTCTATGATTCCTAGCAGCAAGTGTCAATGACAGAGGCAGTATCTTAGAGAGACTAAACTTATAACCTCAAAGCTAATAAATATATCACAATTGGAAATATCAAAGATGAGATAGCAGAATTCCAGAGGGAGGTTGAGCTCTGGCACAGATGAGTCCATCACTGAGTAGGATATTTACCCAATATTTTCTTTTCTTTATTCATCAGAGAAAAGTCATTATCATATTACTGAGCATGTTTAAAGGCCATATTCAAACACTGCACCAGATCATGAAGAAAAATCTTTCCTGGGCCAAGTCAAGCAAGAGCAGAACTGGAATGCAGGAAGGAAGCTCTTCCAAGTTCAAACATTCACCCGCCAGGGCACAGAGTGCAATGTCACTGTCAACTTAACAGACTTTGAGTGTAGTCTTCAGCATGTGATTTCTGAGTGATAGTCCAATTCCAATATCCAAACAAACTAATAGGACAATCAAACACCTGCTGGTTTCCTGAGGGCCTGCAATTGTGATTTAGTAGAAATAAGGAGTTAGGAAAAAAAAAAACAGCTAGAGAGAGAGTGAGTCTGACCTACTGTTCATGCTGGCAGATATAGATACCCTTGTGAGGAAAAAAAAAAAAATACTCTTCTCCTAGGTGATCTGAAACTACTGCTGTTCATCTTGACTTTTTTAATGTCA
Organism: Mirounga leonina; assembly: GCF_011800145.1. NCBI lineage: Eukaryota > Metazoa > Chordata > Mammalia > Carnivora > Phocidae > Mirounga > Mirounga leonina. Next base: position 5,412,432 of record NW_023270268.1, read on the forward strand.
TGCTTTGTCATATTTGAAAATTGTGATGATTTTTTTTGAACCTAAAGTTGATAAGTTGCATGATCCAAATCCCCATGAATGGTCTAAAGTAAAAAACAGAATAAGTTCCCAAATAAGCATGTTAAAAATAAAAATACAACTGCAACACAGTTATGTTTGCAATATGAAAGCTAGGCCGTCATGGCTGGGTCTGGATATCCATTGTCTTTTGTATGTAGTCCTTGAATTTGTCTTTACAGTTGCATAGAAACTTCCCAGTTTGAAATTTCAAGAATGCTGCAAGTCTTCCATGAATCTTTAGACCATCCCACTTGCAGTGAGAGTGGGTGGAGAACATGAGACCCAGGGAAATGAAACAGCCTTTTCTGTGTCACTAAAAAGACTAAGGATAAAAAAAAAAAAAGTCCTAACTTTGTTTTCGTTCACTTTTAATAATATCGTTTCTTGCAGCATTTAGCACCAAGAAAATTGGACAAAACCCCCTCACATTATCCTTAAGTTTCAGAGAAGGTAGAATAATGTAGATTTCTTTAAAGCTATTTTCAGGAAAACATTTAAAAAGCACAATTATCTAACAAAGCAAAACTTATAATTATATAATTCCACAGCACTTGGCAGCATGATAACTTTCATTTAAAGGAATGGGTGGGATTCGTTTTATTCCTTCGTGTCTACAGAACTTTGTGCCTCAGATCTCCAGAGATCTCTGGTGCAGAATAAGGTTATCACCAAGGAAATGTCTTGCAGAAACAGCCACTGTATTTCAGTCTTTAGGAAAACAGAAGTTGAAAAGTGCAAATGGAAATTAATGGTAATGAAAACAGTGAAGATATGGTTTAAAGAATGTTTTCTCTGAAAAACAAAAGCAAATGATACATAATTAGTGACAGAAGACTTGGTTCCCAGAAAGATGGCACCTCCTACACCTTGAACTTAAAAAAGGTATCACCTTGGTTCTTGGACAGAACCTCAGTTATAGTGTATCTATTATGTACTAAGTTCTGTGTTGCTAGCTTTATATGAATTGCTCTATTTACTCCTCACAGCAAACTATTTGTGGAAATTGTTATTCCCATTTCAAAAATGAATCAGATGAAGTGACTCTCCAAGACCACGCAGCTAATAAGCAACAAAAACAGGATTTCAATCCAGGTCTGTCTGACTCCAAAGTCTATGTTTGCTTACTATATCACACTGTTGCAGGCTGGGAAATGAGTGTATTAGTAAGTTTTGCTGTGTAACAAATAACCCCAAAACTTAGTGACCTAAAATCACAACTATTTATTCAGGTCATGATTTATGAGTTAATGGATTAGACTGGGTTCAGATGGGCAGTTCCTCTTGTCTTGGCTGGGCTCACTCATGCACCTGTAGTCAGCAAATAAGTTAGCTGGAGGCTATCTGGTCCAGGGTGGCCTTGGCTGGCATTGTTTATCTCTGCTCCATGGGGTCTGTAATCATACAACAGGTTAGCTCAGGCCTGTACACATAGGAGCTGCTCAGTATCCCAAGTGTGTGAGACCTTTTGAGACCTAGACACATCACATCAATCCCATCACATTCTATTGTCCACAGCAAGTCCCAATGACAGCTCAGATTCAAGAGAGGAAACATAAACTTCACTTCTTGAAGAGAGGAGCTACAAAGCTACAATGTGCCCCACCTCTGCGATTTCGCTCCAAGAAATCCACAGCCTTTCTCTAGCCACGAGAAAGCATCAGAGAAACCCAAATTGAAGAATATTCTTCAAAATACCTGACCGGTGCCCTTCAGAAGTGTCCAGGTCATGAAAGATAAGGAAAGACTGAGGAACAATTGCAGATTGGCAGAGCAAATCAAGGAGCTATGACAACTAAAAGCGACATAGGTTTGTGCAATGGATCCTGAAACAGAAGAAGAATGTTGGTAGAGGGCGCCTGGGTGGCTCAGTCGTTAAGCATCTGCCTTCGGCTCAGGTCATGATCCCAGGGTCCTGGGATCGAGTCCCACATCGGGCTCCCTGCTCGGCAGGAAGCCTGCTTCTCGCTCTCCCACTCCCCCTGCTTGTGTTCCTGCTCTCGCTATCTCTCTCTCTGTCAAATAAATAAATAAAATCTTTAAAAAAAAAAAAAAAAAGAATGTTGGTAGAAAACTGGCAAAATCCAAATAAACTTATAGTTTTATTAAAGAGTAAAGTGTACTGTTTGTGTGATAAGTTATAAAGTTACTCTACTCATTCCTGACCTTAAAGGGAATGCTTTCCCTATTACATCATTAAGTATGATATTTGCTGTAGTCTTAATTGATGGCATTTATTAGGTTAAAGAAATTCCTGTCTATTCCTAATTTACTAAGAGCTTTTCACAATAAAAGCATGTTGAATTTTAGTAAAATTTTTTCTGTGTCTACTAGAATAATCATATGGTTTTTATTATTTCATATGTTAATTTGCATAATTTCCTAGACTTAAGACAATCTTTTTTTAAGACAATTTTGTATTCTTAGAGTAACCCAACTAAATAATAACGTATTGATTTTTTTCATATGTTGCAGAATTTGGTTAGATAATATTTTCTTTAGGATGTTTGCATTGATATTTATGAATAAGATTGATCTATAACTTATCTTACCTCATTCTTTCCTTGTAAGAGTTTGTTAGCAAGGTTGTGCTAGACTGCCTCCTAAAATGAACAGAAGTATTCCATTTTTTTTAGATTGTCTAGAGCAGTAAATATAAAAATGGAGTTAGCTGTTATTTTTATGTTTCATAAAATTTGCCTGCAAAGTCAGACAGGTCAAGTATTTTCTTTGTGGAAAGATTTTGAATGCTTGATTCAAGTAATCATATGGCTATAGGACTATGTAGATTCTCTACTGCTTCGAGAATTGTTTTTCATAAGTTGTGTTTACCTAAAAATTCATCCATTAATCTAATTTTTAAAAATTTATTGGTATAAATTAATTCATAACACACTCTCAATTTCCCTTTTTTTAAAGATTTATTTATTTATTTTAAAGAGAGAGAGAGCGCGCACGAGTGGGGGGAAGGGCAGCAGGAGAGGGAGAGAGAATCTTAAGCAGACTCCACACTAAGCATGGAGCCCAACATGGAGCTGGATCCCATGACCCTGAGATCACAACCTGAGCCAGAATCAGGAGTCGGACACTCAGCTGACTGCCCCACCCAGACGTCCCACACTCTCAATTTCTGTGTAATCTCTGCAGCACTGTCATTATGTTATTCTTTTGAATATTATTTATTTGAGCCTTCCCTCTTTTTGCATATTTTATTCATTAAAAAGATACTTTAAGCTTGATCAACATCTATTATATGCTTGTTTCATAGTTCATTAATTTTTGCACTTACCTTTTTCTCTACTCCCTTTTACTTTTGGGGTTTATCCTGTCTTTCTTTTCCTGCCTTTTTTTTTTAATTTTTTTTTAATTTTATTTATTTATTTGAGAGAAAGAGAGCAAACACGAGGTTGGGGAAGGGCGGAGGAAGAGGGAGAAACAGGCTCCCCGCTGAGCAGGGAGCCTGACACAAGGCTCAATTCCAGGACCCCAGGATCATGACCTGAGCTGAAGGCAGACACTTAACACCAAGCCACCTAGGCCTCCCTCTTTTTCTGTCTTTTAGAGTTAAATGCTTAGTTCATTAATTCGGAGGATTTCTTCCTCTCTAAGATAAGCATTCGAAGGCTCTACATTTTCTTCTAAGTACCACTCACAAGTTTTGTTCCATTCTAAGTATTTTCTAATTTCCATTATGATTTCTTTTTTGACCCAGGAATTGTCTTAAAAATGGGAGTCTTTAGGGGTGCCTGGCTGGTTCAGTCAGTAGAGTGTGCAACTCTCTATCTCAGGGTCATGAATTTAAGCTGCACATTGGGCATGGAGCCTACTTAAAATTTAAAAAAAAATGGGAATCTTTTTTTTAATTTCCAAACATATAATTTTTCTAGTTATATTTTTATTATCATTTTCTAACTTAATTGTATATGGACATAATGCCAATCTTTTAAAAATTGCTGAGGATAGCTTTATGGACTCACAGGTGGTCAACTTTTTACATATTCAAAATGTTCTTAAAAAGAATAGGCATTCATCCACTCCTGGAATACAATGCTCTATACATGTCTTCTAGATTATTCTTATTAACTATGTTTCCAAATTTTACATTATCTTTAGTGATTTTTTTATTGCTTAATCCGTTAATTATTGAGAGTTATATTTTTAATGTTGTACCATAATAGTAGATATGGCAGCAATTTTCAAACATTTTTTTTTAAAGCAGAATACTTTTTTTCAACTGAAACCTTATAGGAAATCTTAATGTATAAGACACACAACAGCAGAATTATTTTGGTAAAGATTCATTTTATATAGTCAAATTTATAACATACTCATGGTAAAGTTAAATGATGAGTATGTTAATGATGTAAAGTTAAATGATGAGACTGTTTTGAGAACACAAAATTTTGAAATGAGAACTTATGGAAGATAAGGTATTATGTAAGTCCCAGGATGCAGAAGGCAAGGTGTCCGAGTATACAGAAGGTAACCCAGAAGTCTGTGGAGTGTTAAAAATTTATGGGAAGGACGCCTGGGTGGCTCAGACAGTTAAGCATCTGCCTTCAACTCAGGTCATGATCCTGGGGTCCTGGGATTGAGCCCCACATCGGGCTCCTTGCTCAGCGGGAAGCCTGCTTCTCCTTCTCCCTCTGCCTGCCGCTCCCCCTGCTTGTATTCTCTCTCTAATAAAAAATTAAAAAATCTTTAAAAAAAAAATCTGTGGGAAAATGTTCAACTGCATTTGCTCTCAAAGCAACATAATGCAGTGAGGAAATAAAACAATATAACAACAGACAGAACCTCTTTTTGCCCATTGTACTCAATGCTGACAAACATGGAGAGATGAATGCTCACAACCATTGCTTTGATAGTGGTACGGTCTTCAAAATATAATTAGTTTTGAGACTCTGTAAAAAAAAAAATACTTGCATTCTTTTCCTCAGAAGTTTCCTTTCTAAGACTCTGTACTGCAGAAACAATCTTAGATACAGAAAGATGAAAGAAACTAATATTTACCCCATGCCTACTCTGTTAGACATTTTGCTAGGGGTTTGGGACCCTGAAAAAACCATTAGTTTTAGATACTATTGATTCCATTTTATACAATGTCTGAGTAACTTATCTAACATCACACAGACATTCCTGTCCAGCTTGATCTAACGCTGAAGACTACAATTCTGTGTCTTTGAAATTTCTTGATTATCAAGCACTTGTACTCAGAAGAACCATCATTCCTCATACTTCTTGGTATCCCACCTCATCTTCCTTCCCTCTTATCTAGAGTCACAATGGCTATGACAAGCTGAGTGAGAATTTGAGGTTTCAAGAGACACAACTGAAGCTCTCGGCTGGAGGATACTGATTAGATTCCAAATAAATGTCATCAGATGAAATTTTGCTCTTTTCACATTTGGGAAATTGCTAGAGGAAAACATCCGGATTGAAAGGAAGTTCGGAGAGAAACCCAAGCATGCAAGCATTGGAGCTCATCCTAAAATTTTCAATTCTCAATGAAAAGTCCATCTTCAAAGGCATAGAGACAGATGTCAATGTGTCGTGGGAATTGCCCACAAGAAATCCACTTAATGGAAAAAATGTGTTTTGGAGACATAAAAATAATGCTGCTGTTAATAGTCATCAACAACTCCCTTGAGACCTAAAGCATGGAACATCCAACATGACTCAGGGACATTCTAGGGAATAGCTAATAAGACTCCCAAAGCCCTTTCTTTCTGCTCAGCCTACATGAGGATGATGAGGCCCGTGAGGCTGGAGTGCTCTGAGTAGTCAGGTCAGGGGAAGAAGACACTCCCCCAAAGAAAGGGACTCAAGGGAAGAATTCATAGATGGGGTTGCCATGCCACATCTTCCATTCCAATATGGATTTTGTGGACAAGAGCACCATGAGCAATGGTTGCTGTCTGTCTGTCATGCTCATCTTATGGAGGCTAAAGATCACTTAGGTGTGCATTTGCCTTGTTGAAAGCCAGGGATAAGGTTTGTTGTCCTGGTTAAGATCAGACTTTATACCTTGGAAGGAAACAGGAATTTTTGGCTTTTCTAAAAGAATGAAAAATACGAAAAAAAGTGATGGTCACTCATGACCATAGCCTGTTTGAGCTTTTGCCAGAAAGGAGGGTGCCGCCTTCCCCTCCCTACTTTGCCACATTTCTCTTACTGCTTCTCAGGCTTCTAGAAGCCCTCGCAGCCTGCCAGCTTTGGAGGAGGGCTTTCTCAGTGCAGGGGCACTTAAGATCCCAGGTGATCCTTTGGATTCCCACAGGAGTTGCATCCTTCCCAAAATCTGCATGAAGACAAGCCACAGAAAGAACAGGTCATTAAAAAAATCTCCTGAAACCCTTCACCCACTAGCCAGACCCACGGTCCCTAAAGGTCCCTGTGCTTACGAGAATTCTTTCACAACCAACATAATATTTATCCAGGCCCTTGCATTGTTTCATTTCTGAGTCGTCTGAAACTTTAAAATTTAGAGACCCTGGATAATAGGAAAGAAGCATCACATAAAAAATGAATAATAAAAAGGTCACACTGAATTGCAGTATTGTTTCTTTTTTCTAATTAAAACTTTCTTCTTCAGTCTTTGGAAAGTAACCAAAAAAAAAAAAATCTTAAAGAAAATATATGTAATGAAAGCAACCTAAATATAGAATAGGAAGGGCTGGTGGGTTCACCAGAAATTTTCTAGCCACAATTTTTATACCTCCCTCTCTCTCAGCCCCAGCATCTAGTGCATCCCAAGTCCTGTCAACTTACCTCCAAAGTGGCCCTCAAATGACACGTCTCCATCTCAACTACCACCACCCTCCTCCAAGCTGTCATCACAACCTGCCTCAACCACTGCCATAATCCCCTAATTCCTCTCCCTGCTTAGATTCTTGTTCTTCACCCACCTATTCCACACCAGAAGCTAGAGAGGATTTCTTAGAATTCAAATATGATTGGGCCATGCTCTTGCATGAAAGTCTCCAATGGCCAATCAACATTTGAAAAGTTGCTCCCCTGTTTACTCATTAGGAAAATGCAAATTAAAAACATGGTGAGATACCACTACCAAACAACCAGAAGAGCTAAAATGAAAAAGGGGCAAAATACCAAGTATGCAGAATCTACTGCGAGACCGGAGCTCTCATACTTGCTGATGAGAACGTAAAATGATGCCACTACTTTGGAAAACAATCTTAGAGTACCTACTAAAACTGAATATATATCCATGCCGTAACCCTGCAATTATATCATTAAGTATATATATCCAACACAAATATGTATTTATTCATTACAGTCACACAAGTTCCTCACAGCACAATTTGTAACAGCCAAAAAACTAGAAACTTCCCAAATGCTCATCCACATTGGAATAGGTTAACCGAGTGTGGTATATTCATGCAACGACAATGACCAATCTATAACTATGAAAATAACAGATCAATCTCATAGATATTATTTTGAGTGAAAGAAGCCAGATACCAGAGAACATATTGTATAATTCTATTCATATAATGTTCAAAAACAGGCAAACAAATAGAGTATATGTTGTTAAAAGTCCAGATAGTGCTTCCTCTTAGAAGGAGGAGTGAGGACTGGAGGCAGGTGCAAGGGAAGTCCTCCTTGGTTTCTGGTAATGTTCTATTTCTGATCTGGATGCTGATTATACAGATATTCCGTTTGTGAAAAATTCAGCAAGCTGTGTGCGTACGTGCACTTTTCCATATGTGTTTATGGTTAAATAAAAATTATGTAGATTATTCAATCACTTCCTATTAAGAAAAAAATTCCAAATCCTTAGCATGGCCTACAAGACCACAAATCATCTAGTACCTGCCCCACACTTCCACCCTTCTTGTAAACCACTCACCCCTGGCTTACTGACTCCAGTCACACTGACCTGGAATCAGTTCCTTGATTGTACCTCATTTCTTCCAACCTCAGTTGCACCCACTGTTCTCTTGGCCTAGAATAGTGGTTTTGGCAAACTGTGGCTGCCCAGGCTAACCCTGCCTGCCGCTTGTTTTTGTAAATAAAGTTTTATTGGAAGGCAGCTAACCATGCCCATTCATTTACATATTGTCTATAGTTGTTTGGTAGTACAACAGCAACAGAGATTGTATGACCCACAAAGTTGAAAATATTTACCACCTCGTCCTCTATAGAAAAACTTGGTGATCCCTGGTCCTGAACATTCTCACATGCCCACTCTACCTTCATCTGTCTAACTCCTGATCACCTTTCAGAATTCAACACACATTCTTTATTCAAGGAAGCCTAGGTCCATATTTTACATATTCCTGGACCTTTCTTCTATGGCTCCCTCCTATTTCAGGTCCTCAGATGGTTTCCCTTGCTCTCAAAGTAAAATGTGAAGTTCCTCACAGCCTATGATTTGGCCCATGTGTACCTCTCTGGCCTTTTCCCCTACACTTGCTCATTTTGATCTGATCTGAACTTTGGCCTCATTCCAAGACTCAGCCAAGTTCTATACCTCAGGGTCCTTGCCTATCCTATATCCTCTGCCTCAAATGCTCTTTACCAGCTTCTCATCTAGAGAACGTTTGCTCCTCTTCACATGTCAGCTTAAAGATGAGTCATAAGAGAGGCCACCCCCTACTGGCTTTAGCACAGCCCAATGCTGGCAATTCCTTACCCAGTTTGGGGCCCTGAGGTCCCACTCCCTTCCAACTTTGAGCTCCTGCATGATCTGGCCCACACTCACCCTTGAGTCCTACTTTCACTTTCCCTGAAACAGAGGCTGCCCATTCTTCAGTTCCTCATGGCTCCTCAGAATGGGCCTTTTCTGGACACCTCTCCCAGCAGATGACCTTCACAGAAGTAGCTCCCACAATATCTTGCCCTCTGTCTTAACCCAGAACAAGTTATGTCTCTCACTGGGAAGGGGACCAAGTTCCCTCCAGGAGGGGCTCTGGGTCTTCTTTGTGGTTCAGATGTAGACATGAGCCACCCAGGGCACCCACCAAAAGAGAACATGTTGCCTAAATCATCATTTCCATCGGGATCAGCTGCAGAAAGCTGTCTCAGCTGAGGTCAGGCCCTTCCTGGGGCAGTCCACATTGGTGACTGAATGAGGTAGGGACTTTAGGGTCTAGGCATTTCAGGCCACCTCAGGATACTCACTCCAGGATACCCTGCCGGGATGGCCAAGGCCTTGGTGGGCCAGCATTCTCTCTCTGCCCAATCTTGTTTGACCCCCTTCCCTTCCCAGATTTTGATTCCTATAAACATCTTGAACCCCACACTCTGTCTCAGCATCTCCTTCCAGTGAACCCAACCTACAACATTTATTTATGTAGTATTATAGAGTAAACACAGAATTTGGAGTCAGACAAACCTAGGCCTGAATCTTACCACTGGTACGCACTGGCTGGGGAGCCTTAAGAGAGTAATTTAAATTTCTACCCTCCTCATGAAATGGAGCTGGTAGGGGCACCTGGGTGGCTCAGTCATTAAGCATCTGCCTTCGGCTCAGGTCATGATCCTGGGGGTCCTGGGATCAAGCCCCACACCGGGCTCCTTGCTCAGCAGGAAGCCTGCTTCTCCCTCTCCCACTCCTCCTGCTTCTGTTCCCTCTCTCGCTGTGTCTCTCTCTGCCAAATAAATAAATAAATAATCTTAAAAAAAAAAAAAAAAGAAAAGAAAAGAAATGGAGCTGATAATACCTTCATTGCAAGTTTGCTTTTAGGATTAATGGAAATTATATTACATGAAAGAATGTTAACATGGAGGTTGGGAATGAGATCCCAAGGTTATAAATATCAGATATTAAATTGAATTGAAGGACAGAGCCCCCTACAGGACTTTCAAAGTAGCTATCCCAAAATGGACTGCAGGACCCTTAGAATTCCTCACACGCCAGTTTATAAACAGTATGATTGCAGAATACATCTTAAAAGAGAGTTGTTTTGAGATTCTGCTTCATTTCTGGAGGTAAGGGTGAGTGGTACTTTTCACTTTGCTTTGAGACAGGAAAGAGGGGTTCAGAAAGCTGACTGCCCTACAGTTACAGAGCTACAGTGGCCCTTACCTGATTCCCATGAGGGAATCAACAGGGCAAGAAATAGTCTGGATGAAATGGACAGAGGAGAGATTACACTGCAGTGGAATTATCCTGTACTCCTTAAGCATGTCTAGGTAGAGAATGTGAGAGTATTTCCCACAGGCTGGATTTGAGAATTCACAAGAAAAAGCTAGTCTGTGAGTTGCCTTAGGTATTGTCTAGGAGGGCAACCTAGAAAGAAAAATGGAATTTAGCTCTGGAGAGGCTGAGGATACTGCCTGAGGGTCTAATCATGTGACCTGCATTATCTTAACTGACCTTGAGAAACCAAGAGTTGACAGCTACAATAAAGAATTGAACTGGGGCGTCTGGATAGCTCAGTCAGTTGGGCAGTTGGGCATCCTACTCTTGATTTCTGCTCAGGTCATGATCTCAGGATCATGGGATCAAGCCCTGCATCTGACTCCACACTCAACGAGGAGTCTGCTTGACACTCTCCCTCTGCTCTTACCCCCCTTCCTGCTGCTCACACACTCTCAATCTCTCTCTCTCCAATAAATAAATAAAATCTTAAAAAAAAAAAGAAGAAGAAGAAGAAGACTTGACCTGGCTAGAGAGAACTGCGGGTTTGCCCAGGGATGGGGCTTTATCCAGAAAGCACCCTGCAAGAAAAGGAGTCCGCATATTATGCCTGTCACATCCAGAGCTGCAGAGACATTTTATTATAGCCCTAGTTCCTCTCTGTCCTTTCTTCCCCTATTCTACCCTGGAAGGACCAGAAACCAATATTACCAAGCAGGGGGAGCAGTAGAAATATGAGCAGAAATGCTCATACACCTATGAGCATAAATTAAAAAAAAAAAAAAAAGGGCAAAAACGAATCTGATAATATCCCCAAAGGATGGGGAACAGCTAGAAATTTCATACTATGCTGGGGAGTGCAAAATGGTTTGGAAAAGAGTTTGACAATTTCTTATGAAGTTAAACATACATATCTTCTATGAGCTGGCCTCCCACTCTTAGGTATTTAAATACTCAAGAGAAATGAAAACTACAAAGACCTGTACTTGAATGTTTACTACACTTCTACTCATCATCATCCCAGCCCATCAACTGGTGGTTGGAGAAATTATGGTCCATCCATCTAATGGAGCACTACTACAATGGAATGGTGCCACATGGATGATTCTCAAACACATTTGCTAAATGAAAGAAGTCAGACACAGAAACTTCAAGTGTATGATTTCATTTCCATGACATTCTGGAAAAGGCAAAACTGTAGGAGCAAAAGTCACGTAAAGGATGCAAATGGAGGACAGGATTGGCTCCAAACAGGTATGAGAGAACTTTTCAGGATGATGGAACCATTCTGTATGGTGGTGGTGGTTATACAATTGAAAACATTTGTCAAAACTCGTAGAACTGTACACCTAGAAGGGGGAATTTTACCGTATCTAATGATATTTCAAAAAACCTATTTAAAAAAGGACCAAATAGCAGTTTTCTTACAAGGAGTGTTTTGTTTATTATTATGTAACTGGTGACACTGGACTTCAGACTTTCCTTGACCTGTAAGGGACCAATATAGGGAAGAACAAGCCCTGCTGCATAACTACATTAGCAGTAAAAAATGTGAACTAAGCTGGTTTCATATACCAGATACACTGATAATGTGCCTCGTATAGTGCCTCATATTTAGTTGACATTTAATAAATGCCAGTTCCCCCCCTCCATGAGCCTCTTGTATCAACTACCTAGTAAATAGCAGCACTTCTGGGAATCAGAAAACAAAACAAAAAATTGGAAAATGGTAGAGAACTTGAAGGAAATACAACATTTGAGACTGATAAGGCAAAGATATCCTTAGTGTGGTTTGTTTTCTCACACAGATCTAAAATCTGATTTGTTTAGAGATAATTAAAAGACTGGTGGGCAACTCTAAAAAATGAGGTAATTCTCCAAATCATATAACGAACACACCAAATTGTATGGGAACGCAAAAATGTTCTTGCTCTCTGATCTAACAACTTTTCGATGAAGGGGAAGTTTCCATGCACAAAAATATAACAGAATCAACTATTCAAATAAATAATAGAGTTCATCATGGTTTTCAGAAACAGCTAATACATAAAAACCAGTTATAGGAGAGGCAGAATAGGGAGATATTATTTAATGGGTATAGAATTTCAGTTTTACAAGATAAAGAGTTCTGGAGATGGAGGGTGATGATGGTTGAACATTATGAATATATTTAGTACCACTGAGCTGTACACTTAAAAGGGCTAAGGTCGAATTTATGCTATGTGTATTTTACCACAATTTTTAAAGTTGAAAAAAAAACAATAGCAATTCAATCATTTTGGTTGAGTATCTACTAAAAATGAACATATGCAAACCCAATGATGGAACACCTCAGCTCCTAGGTGTATACTTTACAGAAATATGTACATGTGTTCACCAAAAGATATGTGCAAAATTATCTGTAAGCAGTGTTGTTCACAATAGCCCACAAACTACAAACTATGCAGATGCCCATTAATAATAGAATAGACTAAATAGATGGTGATATATTCATATCCTGAAGTACACTACAATCAATGAAAATGAATGATTTACAGCCACAAGCAACAATATGTATGAATCTCACAAACACAAAACTGAACAAAAGAAGTCAGATACACATTGTCTGATTCCATTTATACGAGGTATAAAAACTGGCAAAACTAATATAGAAAGTTAAAAGTCAAGGCAATAGTGGTTATCACAGAGGGAATTCTGACTCTAAAGAGGCATAGGCGGGGTTGCTGGTCATGTTCAGATTCTCGATCTGGGCGCTAGTTACATGGACGTGCTTAGTCAGTGGGTCGTCATTGAGTTGTCCTCTTACGATATATTCATGTCTCTGTATGGTGTATATATAGATATATTTTTAAAGATTTTATTTATTTATTTGACAGAGAGAGAGACACAGCGAGAGAAGGAACACAAACAGGGGGAGTGGGAGAGGGAGAAACAGGCTGTCTGCCGAGCAGGGAGCCCAATGCGGGGCTCAATCCCAGAACCCCGAGATCATGACCTGAACCGAAGGCAGACGCTTAACGACTGAGCCACCCAGGCACCCTCTGTATGGTATACTTAAAATAGATAATCCTATTTCTTTACACAAGCAAAACCAATTAGATAATCTTGTAGGAAATAAAATATATTGAAGGGGATCAGAATATACCACCCTAAAATATTCCACTTTGGCATAAGGATTATTTTGAGTTGAAAGCATTTGAGAAGGAACAGACACAAAGGAAACTCTCTACCTTCCCCCCATCTGCCTAAAAGCAGGGTTTCAATTTTCCTTTGTCAAACTAACATAAATCTCTCTCTGTACAGGTGTCTCCTCCCCTACTAGGAAGAGGAGGATAGCCCTAGATTCTTAATCACCAACTCTTATCAGTAGAAAAAGTGAAGACTTGAATCTGCTTAACACATCTTACTAAATAATCCTTATCTTCCGTTAGTTTCCCCCCTATTTTTACCTTTCCACATTTACCACTCCTAAGAGAACAGAGTTAAAGAAAGAAAAGTAAGAGCAAATGCCACCACCTCACCCCTCCCCAGGGACAGAGATGGCTCCCACACAGACCCAGACAATAGTTTCCAAATCAGAGCCTGGAAAGTTTACAGAAGAGCATGCCTGCAGATTCAGTTCCTCCATCACTTGCATTGTTTTATCACCTGGTCACAAGGGGATTCTGCTTCTCCCTTGGAAAGAACTCAATGCCATGCTGTCCAAGAGTCATTCCCTTATGCTGTGAATGCCTTTGGTGAGCTCACCAGCAGGGGAGTAACAGGCAGACTCAGCCTGAGCAGCCAGAGGGCAGAGCAGGCCTTCAAAACAGGTGTCCAGAGACTAATATAGGGCCTGGGGAGTACACAAGACCAGAGAATGAGGAAATGAGGATGCACTTGTATTATTAAATGACAGATAGTGACAGTGGATCAGGAGACTTCAGTCTGAAAAGATGGCTCCCGGAAGGGGTAGAGGTTGAGACGAAGGAAACTGCAAGATCCTTTGTAAGTATCTCTTCCTGACCTGGTTTAATGATTTTATTTCACTGTGTTTAGGCCTACATATCATATTCCCTGACCATATTAACTGTCCTCAGCTGTGACATTCCATAGCATGAGGACCACTTCTCCCTCACTGCCTGGGCTTTGCCCAACACTCCTTGCTCACAAGATGAATAGGGAGGCGTGGGAGAGAGCCCCAACTCACCTGGGCCAGGTTCTGCCAATGGCTTGGTCTCAGTTTCTTCTTCTCTAATTTATTATCATCACCATCATCATCATCATCATCATCATCACCATCATCAACACCATGCCCATCATCATCATCACATTATCTAGCCCTTATTCAGTACCAGGCAGTATTCTAAGAATTTTTGTATATATTGTAGGGGCCAAGGACAGTCTGTTCCAAGATGAGCCACTTTGGCATAAAGATTATCTTGAGTTAAAAGCAATCAAGACCCGGCAGATTTAGGGAAAGCTCTTTACCCCTAGAACTGCCTAAAAGAATTTAGATAGAGGAGCTGCTCCAGGAAGAGAGCTATTGCCATAGATCACTACATTATGATATGAACTAGGTATGGTAGACAGGGAGGAACCTACCGAGGCTTGTTTGATCAAAATTTCTCTTTGTCCCACTGTTTCTGAATGGCCCAGCAAACATTTGTTTACCAAACATGTACTCTTTTTCATTCTTCCTCAGGATTGCATCCTTCCCTTTAAAGATCTGGACCTGGGGTGCCTGAGTGGCTCAGTCGTTAAGCGTCTGCCTTCGGCTCAGATCATGATCCCAGGGTCCTGGGATGGAGCCCCACATCGGGTACCCTGCTCTGCGGGAAGCCTGCTCTCCCTCTCCCACTCCCCCTGCTTGTGTTCCTGCTCTCGCTCTCTGTCTCTGTCAAATAAATAAATAAAATCTTTAAAAAAAAAAAAAAGATAAAGATCTGGACCTGTACCCCTTTCTCCTTAGTTCAGAATGACATATATACCTTATTTTGCCTGACTTTCTTTGGAATTTCCATGTCTGTGTGGATTCCCTGTACGTACACTATTAAATTTGATTTTCTCCCGTTAATCTGTCTTATGGCAATTTGATTCTTAATCTAGCCAGAAGGACCTTGAAGGGGACAGAAATTCTTGCACCCTGACCACATTAACTCACTTAATTCTCACAACAACACTAGGACGTAGGTACTAGTACCATCCTCATTTTATAAATGTGAAACCAGAAACACAGAGCAGCTAAGTAACTTGCCTAAACTCACACAGCTAGTTAGTGGTAAAGTCTGAATGGGAACTCATGCAGTCTGACCTCAGAGTCCATGCCCTTAACAAATCGTCTCAATCATATTTGAAACACTGGTTAATGTGTAATTCACTAAGAAGGATTTTGAAATCATGTCTGGACTCAGGAGGAAAAGTGCCACAGTTGTCTGCAATGACAGTGTCTATGCTGTCTTTTTTTACCATTATGTTATAGAACGACAAAGACTTTGCCCTTAACCAAACTTCAGTCAGGCTCCTCTGAGCCCTCTTCTCAACTAGGCCTCAACACTGACCTTGATCCTGTCTTTGGTCAGCCTATCCTGGTCTTAACGAGAATCCTTTCAAAGTCAATATAGCAAATTAGGGTAACATTTCAACAAGGGCAAGTGATGAAAGCCTTATGCCGATGTGGCATACTTTGCGGTGGCATATTCTGCTACCTTCAGTGGGCACAGCATGATGAGGGTCTTAAAGTATCTTGATAAGTAAACAGTAGCTTGTTAAGTGTTTGTCCTGGTGAATAAGATATGGTCCTGAGAAGGGAGCTCTTTGCAAACTGAGCAAATCGGGTCATTGGAATTCCCTGAAGCAAATGAGGAAGCTATTTATTGGTTCAAAGCCTTAATTCCCAGGCAAGAATTTTCTGGAGTGGATCTGCGGGTGATCTAGTTCTCTGTCCTGATCGTTAAGCTATATGGACGAAAGTAGTCTCAGTTCTCCCAAGAAAAAGCACAGGAGGAGCTGAGCTTTCAGCCTGGGCAGATGGTGATCCCAGCAACCAAATCTGGGTCTGGAGGATGAGGGAAGGCCACATGGGGCCAGGAATTATACCTGAATTTGGAGGTGTTAAGTCTGAAGTGGCTATACACCACCAAGATAGGGAGTCCAGTGGGCAGTAGGTGTTTATTGCTGAGAGCTGAGCTGTTGTTTAGGAGAAGGGGTGCTGTGAGGTGTTGGTAGTTGTAGACAAGCCACGGGAGCATTTCAGTGAAAAACTGGCAAAGATAGTGCTTTATCCATAGTCCTCAACAGCCCTTTCAGCTGTGGGTCTGCTGGATCCCAGATGGAGCCAGCTTTCAGCCTGTTCCATATAAAGTTCTCTTCAGAAGGGGAATTCTAAAAACTTAATTTAGCCATGTAGAGCTAAAGACGGCTATGTTCTGGACTTGATGGAAGATAGATCTTTTGTCTTTTGCTACAAGCATGAAAGCCTAGAGGCATCCAGTGGCCACAGACTTACACTTGATCCTATATGCCAAAAACAAAATGGGTTGGTTAACTGCCGTACTCAAAATGATCTGTGCTCAGCAAACTGGCTGTCTTAGACTCTTCAGTTCTAATTGTTTTCCTAGGTTTATCCTTTTCTGGCTGAAGCCTTTTGAAATCCATTCTGCTTATCCCCAACTCTCTCAGACCTGGTTCTAAATCTGAGTAGAGCTTACATGTGAGTTATCAAGATCCTTCCAAGATGCCATGTCAGGGATTTGAAGTCAACGTAGCTGCAACATCTGTCAACCCATTGATCGCCAGAGTTTATTTGGCTGATCTGGCTGGCTAAGTGAATGTCCCCTTCCTTCCTCACCACTCCACATTTGTTCCTCCCAAAGCTGCACACTGGATCAAAGAAGACAGCCTTCCCCAGTAGAAGACTGTTCTTTGCTCAAGGATGTAAGAGTAGCTGGGCTCCTCTGCTAGACCCTCTAAGATGTTAGGTCAGAATCCTTGCATATGGCCCAAATGGAGTTCCATCTATACCACTTTCTCCAGTATGCTAATTCAGGGAGCTTCCAGGCTCCTGTCAGCAATAATTCATGAGAAACCTAGGCTGGGGATCAGGAGTCCCTAGTAGATCAGTCAGCTTTTACTAGGATACACTGTGGTAACAAACAAAATTCTGGTGGCTTATATCAGTGGTTTATTTATCTCGCATCTGACATTTCTTCAGCTCAGCTTTAACTTCTCTTTGTCCTTTTCATAATAGGATCCATGGCTAAAAAAGCAAACCTTATCATGACAGATAAAAGAGAGAAATGTCAAGACAGCACAATGGCTCCCAAAGTTTCTACAGCAAGCAGCACTCACTGATTCCGTTTACATTTCCTTAGCCAAACTAAGTCATATTTAGTCAAGTCTGATGTCATTGGGGTCAGAGAATCTTTTCCTCCTACAGAGAGGAGACTGCAAGTCACATGGCAACCATTAAAGATAAATGTCCTCTTATAAGGAAGGATAACAAATAATTGGGATCAATAACACATTCCATGGCAGTTTTCCCTCTTGGTCACAAATATTCTCTTCCCTGCTTTACACAATCTGAATCCAGTCATCATCCATCCAAAACAAATGTGCCAGGAGTGCCCAGCTGGCTCAGTTGCAAGAGCATGCGACTCTTGGTCTTGGGGTTATGAGTTCAAGCCCCACGTTGGATTTAGAGATTACTTAAATAAAACTTAAAATATATATATATATATATATATATATATATATATATATATATATATA
>NW_023270268.1:5430352-5439709 GCF_011800145.1 Mirounga leonina
ATATATATATATATATATATATATATATATATATATATATATATATACACATTACTTTAAAAAACCAAAAACACAAAAACAAAGCAAAAATGCCAGAAACCCATTCCAATCACAGCACCAGACTCAAAGTCCAGTATCTCATTATTGCAGATTATAAAAACTGCCCCTCCTTGCCTCTTCAGCCTTGCAAAGGGCTATTGCAGATCCACAGATGCTCCCATTAAAGGGCAAGTTTATCTCTTCACCCACTGAATCTGAGCTTGGCCATGGGACTTGCTTTGGCCAATGGGACATTAGCAAAGGACACAGGCAGAGGTTTCAAGTTGGGGCTTGCCTTGTTACTGCACTTGGATTAGAACCTTGAGCCCACCAGGTGAATGAGCCTATGCTTGTTTACTAGATGGTGAGAGATAAATAACCCAGTTTTCCCTGCCTTATCGAGCAACCAGCCAAACACCAGGCATGTGAGTGAGGCTATCTTTGACCAGTCAGTCCTCAACTAACCAACCAGCTGAATGCAGACATTCAGCTGAGCACAACCCAAACTGTGGACCCAAACAACTATGAGTTAAACTAAGGATTATTGGGGTGCCTGGGTGGCGCCGTTGGTTAAGTGTCCAACTCTGGATCTCAGCTCAGATCTGGATCTCAGGGTCATGAGTTCAAGCTCCACACTGGGTTCCACACTGGGCATGGAGCCTACTTAATATAAATAAATAAAGGATTATTGTTTTCAGCCGTAAAATTTGGAGGTAGTTTGTTATGTAGCAAAAGCTAATTCGGGATAGTCTCTACATCAGATTCCTAGGTGATTCCTCTTGATCTGATCACCCCCTAAATACATAATATGTCATGTCTGTACCAGTCAACTTTGGTTAACTTATGCTATGGAAAACACCAAAAACAACAACCTGAAGATCTCCATGGTTTACAGCAGCAAAGGATTATTGTTTGTTCATATTACATGTGTACTGTGTCAGCTACAGATCTGCTGCACATACCTCTTTCATTCTGTGATCCAGGCTGAAAGGACGGTCCCTCCCTGTGACATACCACTCTCGTGGTGGAGGAAAAGACAATGGTGGAAATCTGATGCATGTAAAGCTTATGTTTACATGTGGGAAATGGCACAGTACATTGGCCAAAACAAGTCAAAATGGCCAACTCTGATGTTGTTGGTGGAATGTAATCTATCCACATGCAGGAGCACCCACCAAGGAGGGGCACCCAAATGATAAACTTGGTGATGAGCAAGAGCTAACAGTTGGGAATGATACAATATACCACAACTGGTGTCTAGCTCTCCAGTTCTGGCTCAGCTCTCCCTTTTCTGACCTCCCTTCCTCTGCCATAGTGTGTGTGTGTGTGTGTGTGTGTGTGAGTGTGTGTAGAAGAATAGAGGTGGGAGGAGTGAGCCTCTACAGTTCTTTTCCAGTTTTGATGCTGATTTTTACAGTCCCACCCCAATCTCTAGATTCCCCTCTTATTGGTCCAACTGGGTTTAGAGCCATAAATTTCAATCCCTCTTAGCCTAGTAAGCTAGATACTTAACATAAACCAACAATTTTCAGTTTCCCCCCTTACCCTAAGACTGACAACTCCCATGACCATTCCCAGTTTTACATAGATAGGCTATTGATTGTACCTGCGACCCAAAGTGGCAGAGCACCCTCACCAGTGTCCCTCACCTTTATGGAGGCAGTCAAGAAGTTCCGACTTACTGTCTCACACACAGGTATCTCCCTGTTAACACAACCCGCTCCTGGTTCCATCCACTGTCCCTGATAATTACTGGAAACTCCCCTTGAAACCCTCACAGCTGTATGAGGCTGTATGTGGCTGGGGGAAGGAGGTGGGGGAGCCTTGCTCTTCTGGTCTCATTGCTTCCAGAACCCCATAATATAATTAGAGTGAATTCTATCCATCTATCCTTCAGCCAACCTGAATTGCTAGCCCCTACCCAGACCAAACCATAGCATCACAACATACACATATAAGTCTCTGTACCAAATGTGGTTGGGACAATCTCAGAGCAGTGGAAACTTAAAGGAGAAACAGAGCAGGGGGTTGGGAAAGGTCATCAAAAAGATGTGGCCACCTGTTGACCCATGAGCTGGACCCCGGCACTCAGAGAGACTCCTTACCCCCTCCTCATCCTTGGAATGCGGGTTCCCTTTGCCTTTACTCCTAGAGGCTGCTCCAAGGACACAGCCTTGAGATAGTTATGTGCTGTTGAGAATACCTGCGCAGTATCTGTGACTGAGCCCAGTTAGGGACTCTCTATGAATTTCTAAGATTTTGGCAGCAGGTGCAGGGATACATTTGTCTTGAGCTGCCCAAGACAAGTCTTGTATATAAGTTCCCTTCCTTATTAAACCTGGGTGGCTCAGTTGGTTAAGCAACTGCCTTCGGCTCAGGTCATGATCCTGGAGTCCTGGGATCGAGTCCCGCATCGGGCTCCCTGCTCAGCGGGGAGTCTGCTTCTCCCTCTGACCCTCCCCACCTCATGCTTTCTCTCTCTCTCAAATAAATAAATAAAATCTTTAAAAAAAAAAAACCTGCCACCTGCCAACCTGGAGTGCCTGCCTCTTTCTTTCATCTCCCCCTGCCCTCTGCTGGCTTCAGATTTCACCTGGGAAGCTCCCACAGGGTTTTGAAAGGGTTTTTGGTCTTTTCCAGAGGCATGGTCCCCATGGATGCTTCCAGTTTCTTCACTCATCCTTTTTCGTATTGGATCTCCACTTCTCCATAGTCATTATTTTCAACAAGTGTCTCAATTCAGCGACCTCAAACACTACCTTATTTAAGTAACTTAACCCTTCCCCCCAAAGGATGGGTTTCCTACATCTTACAAACATACCACCTTTTTATGGCTGAACCATGAACATGAGAGGTGAACCAAAAGAGGGTGCAAAAGCAGAGTCAACCTAAAAAAACAAAGACCTTCATTGTCACAGGTGGTAAGAACTGTGTAGGGAAAACCATGTCTCCAGTCTCTCATGGGAGCGTAAGACGTCTTTAGTCACAGACCCGCTAATCTGTGACACCAGGCAAGCACTACTAGAATGTGAATTTCCAGCACTAACAAGACCACAAAGTTGAGGTGACAAGGGTCCCTTATGGGCTGAGACCTCTTATGACAAACTCCCCTGAGAACTCGCACAGCCACACAGAGAGAATGCTGTTAGTAACTGAGTATCTCAGAGTCCCTGTCTATGCGACAGGCCACCTGTAGGTGTGCCTTCTTAAGGGCAGAGGCCAGAGAGAATATTCGCATTGGTCACAAAGCCGAGCTCTCAGGACACAGAACAAGACAAAAGGAAAAACCCCATCCAGTTTTTACGCAGGGGACCCACCAAACTTTGCCTAAACATATGTCCTCTGATGAGAACCGTGAACTCACTAGTCTGGTAGACCGGCTTGAACAGCAGGCTAATGGGTCCTATGCCTGTGTCCTACCCTTTGGGGTTTTTTTTTCCTTATGACAAGTGACACAACAAACAAAGACAAAGAAAAACAGCAACCAACCCTGGAAGGAAAAGGATCAATAAAAACCAAGAGTACTCACACCAAATCTTCAGCAGAGTCCCCATACCCAAGGATCTAGTTCCACAAATATTTTCTCCTGCTGATCTAAACTGAGAAAAAGAGAAAAAGGACTCTTTCACTTTTGGTGCCATCAGACCCTGCAGACAGAGATCCAGGAGGCTGATGTAGCAAGAATTCTTACCTTCTGCCAGCTTTGTGTCAGAGGTCCCAGGATCTCTTTGTCTGCACTGGGAGCAAGCAGTATCTGATCCTGCCAACTGCGCCCAAACTGTCAGGGAAGGGAAATTTCTCCCTACCCTTCCTGATTCTTTTGGCTGGTCTAATAATTAAATTTACCGAGACAGATTAACAGGAGAAAAAAAATTAAATACATTCAAACAGATGTCTCATATGTGTGCGAAGCAAAGAAGTGACCAAAGTAGGTAGCTTTTACACTTTTTAGACAAAGACACAATAAATTTGTGAAGAATTGACAAGACAAAGAAGTTTGGATTTGGGATAATAAATTAGTAAAGAAGTAATAAGTTGTGTTTTATGCCTTCTTGGCCTTGAATTCCCCATCTCTGGCAATAAGGGTGTCTCCTTTGCTCCACATGGAGATTTATCTCCTGCTTTCAGGGAGACAAAAGAGGGTCTGAGTGTCCTTCCTGCACCAACTGTTTCTTAAGTAAATTTAATTAAAAATAATCAATATGCCACTTTGGCTATTTTGGGGGGACTGACCTGGGCCCCATTACAACTGTTCTATAAGTTTGAAATTGTTAAAAAGAAAAAAATGTTAAAAAATAAAGCCAGAGCGAGGAAGGCTAGGAAAAAAAATCTCAGCATGCTGATTTACAAAAGAGTAAAGGGGGAACAAGACCTGCTCTCAGGGCCACCTCTGTGTTCAGTGGTTTGGCTAAAATGGATGTCCACTTAGATTACACTAATTCATTCATACAATAAATATTCACAATGTCTGAATAGATTCTATGTCAACGTTATGCCCTGGGGATACAAGAGTGAGCAAAATAGGCACGATCCCCCATCTATGGAAGTCAGTGAGCTAGCTGGGGTTATAGACAAGTAAAAAGGCAATAGCAGCATATTTTACGGGCACATACAACAAGTGCTCAAACCCAGACTTTGGAGATGATGTAGTCTTCCCAAAGGGAAGTAAGATCCAAGGAGAGACTGAGCAAAAAGCCAGAAAGGGAGGTGATTTGAAGCGTTTGCAAGTATATATTAAAATATGTTTCACATATCTGACCCAAGGGATAGTTAATGCTAAAATCTCAGCCCCTCCTGGAATCAACACTCTGATGTGGCAAGCATTTGAGCAGAGCAACGATGTTCCTTTGGAGATGTCTCTCCAGGTACTGTTCAACTCTCAATAAGGCAGACTCACTCTTCCCCCTATCCCATGGAGATGGGCATGGGTGTTAAACCAAAAATCATCTTCCAAAATTGACAAAGCAAGGATTCCCGGGAGCTCTGGGGATTTATCTGTAATGCCTTATAAATGGTTGCTATGACAACAACCAAACAAAGCAGTTACCTAATAAAGCTTACTGATGCTCATGCTCCCCTAAACGTTGCTCTCATGGAGTCTGTGCTTTACTGGACATTTAGGGCATTCGGTGCTGAAATGATGTTACAGAGACTCAGTGTATGGAATGTGAAAGAACTCAAAAAGGAATAACCAGGGCTATTTGGGAAAGAGACTAATAATATAAAGTGAGGGACACCTGGGTGGCTCAGTCGTTAAGTGTCTGCCTTCGGCTCAGGTCATGATCCCAGGGTCCTGGGATCGAGCCCCACATTGGGCTCCCTGCTCAGCAGGAAGCCTGCTTCTCCCTCTCCCACTCCCCCTGCTTGTGTTCCCTCTCTCCCTGTGTCTCTCTCTGTCAAATAAATAAATAAAATCTAAAAAAATAATAATATAAAGTGTAATAAGCTTTTATATTAACAAGTTAAAGCTTAGTGAATCTGGAGAGTTAATTGTGCATGAATCAACATAAACTCAAGATTTTGAGATGTCCTACCTACTTTTGAAATTGCCATACTCTGTTGGAGCATGCCTAGAGCAATCTTGCCGCCCAGGCTACAGGACCTTGGCCTCATTTTGCATGAAGGCACAGAGTCCTGACTCTTGGTTGGTGGAAAAAGATAAGACTGAATCACTTTTTCTATAGCAGCAAAGCCATCTGAGTTTTCTTGTTAGGTACAGCATTGGGCTGGACCAACTGGGGCCAACATAGAAGCAATTTATACTGATGGAACTGTATACTGTATATTGGTGGGACTGGTCAAGCAGTATCTACCCCAGCCCCTCAGAGGAGCAGAGCTTGTAAAAGAACCTTGAGTCCCTGTAGGTTGGAGGAAAGATGTTCCTCCTTTCTCTCCCAAATGTGAGGAATTGAGTGGGCTGCCTGCCTACAACGCTATGTTGAAGAAGAACCTTGCCCACACTTCAAGTGTAATACAGCTACAAAGCCAGGGAGTGCCTAGTTGAGATTATGAGAAATCATGCTAAAATGTAGGACCACACCCAAGTTAGCTGTGATAGACTCACTGCCCTAAATGCCTTTAGACTTGTCTGAAGGGTTCCACTCCAGTGGGCTTGGAGGGTCAGCATGCCAATTATAGGCACTAAATTCTCTATGGGAAATTGTTCAGGAAAAATGTAGAGATGTGTGTGTTCCTGGGGTCTGTGCTCAATCTATTCCCATGGAAAGCAAGAAGAAGCAGGAGGGGACCAAGTATAACTGGGGATTTTGGAAAACTAAGCTCTCTGAGCAGCTGACACAAAATTATTTGCTGTGAATGTCAACTGCCACGATTGTAAACCTTGTGCCTCGTGGTCCTCACATCCCAGCCAATCCAGACCCCTTGGCCGATCTGGGATGCACTCCTCAGCCCTGCCTCCTCCTCTCTCATTCTGAAGCCTTGAAAACCCAACCTCTCCCCACCTTTGGGAAAGGAGGGAGGGAAGCCTAGACGGGCTCCAGGAGGCCCATCACCCCACCTCTGCACCTTCAATCATTCATCTGTTCAAGAAATATGTATTAGGGCCCTATGGTGCTGAAGAGGCAAAAGTGAATAAGGCAGATAATTCCAACTCTCAAGGAAGATAACAAGATAAATTCTAATTGTGGTAAATTCCATAAGATGAGCAAAGCAGAAAGCCATGACTGAGGGAAGGTGGGCCTCTCAGTGGCTTCTCGACTAGTGTGCTCGTGGCAGCTGAAAGCTTCAGTCCTCATCCTCCAAGGGAAGAAGAGAAGCACCTTGGGGGAATGGGGGTGGTGTGGGGGTGGATCCCTCTGTCACTTCAGCAGACTGTTGGCATCTGAGCCCTGTTGCCAGGCAACCCAGCCATGCCACAGGCAAACTTGGCCTTGAGTTTGGAACCCAGGTAAGCAAAGTCAACTTCTCCTAAGCAAGAAAGCTCTCACCCAGAGCATCTTGGTATCTGGGTGGCCTTGCCCTATGGATCCTTGAAAGAGAGAGAGGAAGAGAAGCAATTTTGAGGGGGCAGAGTCAGAGGTCTTAACTCTTGGTCCATGGAAGAGGCAAGATTGAAACATCTTTTCAAAAAGAACAATGTCAACAGCAACAATGCTTAGCAGTAGACTAAGTAAATCTTGGCCAAAAAGATCATTCCCTGTCTCTTTTGATTATATCTCTCCCCCTTTCAGCTGATTGTCCTTGTGCTGCACTCCCTGGCCCCACCATACATCTGGCAAACTGACACTCAGTAGGAGAGACACCTAGAAGCAGGGGCTGTCCCTGGATGGCCAAAGGGCTCTGAGGTGTGGACACCTGTATTGAGCAGGAGGGATGCCCCTCCTGCCCCCATTCTGACATCCCCCCAACCAAGAGCATTAGGTACATTTCTTTAGCCCCAGTGGAGTAATGTGCAAACATACTACTCAGAGAATCTCTTCCCACTGATGATCAATCCACCCCTTGTGATGAGAAATCTACTCTTAAATCTTATTGAGGATCTCTTATATGTGACCAGTTCTCTGTTGCTGCTTTCAAGATTCTCTCTTTGGCTTTTGGCTTTGGACAGTTTAAATATGACATTTCTAAGTGTGATTTTTTGTTTTCAGTTGTGCTTTGCAACTCCAAAATTCCTATTTGTTTCCTTTTTTATCAGTTCTGTCTCTTTATCAATGTTCTCTATATCATGAAACCTTCTTCTTCTGGTTGTCTTTAGATCTTTGTCCATGGTTTCTTTTAGCTCTTTAAGCATATTTAAGACAGTTGGTTTAAATTCTTTGCCTGGTAATTCCAATATCAGGGTTTCTTTGGGGATAATTTCTATTAATTTGTTTTTTCCTATGAATAAACCCTATTTATTAGATTCTTTTCATGTCTTTTAATTTTTGTGGAAAACAGTACATTTTTAATATTATAATTGGAAACTCTGGAAATCTGATCCTCTCCCCTCCCCAGTACTTTTTGTTATTGCTGTTTATTATAGTTGTTTATTTAGTGAACTAATTTTATAGTCTGTAGTATTTGTCATATGTGGTCTGAGTTCTCCGTCCCAATAGTCCATTAGTGCTTACCTAATGATGAGACAGAGATTTCCTTAAATTCCCAGAACCACTTTGCTGAGAAGCTGTGTGTGTATGTTGAGGCATTTGTTTAAAACTCAACCATACACCTTACAACCCTGCCTTAACCTTCACTTCCTGCTTCTTCAGAGCCTCGAGGTCAGGAGAAGGTGAATCCTCAGGACCCTCTTCATTCGTTCTTAATAGCGTGTGCACACACCTAAGCATGCATGTGGACTTCCATCCTTCCAGAAATACGTCACAGCTTTTCACAATCCCTATAGATATCCCTTTCCTCCTGAGTTTTCAGGCTAGTCCGTTGTTGGCTCCAACTGTTACCTATCACCTCAAGCAGCAGCAACTGAGATGTTAGCCTGTTAGCTTGTAAAGATTTTCAACAAATTTCAAACAAATTTAGCACTGGGCCAGGTCCAAGTAAGGCAAAATAAAAACAAGCTTTTGAGCCAGTCTTCCAGGAAACCAGCATACAATCAGAACAAATAATGAATTACAATTCTTCATAAGTGAAGTCGATTCTGTTCCCTCTGGTACCAAGAATAGGTACTACTGAAATGGGGAGTAAAGAATGGGGCTTGGATAAGTTAAAACACCAAAAAGTTCATTATTACTACCAAGAATCAGCTGTTTTTCTTGAATAGTTATTCTCTGAGTGGCTATAAGCCTTTGGTTAATTTCCAGAGTTTCAAAAAAGTTGATTCTCACAGATTTTGCCCATTTTGTGTTGCTTTTATAAAAGGATGGAATTTGGAGTTCCTTACTCCACTATTTTGCTGACATCCTCACCATATTTTTGACAGATATTTTTGCAACATGTAGAATTCCAGCCTGATATTTTTTTTCTTCCAGTACATTAGAGATGTGTCTTCTAGCTTGCATTATTTC
The DNA here is from genome assembly GCF_011800145.1 of Mirounga leonina. NCBI lineage: Eukaryota > Metazoa > Chordata > Mammalia > Carnivora > Phocidae > Mirounga > Mirounga leonina. The sequence goes on from NW_023270268.1 coordinate 5,439,352, forward strand.
CAACAAGAAATATGCTGTCATTCTTATCTTTGTTCCTTTGTTCACAACGTGTCTTTTTTTTCCTCTGGTTATGCTTAAGAGTTTCTCTTTATCACTGATTTTAAGAAATTTCATGATAATGTTCCTTGGTGTGGTTTTCTGCGTGTGTGTGTTTTGTTGCTGTAGCCGGTTTTTGGTTTGATTTGGTTTGATTTTGGGGTGTGTGTGTATGTGTGTGTGCTTACTTAGGCTGCATCGAGCATCTTGGATTTGTGGGTTTATCATTTTCATCAACTTGGAAAATCTATCAGCTGTTAGTTCTAGATAAATGATAGATAGATAGATAGATAGATAGATAGATAGATAGATAGATAGATAG
>NW_023270268.1:5439719-5509634 GCF_011800145.1 Mirounga leonina
TAGATAGATAGATAGATAGATAGATAGATAGATAGATAGATAGATAGGTGATAGATAGATGATAGATAGATACACATTTGACTACTTGAATTTGTGCCACTAGTGGGCTTACTGGTGTTCTCTTCTTTGTTTTTTGGTATTCTTTTTTCCCTCTATGCATTTGATTTTGGATAGTTATACCTTAAGGTTCACTAATCTTTTCTTCTGCAATGTCTAATCTGCTGTTAATCCTATCTGGTGCATTTTTCATCTCACACAATATAGTTTTCATCTCTAGAGGTTCAATTCAGATCTTTTTTAATATATCTTCTGTGTCTCTATTTAATATATTCAGTCTTTCCTCTAGGTTCCTGAACATATGGAGAATAGTCATGACCACTGTTTAATGTCCTCATCCACTACATCTGTCATCTGTGTCATTCCTGGGTCAGGAATAATTGATTTTTCTCCCATATGGGCTGCGTTTTCCTTCTTCTTTGCTGTCTTGATAATTTTTTATTGAATGCTACATATTATGAATTGAACTTGTTGGATATTTTGCATTCTTACAAATACTCTCAAACACTGTTTGGAGACATAGTTAAGTAACCTGGAAATGGTTTGATCCTTTTATGGTTTGCTTTTAAGCTTTGTTAGGTGGGACTGGAGATTCATCTAGTCTAGGATTAATTTTTCTCACTGCTGAGGCAAGACCTTTCTTAGTACTTTTAGGATGCCTTATGAATTATGAGGTATTCTACTCCAGTTTTTGAGAACAGGTACTATTCCAAGCCCTGAGTGAGCTTCATGCACCATCCCCTCGAATCCTTTTGAATGATTCTTCCTCTAGCCCCTGGTAGTTTCCTCACATACAGTACTAGGCTGAATACTTGATCAGCAACCTCTGCAGATCTCCAGAGTTCTCTTTTTGTGCAATTCACTTCTCTCTGGCACTGTGCCCTGAGACTTCTTGCCATTTTGGCTTCATCAGACTCCCAGCTCCATCCCAGCTTGGGGAGACTACTGCTCTCTGCCTTTGTTCCCTCTCCATGCATCATGGCCAGGAAACATCCTCTGGGAAGTAAGCTGTGGCCATTATAGGGCTCACCCCATTTGTTTCCCATCTCTCAAGGATCACTTTCCTGATGGTCAGAGTCTTAAGTGCCATTGTGTCATTTATTTTTTTGTCTTTGATTTATTTCATCAGCATTTTATAATTTTCAGCATATTAATCAGGTGCATGCTTTATTAAATTCATACCAAGGATCTTTTCACTCTTGCTAGTGTAAGATAAATTGTAGTATTTTTGTCAAGAAATATTTGTTTTTGTCCATTTGTTGTTATTGTTGTTAAAGCAGAAAGGTAAATCCAGTCCCTGTTACTTCATTTTTTTTTAATTGAAATATAGTTGACACATAATGTTATACTAGTTTCAGGTGTACAACATAATGATTTAACAATTGTATACATTACAATGCTCACCACAATAAGTATAGTTACCATATGTCACCATACAAAGTTACTACAGTATGAGTAGACACCTCACTGGAAAGTAAACACAAATGGATTTTAAATGTCTCAAAAAATTCTCATAAACTCACTAATAATATGAGGAATGCATTTTAAACTCAGATTACTGGATATAACTACTCCATTGACAAATGTCAAAAAGTGTAGGAACACATTAGTAAGGTTATAGGAAAATACATTTCTCAGACATTGTAAAACGAAGAATAAATTAACAATTAGTTTATGGCAATTTGTCAAAATCTCAAATGCATGCACACTTTAACCCACCAATGCCATTTCTAAGAATCTATCCTACAGACTCTCATATGTAGGCAGAGATGAATGGACAACTACATGTTTATCATGGTAAGAGACTGGAAACAATCTAAACATCCATCGATTTGAGACTTGTTAAGTTATATATGTTGTAATTGTTAAAAAAAAAAGGGGGGGGGCCGCCTGGTTGACTCAGTCAGTTAAGCATCCTACCCTTGATCTCAGCCCATGTTTTGATCTCAGGGTCATGAGTTCAAGCCCACATTGGGCTCCACACTTGGCATGGAGCCTCCTTTAAAAAAAAAAAAAAAAAAAAGGAGATCTTCAACAAATGGTGTTGGGAAAATTAGACAGCCACATGCAGAAGAATGAAATTGGACCATTTCCTTACACCACACACAAAAATAGACTCCAAATGGTTGAAAGACCTACATGTGAGACAAGAGTCCATCAACATCCTAAAGGAGAACACAGGCAGCAACCTCTTCGACCTCAGCCGCAGCAACTTCTTCCTAGAAACATGGCCAAAGGCAAGGGAAGCAAGGGCAAAAATGAACTATTGGGACTTCATCAAGATAAAAAGCTTTTGCACAGCAAAAGAAACAGTCAACAAAACCAAAAGACAACCGACAGAATGGGAGAAGATATTTGCAAGTGACATATCAGATAAAGGGCTAGTATCCAAAATCTATAAAGAATTTACCAAACTCAACACCCAAAGAACAAATGATCCAATCAAGACATGGGCAGAAGACATGAACAGACATTTTTCCAAAGAAGACATCCAAATGGCCAACAGACACATGAAAAAGTGCTCAACATTGCTTGGCATCAGGGAAATCCAAATCAAAACCTCAATGAGAAACCACCTCACACCAGTCAGAATGGCTAAAATTAACAAGTCAGGAAATGACAGATGTTGGCGGGGATGTGGAGAAAGGGGAACCCTCCTACATTGTTGGTGGGAATGCAAGCTGGGCAGCCACTCTGGAAAACAGTATGGAGGTTCCTCAAAAAGTTGAAAATAGAGCTACCATATGATCAGGCAATTGTACTATTGGGTATTTACCCCAAAGATACAAATGTAGGGATCCGAAGGGGTACGTGCACCCCGATGTTTATAGCAGCAATGTCCACAATAGCCAAACTGTGGAAAGAGCCAAGATGTCCATCGACAGATGAATGGATAAAGAGGAAGTGGTATATATATACAATGGAATATTTTTTTTTAAGATTTTATTTATTTATTTATTTATTTATTTGAGAGAGAGAATGAGATAGCATGAGAGGGGGGAGGGTCAGAGAGAGAGGCAGACTCCCTGCTGAGCAGGGAGCTCAATGTGGGACTCGATCCCGGGACTCCAGGATCATGACCTGAGCCGAAGGCAGTCGCTTAACCAACTGAGCCACCCAGGCGCCCTATACAATGGAATATTATGCAGCCATCAAAAGGAATGAAATCTTGCCATTTGCAACGACGTGGATGGAACTCGAGGGTATTATGCTGATCGAAATAAGTCAATCAGAGAAAGATATGTATCATATGACCTCACTGATATGAGGAATTCTTAATCTCAGGAAACAAACTGAGGGTTGCTGGAGTGGTGAGGGGTGGGAGGGATGGGGTGGCTGGGTGATAGACATTGGGGAGGGTATGTGCTATGGTGAGTGCTGTGAATTGTGCAAGACTGATGAATCATAGATCTGTACCTCTGAAACAAATAATACATTATATGTTAAAAAAAAGAAGAAGAAGAAAAAGATAGCAGGAGGGGAAGAATGAAGAGGGGGAAATTGGAAGGGGAGACGAACCATGAGAGACTATGGACTGTGGGAAACAAACTGAGGGTTCTAGAGGGGAGGGGTGTGGGGGGATGGGTTAGCCTGGTGATGGGTATTAAAGAGGGCACATTCTGCATGGAGCACTGGGTGTTATACGCAAACAATGAATCATGGAACACTACATCAAAAACTAATGATGTAATGTATGGTTATTAACATAACATAATAATTAAAAAAAAGGAGAGAGAGAGACATGTTATTATGTACTAATATATATAAAGTATGTTATTGAGTGAAAAAGAGGAAAGAAGACTTAATATTCATAGTATACTCCTGTGTAGTTTTAATGTTTTACCTTGTGCGTAATTGTTGTGTTTATAGGTAAAATTCAGTCAATATTAACTAATTTCAAAATATATTATCCAAAATAGCTGTTTTTAGTTTAATGATAAGTAATAAAAGATAGTTTTATGAGAACCAATCCAACTCTCCAGATGTAGCACTATTTGGGGAAATGGTAGATTTTCATTAATGACCCCAATTCTTCACTCCTCCTTATATCCATGCCCTTTGTCTTTCTTAGGTAACCTGTTCAGGGATCTTTCACTGTGGGTGGGACATAATTTCTGACTCCTGACATCCATGTGACTTGCTTTGACCAATACAATGACAGTGAAGGAATGGGTGTAAGCTCCAAGCTTGGGCTTTAAGATACTCTCTGTTTCAGTTTGTTCCTTGTGCTTCTGCTCTCTTCATGAAAAGGACATGCCCAGGCTTACCCACGGGCCCCAGGAGGGGAATGAAAGACAAATGGAGCAGATCTATTCCAGCTAAGACTGCTTAAAGGTCAGCTTAGCGCAGAGCCCCCAGATGACCCACAGACACATGAGCAAGCCTAGCTAAGATCAGCCAAGCCCAGCGTCATGAACTGTGAGCTCTAATAATGAATGACTGCTGTTCTAAATGTTCTAAATATTCTAAGTTATGGTGGTTTATCACACAACGATTTCTAATCAATAGGGCTGGTGTCAAGGCCTTTTAAATATTACCCTGGGTGATGTATGGTGAGACCAGAAGCAAATTAAGAGAGAGAAAGTTGAAAGATTTTACAATATGGTTATTCAGAGTTTCCCTGGGAGAGGACAGCCCACCACGCAGGGCCACTCAGGGAAGCACGAGGGTTGGTCAGGAGGCAGAAGGAGAAAGGGAAACTGTAGGTAAGCACCTTTACCATAGCTTCTGAGGGAAGGGACGGGCAAGCGGGATGAGCAGGTTTAGGATTGGCCAATGTGAATAATGTCTGGGGCATAGAGGCTGTCCTTGGTGGTTTGGTACCTGGCCCTGGGTGACCAGGGCAGCTGTGTGGTAGACCATATGTGTGGTGGTCCAGGTGTAAAAACCTGATAGGGTGGGGGAAGATTTAGCTAATCAGGAAGGAGAACTCACCAGCCTCTAGCTAGGACCTCAAAACTGGATCAGGGAAGTATTTTTTAAAAACTACAATACCCAAGGTCATAGTCCCTGTGATCTTAAGGACTTTATCATACAGGATATGTGCTAAGAAGCAGTCAGAAGCAAGAATCCCAAAGGGAAAAAAAAAAATCAGGAAAAGGTTGCATCAATTATTATTAATTGTTGGGACTGAAAGTCCATTGAAAGTATTCTAGTTACTATGGCTGCAGAACAAACTACCCCAAAGCATAGTGGCTTAAAACAACATTTATTTTGCTTACAGATCTACAGTTTATGTAGGGTTCAGTGAGATAGCTTGTCTACTCCGTTAGGCATCATCATGTAGGGCAGCTCAAAGGTTGGGAGCTGGAATCATCGGAAGGCTTGCTCACCCACGTGTCTAGTGATGGGGTATCTCATGTCAGCTAAGACCTAAGCCTGGGCTGTTGGTTGGAACACCCACAAATGGCTCTCCATATGGCTGCTTCAGCTTCCTTACAGTATGGTGGCTGGGCTCTGGGAGAGAGAGCCGGGAGGAAGCTGTATCACTTCTTATGACTTAGACTTGGAAGTAATAGTTTTCTTCTATATTCTTTTCCTTAAGGTAGTAATGAAGTCCCACTGGTACAAGGGGAGGGGAAATGAACCATATCTCTTGGCGAGGAGTGTCAAAGTGCTGGTAGAGCACGGGGACTAGAAATACTTCTGTGCCAGTTTTTGGAAAACATAATCTGCCATGGGGGTCGGTGGAGAGAGACAAGTTGAAGACGATAGAGGAGCACAGGAGAGATGAGGTGGGAGTGTTTCTTAGGTGGAAACGTGAGGAGGGGCATGAGGAAGCTCAGCCGCAAAGAGCCCAGGAGTGGAAGGGAGCAATCAGTACCCGCCCATGGTGGAAGCAAGAGTGAGAGACATGGTAGGGCAGCTAGGAGCTTTCATGTCCTGCCTGATGGTTTAACAGGAGTTGAGGGAGTCAGAGGTACCTGATGCTTGATCAGGTCCTGGATGGGGTGGATGGCTCAGGCCGGCTGGCTGGAGAGGCAAATCTGATTGCTGCCAAGGACATGGAGGGGGCAGCCCATAAGATCCCTCATGTTTATACTGTGCTAGCCAGGTGTGGAGCCGTGCTCAGTGAGGGGGTAAAGGAAAGGCACAGCACTCAGCCCCACCTCCTCACACCTCTGTTTCTACATCTGCACAGTGGACACTGCCCACTTTTCAAGGTCACCAGGAAGATCAAGCACAATGACAGCCGTGAGACACTTGCCAGTCACTGGGTGCTCCGCACAGAGGCCACAGCTGCTCTGCTTGGATCGCTCATGAACTTTCTCGAGGGAAAAGGAATGAAGTGTCAATTCCTTGACCAGGAATAGATTGATTCCCAGGTGGCAAAATGATCTTATGCTATTAATGCCTGGGAGCGTTTAGGGGGAAGGCAACGAGTCTGATAGGGGAGATGGCCCACTTCTTGATTTGCACCTGACAGAGCTCAGAGCCTCCCACTCACAGCCGGAGGGCCTGCAGCCTGGGTTTCCCAGAGAAACCAGCTCACTGGCTGTAAGGGAAGTGCCTCTGTTTGAAGGTAAGACTGACACACAGCCCCAGATTCAGGCTGGAAGAAATCCAGGAGCCTTGCTCTTCCCCCTCTGCATGGGCCTCCCTGCATTCTCTCTACTGTCCCACGTCCATACTCAGAGGCTAGGCTCAGGATGTCCTGGCTACTCTGTGAGCCTGCCCGTCTGGCTGGGCAGGGCAGGGCAAGACAGCACAGTGGGACCGGGAACGAAGGAGGCAGCACCCAAAAATTCTGACAGTCACAAACAAACACGCTCGAACGCACACTCTTGGCCCTGATTCTGTTTCAAGCTGTGAGCCAAAAATGTGTCTTATCCAGATGGGAAAATGTATCTAGAATAGCAGTTGTCTGCACCCACCCACCCACACACACACACACACCACCACCACCACCATCACCACCAGCCCCACCAAATTTGGGGGCTGTACATTAGGTCTGGCAAATAGTAGGTGCTCAGCTCCAGGCCTTCCTTTCCGTTTTCCAAATCCTTCTCCCTACGGGGCAACTCTCAGTTCACTCTGGAAGACTGCAAAGCTGGATCAAGGACACCAAAGATTCTTCTTTTTTTTTTTTTTTTTATGGTCTTCTGGTTCTTTTACTTCCTCTAAAGCATATGTCTAACTTAATTCAACAAACATTTATGGAGCACTTGCTGTGGGCCAAGTGCATGCTTACCGCCAGGACAGGCATCCAGACGCTCTGGAGCTAGAGCTGCGCTGTCCAGTAGAACATTCTGTGGCAATGGCAATGTTTTAGACCTGTGCTGTCCACTACAGAACCACCAGCCACATGTGGCTACAGAGCACTTGAAAGGTGGCTGCTGTGACAGAGGAACGGAATTCTCAGTTATATTGGATTTTCGCTAATTTTAGTTTAAATCACCATATATGGTTAATGACTGCTCTGTTAGACAGTGCAGACTAAAAGGAGGCGGGCATGTGCACAAAAGCCCTACTCCACCTCTGCTAAAATGCCACAGTGGAGATGCAGAGACTACCTGAAAAAATAGGTGCATTTCCAAGTGGGCATTACGGAAGTCTTCCTGGAGGTGGCAGCCTGGGAGAAGAGGATTAAGGGAGGGAAAAAATTTCAACAGGTGAGTCTGGCTGGGAAAGGGACTTGTGGGAGAAACCAGCATTGGGCAAAAGTGCAGGTGCTGGAAAGTGCAGTATAAACACGGAATAGTTAGTTCCTTGGGGGCAAAGGAGGCAGGACAAGCAGGCTAGTGAGAGCCTGATCAGCAGCCTAGTGTTTGGGTGCCTCAGAGCAACAGAACAATGTGGTCGTCATGAGCTTTAGGAAGCAGACAATGTGGCTGAGACACAAATGAGGGGAAAGCTGAGCGGTCCTTGGCGGGCGGGGGGCGCGGGTAGGTCCACAAACCAGCGCCAGTATACGAGGGCAGGCACAGAGAGACTGAAGAAAGAGGCGGGCCACTCCAGATTGACAGGTGGCAGTTTTCACAAGCAAGGCAACTTACTTACGGGCTTGTCTTGGCGGCTGCAAGATGAGTAGATCCCACAGCTGCCTCCAGAATCTTAGAAGCTTATATAGAGGCCTTAAAGGGGCCCAGTCATGTATAGTGTCCAGAGGATTTCAACCACACCTTGCTCCCTCAAGGCTGTATCCTTGACAATAGCTCCCACCATGGGAAATGTGGTTGGAACGGACTTTCCAAGGACAGGGGAGGGGTGAGGAGTCTCCAATTCCCTGGGTCCAGCTTGCAGGTCATCCTCTCCATGACCTCCTCCAAGAGGGTGCCATGGTCCAAAGACCATGGGGGTTAGGACAGAGGACACAGCTGGGGGGTGGGGAAATGTGAACTTGTCCTTGGATGACACTCCTAGCACCTCCTACTTTGTCCTGCCTCCCTAACACCCAGCTACATTTCAGTCCATAAAATGGACTGTCAAGGGGCGCCTGGGGGCTCAGTCGGTTAAGCATCTGCCTTTGGCTCAGGTCATGATCTTAGGGTCCTGGGATGGAGCCCTATGTAGGGCTCCCTGCTCAGCGGGGAGTCTGCCTCTCCCTCTCCCTCTGCCTCTCCCCCCAACTCATGTTCTCTCTCACTCACTCTGCTGTCTCTCTCAAATAAATAAAAAAAAATTCTTTTAATGGACTGTCAAAGCACGTAGTAGACATCCAGTAAATGTTTGCAGAAAGATGGATGAGATTGAGCAATCTCTCAAGCTGGGTGATTGATTATAAATTAGTTTTGGGGATAAAGCAGGGTTAGAGATTCATTCCGTCAGCCTCCAGATAGCTACTGTGTGCCCACTAAAGGCTGCACACAGAGGCACGGGGGGTGCAACAGTGAAACAGCCCAAGTCCTACCCTCAGGGAGATCACAGTCATGCTGAAGGATGCAACCAGCTTCTTCCGGGACTCACGACTGAGGGGGAAGATGGCTGTTAATGGAAATTGAGAAATCAGGACCAAAGGGTGACCCAAGGGGACAGAGCATTTTGTTTGGGGCACTGGAGTTTAGTGTGCCAGTGAGACATCCAGTTGGAAAAGGTCAGCACATCCTTGGAAGAGGTGTTGGGGTGGGAAGACTTGCTATGAAGCCATGAGCAAGCCAAGGAAACTGAGGCTGCAGGAGTGATGGAGATGTCCACGCAGTAGGATCAGAAAAGACAAAAGGGAAGCAGAAGACAATGCTCAAAAGACAGCCTTTAGGCCCCCTTCAGCCAGCCAGTCGTCCACACCTCACCCTCAGCATTATGGTCAACCAGATGACGTCAACCCTCGGTCCCCTCTGCTCAGCCCACACTTCCCCATCACAGCTCTGCTCTCTGCAATTGGGCAACCGGATATCATAGATCCAACCAAAGGCATTCTGCCTCAAGTATTGCTCAGAAAAGCTGAGCCTTTACCTGCTCCTCCAGGCCAACTTGTGTCCCCTAAAGTTCATAGGTCGAGATCCTAACACCCGCTACCTGAGAAGGTAGAGATAGGGCTTTTTTAAATGAGGTAATTAAGCTAAATGAGTTTATTAGGGTGGGCTCTCATCCAATATGACCAGCGTCCTCATGAAAAGAGGAAATTTGGACGCAGACACACAAAGAGGGAAGACCACGTGAAGACACACAGAAAAGACAGCCATTTCCAAGCCATGGAGAGAGGCCTCTGGAAAAACCAAATGGCTGGCACCTTGATCTCGGACTTGCAGCCTCCAGAACTGTGAGAAAATACATTTCTGTTGTTTTAAAACCCCTAGTCTGTGGCACTTTGTTACAGTGGCCCCGGACAGCTAATCCCCGCGGTTATCATCAGCGGGGTGTGGGCCCTCTTGTCTTCTGTCAGACAGCTCCCTCCAGCTGCACAGAGCAGGTCCCCCCCCACCCCTTCCCCCCCCCCCCCCCCCGCTGCCTTCCCACTCACCCCGTCCCCACACACACCTGCTCCTATCCCTGCAGGATGAGAAAGGGATCCGTAGACCCTTCAGATTGCAGGCTCCCACTTCATTTTTTTAACGGTCCCCTGTAGAAAGGGTAGACAAAACAGTGTTTTTCCCTTGGCAGAGAATCCTTCTCAGATATATTTGTGGATCGCAGTTCACTTGAACTACACAGCAGTGGCTTGATTCCACCTGGACACCCCCGGGCAGCCTGTGCACTTTTTTTCCCTTTAAATTAGATGCAAAGGAACAGACGGGATGAGAAATTCAACCACATGTGCCTTCTTCCTTTATGCCCCAGTCCCCCTCCACACACACACACACACACATGCACACACAGACACATGTGTCCACACACGTGCACACGCACACACACGCACATGCAAGCACACAGGCAGAGATGCTATTCTTTTCTCCTAGCCAGTGTCCTGCCTACCCAAAAGCTGTGTCCTTGGGGCCCAGGCCATAGTGCTGCTCCTCGGCATAGACAGCCTGACAGCCCAGGATCTCCGGAGTCTACTTTAGTTCTAACAGGATTTCTGATGCTTTAACATTTTTATTTGAAAGCCCTTGATAGGAGGAAGATTAGTGTTCTTCCAGGAAGGCACCTCAGTTACAAACCCAGATCTCCCTGAAAACTCTAAGCCAATCTGGGTTCTTAAGAGCTGAGTTTTGATGAGCCACAGGAACTGGTGATGAAGGTCAGCAATCCTACAGTCAGCAATCCTGAGGACTCGGGTGTGGCATCAGGCACACAAAGTCCAGGATGACCAACTGCCTTTCGTGCAGCTCTTCTGACATCTCAGAGCCCTAGCGGAAGGGCTAAAGTGCTTTTCCCCTCGCTCTGACCCAGAAGCTCTGAAAAAGGTTTTAAAAAGTTGAAAAAGTCACCAACCTGATCCGTAGTTCTGTTTCCTCCCTTGTGAAGTCAGGAGGATTCCGTGTAAGGGACTCTTCCCCTTCCTTGGAAGCGCCGGAGCCCTGTATTGTCCCAGGGGCCCCACTCCAAGACGAGCAACATGGCGGAAAGAATCCCTGACTCGGGGCTCACCATCATAGCTCTCACCAAGACAGTAGACTTTGTGAACAGTGACAGAAACCAGACACTGCCACCTCCTTCTGAATGCCAAATTAGCACCTGGAAGGTCAGCAGCCAAAAAAGCCAAAGCACTCCAGAAAATTGGAAACACCCTGACAATAGCTTGAAGGAAAACTGAACAGAAGAAGAAATTGAAGATGGAAGAACAGGGTTTTTATTCTCAAGAAAATTTCCACCCTTTCTGTCTCTATAGACTAACTTCTCTGTGATCCCCATGGGCTAGGGCTGGAGCAGGTGATCCTGAGGGACAGGGCTACACAGAGCTTTCAGCACTTTAGTCGCCACAGGTATGATGGGGGCAGTTGTGGTTATTCACCAAGGTAGGACTTATGTGAGCCAGGACTGAAGTACTTATTCACTAAATGACCTCTGTTGTGATTATCATTGCTTTTTGCCTGTCTCAAGCCCCACACCTCAATAGGCGTGTCTTCATAGCTCAAGAAAGATGCCAGGGAATATAGCAGGAGGATATCATCAGTCGGGAGACTTAAGAGCGAGGATGTTGCCAGGGGGTAAGAAGTTCTAGAGCCAGAAGTACTAACAGCAGGACATCCAAGGACCAGGTAATAAAGTTCAAGTTGTCGGGAATGACCTTAAAGGGTCTCCCTTATTCACAGCTGGCTGCAGATGCACTCCAGTGGAATGGAGGTCAGCTACGATGAGATGCACATGACCGGGCTAGACCTGTGTGGGACCCCTGGGGTGTCTAGAGGAGCCTCTTTTCCTACTGGATTGTCATCATCATGGGACATATGACAGTCTTGCTTTCTAAACACCTGAGTGGGAGAAGCATGTTCTTCTCTAACCACCTCTTGGAGCAACAAATATTTGCCTACTGTACCTCTCCATTTTGATTTCTAAAAATATCCTTACTGTTTTCTGTGAACACAAATATAATCCAAATGATTTTTTAAAAATCTGGCCCTTACAGAGTACCCAGAGTCACCACCACCACCACCTCCAACTTGGAATTAAATTTTTATTGATATTTACTTGAACCATAGAGCCCCTTTTCAGCTTGAGTTTTCAGTGAGCAATTGATTTTTGCCCTATTTCCATGCCAGCACATTTAGCTCTTTTTAAAAACTGAACCATATTCATGGTGTTTAGCCATCCCCCTGCTGAATACTGGAGTTGGCTCCAATTTTGCACTGTCCCAGATGTTCCTGTTAGTAGGAGTGCTGGTAATAAACATATAATTGAATATGATTCAGCCTTAAAAAGGAAGGAAATTTGGACACATGCTACGACATGGATGAAGCTTGAGGACATTATTCTAAGTGAAGTAAGCCAGTTGCAAAAAGACAAATGCTACCTGAATCCACTTACATGCATCACCTAGAGTAGTCAAAATTGCAGAGACAGAAAGTGGAATGGTGGTTGCCAGAGGCTGAGGAGAGGGGAAATAGGGAGGTATGGTTCAATGGGTTAGCGTTTCAGTTAAATTTTTGGAGATTGGTGCACAACAACGTGAAAGTAACAACACCTACTGAGCTGTACACACAAAGGTTTAAGATTGGAAATTGTATGTTAGGTATACCCTAACCACGATTAAAATACTAATAATAAATAATTTCTTAAATCCCAAAAAACAAAAAGTGGGAATGCCAAGTTCAAAGGTGATTCCAGTTTTAATTTTAATAGATATTGGTGAAGTGCCTCCAGAAGGGCCGTACCGGTCTTATTTCCACTGCAGCGTGTGAGAGACCCCTTCTCCCACAGCCTCTCTGACATGGGCATTGCCAGTCTGTTCTCCATCATGATTTGGTAATGGCAGATGGGGACAGAAAGAGGGCAGAAGCTCACACTCCCCTTGAAGTGTAACAGAAGAAAGTTCTTCTGTTCAGCCCGTCTCGACACTTGAGGGGCCACCAAGTGAATTTGGGTTGCAGCATTCTTCAGGGTAGGTGTAGATCGCTTTGGATGCCTCCGGAAACTCCAGAGTTATTCTAGTTCTTCCCCATCCCATCCCACTCCCTAACCTTAAAATCATGACTCCAAATATCATGGACTGGCCTACATATTTTCCTGAAACAGCTGTCCCACAGAATCACTAAAACTTGGGTTAAAAATAGCCTCAGTCTCTAAAAGAAGGTTGAGTCCCCGGAAACAAAGCCCGCTTAGAAATGTCCCCACCTCCGTAAAGGGCATATAAAAGCTGACCCAGCTCTGTCCCCAGAGCTAGTCTCTACTCGTGACCACCCCTTTCTGCCCTGGAAACAAGTCCCTGCCTGAAATCTTTTCCCATTCTTGGTCCATCTATGGAAGAAAAACAGGGAACAAGGGAGGATAATGCAATTACAAACAAGCTACAAGCTCATGTCCTTATTTCGATTTTATAAATGCCCAAATGGGCTCAGAGACTTTAAATAACATGTCTGAATTCCCACAACCAGGGAAAGAAGCCAAATTTCAATCTTACATCTCACTTCAAAGATACTGCAGTGACAATACCCTGCTTCCCTAGTGTAACCCATCCCCCCTCAAAGGTCCTATCAGGTATTCAGGTCCCATCACCACTGAGGAGGGTCAGGTGATGTGTCTTGGGCAGACAACAGAGAATTCTGAATAGGGTTAGAATTCCGCAGCACCAGGAGAAGTTTCTAGAAAACAACCCACCTAAAGAATGCCCGGTACCTTGCTGATGGCTTCTCCCTCCCCCTTAGCAAGTGGGGAGACACATTTTCCTGGGTGGTGGGTGGGAGTGAGGATCAGCTGTCTACTTTTGTTGGCAGACCTGGTTTCTCTGCTGTGGTAAGGACTGGAAGTTTATCAGGTTAAACAGGGAAGCTTCCCATGAGCTCCTAACCTCTGTGCTGTTATGGCGGTTGCCAGGTGAAGAGATGGCCTCTGGCTGCCCACTTGACCTTGCACTCTCCGGTCAGGATCTTCGAAGCATATTTAGAATGACAAGATCAGACAAAGCCAGCCTCAGTTTCTTAGGAAAGATATTTGTGGCCGAAAGAAGAGCAGTTACCTGCTGCATTGGCTTACCCATCCTCTGGATCATAAACTTAAGGATGATCCCCAGGACATAGATGGCTGGCCATTACACGGTATTGATCCAGGAGGGCTTTCAAGGCATCCCAGACCCCAGATTAGCCTGCTGGAGAAGGCCAGGGATAATTGTGTGTGTGTGTGTGTGTGTGTGTGTGTGTGTGTGTGTGTGTGTGTGTGTGTGTGAGACAGACAGACAGACAGGCAGACAGAAAGATAGAGACTGAGATGTTAGGCATTGAGATGATTAAGATGGTTATTATGGCAGGAGAATCTATGAATCCTGGATTCCTATCCTGCAAGGACACTGAAGGAGCAGATGCATGAGGGGAAACGACCGAGAGAAGTAACACAAAGCTGTGTTGTTAGCTGCATACTCTGCCCCACGCCTGCAAAAAGAGTACGTATCCACAGCTCCCTCCAGATTTTATTCCCGTAGTGAGGAGCCCCCTGCTCAAATCTCCCTGAGCCTCTTCCCCACCGATGTGCTGGATCCAAGGGGAAGCCAAGAGTGGCTGTTCAGGGAAGCGAGGATGAAGCTATGTAATGAGCTTGCATGTATGGTCGGAGTGCCCATACTCATGCCAGGAGAACTTTTGTGGTGTAGGCTGAAGCAAAGGGTGTGAAGAGAAGGGATAGGGGAGAGGTCTGTCTTTGTATTCTTACCCCACATCCCACAAATGTTAGGGGCAGACCTGCCCTTCTGTGACAGCCAGCACAATTGGCTGCCAGTGTCTTGGGGGAACCAGAACCCAGGAGCTGAGTGGGGAGAACTCTGTAACATTGGTCATAGTTACTCCCCCTGCAGGTTGCCCTGGCAACCAAGTCTTAGCTGCTGGTGAAGCCTGCATGGCCTGCCAGATGTCAAGGTCCAGAGGGGATGTGGCTAAGACGACAAATGTTTGGTTCCAGGGATAGGTTCTAAGATTCCTCCGGGTGCTAGGGTTCTAGGATCCCCACCAGGCCAGGCAGACAGGTGGATGAAACCCATGCCTTCCAGGGGCAAACTATAGAATAGCATGGGCTCCAATAGGGAGTTCCTATTTGCCTGGCCTCAGGCAAACCCCTCCTTCACTTTACACATATTTGTGATAATCACTATATTTTGGAGCGCTGTAAGATCTGGAGCTAATACATGCCTAATAGTACCTGACACGTAGTAGGGCCTGGTTTCAGTTATCTATTGCTGGGTAACAAACAATCCCAAGACTTAACAAAGCCATAATGCTGTGTTAATTCTCAGTTAATTGGGGCAAGTCTCAGCTGGTGTAGTGGGTGCTAGGGTCACTCCACTGGCCTCATTGAGCAGGCCCCAGGCTGAAATGTCCAAGAAGGCTCTGTTCACATGAATGGTGCCCCTGGCCTCCTACGTGTGGCTCCTACATGTGGCCTCTCTGCCTGGCTAGCTTGGACTTCCTCACAGCATGGTGGCCTTGGCGCAACTATAATTCTCACATAGCAGCTGGATTATCCCAAAGAAAAGCAGAAGCTGCCAGACCTCTTAAAGGCCAGACCCAGATTAGACAATGTCACTTCTGCTGCAATCTATTGGCCAAAGCAAATCATAAGGGGAAGGAAAACTGACTCCACCTCTTGATGGGCAGGATGACACACACGTGCAAGGACAGGAAGAAGTAGACAGTAGCCGTCTTTGAAATCTACCTCCCAGAGCCCTCAACTCTTATTTAGCTATGAATTTGTGACTATTCTCTCCATATGTTCCACCCCCTTTTCCAAGGTAGTAGTTAGGACTCAGTTCAGGAGTGACGCAGGGCCCAGGGGATGCCCTAACCAATAGGGACCTGCACTCACATTCATCGCAATGCAATGGGGAGGTGGGAAAACTTCAAGGATGATGGTTGAGTGGGTCATCTACAGATGCTGGACCAGATGTCCCAAGGCTCCTAGCGTCACCAAGCTCAGCTCGGAAGGAGAAAAGTCACCCATCAACTCAGACCCCCCGCCAGCTTGGAAAGAATGTGTCAGTGGGGGCCACCATGAACTGAAGGAGAGAGGGCCTTCCTCCTTTTACCCATGCCATGTAGACCTCCCAAGATTAGAGACCTCAAGGAAATAAAAGGTCCCCCAATTAATGACTTGGGTTGAATTTCCCACCAAAGAGGGCTCAGAGTAGGATTTTAATTAATTGAAATAAAATGTGACATTCCTTGTACAACTGAAATTCATGTGTACTGTCCTATTGCTAGAATATAAAATCCCAGGATTACCAAAGCCATACTAAAATCAGATGGAGGGGTGCCTGGGTGGCTCAGTTGTTAAGTGTCTGCCTTTGGCTCAGGTCATGATCCCAGGGTCCTGGGATCAAGCCCCGCATCGGGCTCCCTGCTCAGTGGGGAGTCTGCTTCTCCCTCTCCCACTCCCCCTGCTAGTGTTCCCTCTCTCACTGTATCTCTCTCTCTGTCAAATGAATAAATAAAATCTTTGAAAAAAAAATAGTTTAAAATCAGATGGAAACACAGGAAACTAACATTCAATGTCATTCACATTCAAAAATTCAAATGAAATACCTCATACACCTACTGGGTAAAACCTGGAGGTTGCTGGGATTTCAACATGGAGTGTTTATAGCCTTGATCATTTTCCTGGGCCCTGGAGTGATCTCCTCATCCGAGCCTGGAGAATCCTTTCTGTGAGCTCCAGAGAGAGGGCAGAGTACAAGCTTCATCCATCTCTTGGCCTCATCCCTCTCACATCCCCACAAGCCATGTGCCCATCCCGAAACACTGATCAGCCCCCTAGGAGGAGCCCAGAAGAGCCCACGTCATGACACTAGAGAAATGAACAACTGACGCACTCCAGCTAGGAGGTGATCTTAGGCACAGCCAGGACCTGGAAGCACGACTATGCCTGCCTTCTGTGCGGAGAGCAAGTGTGACAGGGCAGGGGCTCTTGCTATGGTCAGCGCTGGCCAGGATGCTCAGCAAACCTGGGGCTCATTTTGAACTACAAGTGACCACTCTGGGGAAACTGAGGCAGGCCAGCAAGGGAAAGGTGATCATATCTACAGCCCTGGGTCTGGAGGTAGGGGATGAAAGGGGATTCAGTATGTGAACTTCAGTACTCGGGGTGAAGGGTGGGTGCATTCAGGAGAGAGTAAAGCCGGCAGCTTGCGGAGCAGTGCTGAGCTTTGTTATCCACTGGGAATGACTCTGGCAGCTGCTTTGTCCTGTTCTTGGGGATCAGAGGCCAGGCTGCCCTGAATGGGTGGCAGGAGAAGACACATTAATTTCCTATAGGAAGACCCCAGTGCCAGAAAGCAGGGTGAGCTGTTTCAGTGCCCAGGGGCCAGTCAGCACACTCTGTGTCCTGATACTGGGCCGGGGTGATGGGCTCCAGAAAGAATCGCTGATATTTGCTGTTGACCTCAGTGCCTGAGTCCTCCGTGGAGAATGCTGGCTGGCCTCCGAAAACCCAGTCCAGGTCTCAGCCCTGCCTCAGAACAGCTCTGTGACCAGGGGTAAGATGCATCACCTGGACCTGTTTCCCCCACCAGTGATGAGGTGAAATACTGAGGTGTCAGCACAGAGCTGTCGGCTCCCACATCAGTGTCCTTCCTTCCTTCAGTCATTGGAAGACTGAACCCGTGTCCCCAGAGAGAATTTGAGGAGAACAAGGGCTCTCGGCTAAGAACAGTCAGGCCAAAGCATGTGCATGTTGGTAGGAGCCATCCGGCCCTTTCCCTTCCCTCAGCAGGCTTCAAGGGCCCTAAACACCATTCCGAACAATTAATGCTGCCTGCAAAGAAGTGGAATTAACGTCTGAGGCAGTTAGGAAAATAGCTGATTCTTCATGATGGGATTTTGGAAGATGAACTCTCCCTGAGAATTCACCCTCTTGACAGGAGAGATAGACATTAGCTATGTACATGCTTGTCCAGCAGCTGGGTACATGGGGCAGGGGGCGGACCACAAGGCAGGCTAGGGGGCTGATCATGACAGAGCTCCAGCCTGGGGGAACCCCAGGAGAGAGTTAACACAGCAGGCCTGACTGCTCTCTTTTGAAAGGCCTGCTTACAAGGTTTCCCCTTGGCTGGTGTCTGGTAACTTGAATTTCTGGAGGGTTCCTGCCATCTCCAGAACTAATAACCATGGCTCAAAGTGCTCAAACTATTTGTACAATGTAGTTTATGCTGAACACCTGCTTTCCTTGAGACACTGTGACTTTGCTAGGTTCTAGGCAGAAGATGCCCACATGACCAGCCCCCATTAAAAACTCAGAGCCCTGAGTCTCTAATAAATTTTGATTGGCAGCAATTCACATGTGTTGTCACACTCTTCGGTGGGGGAACTAAGCATGTCCTGTGTGAGTCCACTTGGAGAGGACCCTCAGAAGCCTGCACCTGGTATCCCCCTCCTGCCCCCCGCCCCAGAGTCGGCCCATGTGCCTTTTCCCTTTGCAGATGGTGCTTGGTACGCTTTGGCTATAATAAATCAGAGCTATGAATACAACTACATGCTGAGTCCTCGAGCCATCTAGTGAATTACCAAACCTGAGAGTAGTCTTGGGAATCTCTGACACACAGCCCCCGTCCTGGATTTCCGGGCAAGGCCTGGGACACCAAAGCCCCTGCTACTGGGAGGGCCTATGGATTGAGGTCATTGGTGGGAATTACTGACCCTGCTGCTAAATCCCATTCCTCACTCCCAACCTCCGCACCCACACCCTAAGCCCCCCTACAATTGAGAAGGTGGATTCCTGAGAGTGGTTCTCTCTAGGAGGTTCTATCAGACAGTGTTGATATACAAGACAGCAGGCTCATCTGGCCCAGTTATGAGCCTCCTGGACCTCGAACCATAGGATCAGAGGACACTTTGTTTCCTGAGACTCGGCTGTCCTGCTCACCCAACATAAGCAAACCCTGAGATCACACAACCAAGACCAGAGGGTGCTCAAACCCCTGGCAACAACCTACAGAACCACTGGGCATCAGGGCACAAAGGGCTCTTGGACCATTCGATTCCCCCAAAGGGGAAACTGAGGCCCCACTGGGCTACATAAATGCAGCTGCCACCCCGTGCGATATGCATTTCTATCATGGCTGCTTTCCCACGTCTCCACCTCCCCCTCACAGCAGACTCCGAGCCCCCAAGGGGGTGCCGCATCTAGGCACTCAGTGATCTGATGCACCCCAGGTTACACCACTCTGTAAGGGTGGGAGAGGATTCGACTCCGGGTCTCCTGCCTCCCAGGGCTATGTTCTCGTTGGCGGCAGTGCCCAGAGGCAGCACTGACAAAACTCCTTATAGTCCACACCCCAAATGCTCAGGAGGCCCAGGCAAGGCCTCAGGAGACACCGCAACCAGCCCTGAGTCCCTGGATGTCTTCATTTCAGAAGGCACAGCGAGCTTCTGCCGGGGTCGGCATCAACCAGCTGGTCAGAGAGAACCAGTGCCCAGATTTACCCTTTACTCTCTGAGTGGAGACTAGAAACAATAAATGGGCGGCTCCAGGTAAGAGAAATGATTTAACTTTATAAAAATGTGATAATACAGTAAGATCTGATTGGGTTTTTTCCCTTTTGTTCTGGCAAGTTTATAAAAAAAACACCTGGAATAAAAATTAGAAACACAACCTAATAAAAATTAGAAACAAGGAAACAGAGTCATTTAGAAAGACAATAAGGAGAAAATAAGCAGCAAAAGCAGCAGAACACGGGGAGCAAGCTGGCTCTGCTGTGCGGACAGAGCGATGAAGGGCCCACATAACCCGAGCTTTCACAGCAGGCTGGGCTGAGGGGCAGGGGAGAGGGTGGGCAGGAGCCATGAGTGGCATGGAGGCCTCCAGAATGGGACCACACTGATGGCCGCTGGCTCAGTGGGGCCTGGGCGTGAAGCTATAATAGCGTCCTTCAAACAAGAAAACGAGACACATAGGGCCACATACAAACACTTTTTGGAATGTCTGCACCATAGCGAAGGCAGAGTTAGGACCATCTTGGAGAGGCAGGCTGGGAACCCCCCCGCAACATCCCCCAGGTTGCCTCCTAGGGCAAAAGTCCTGAGGCTCCCGCCCACAGGACGTGGGCGGGGGGGGAGGGGGAGGGGAGAGTTCTGGACTACATTCTGAGGTAGTCTAACCGTGACTTGCACAGGGAGCTAAAAATCATCCCCCCCAAAAATGGGGAGGAGGGCAGAAAGGGTGCGCAGACAGAAGAAGCCACTGTACATAACAGAAGGGACCTTGCTACAAGTAGGTTCAGAGATGACCAGAGGGTATGTCCTGGGGTCACAAGAGGCCAGCGGTGGGCCCACAGGGACCCCGGGCGCACATGGGGTTCCTGACCCTGCAGCCGCATGAAAGGAAATGAGGGAACCCATGGAGGGATTTCCCTGCCAGGAGCAGCGCCAACTCTGAGGTGAGGGGTGTCCCTTGCTGATGACTCACGTCACAATGGGGATGCGCCAAAGAACCTCAGAGCTTTGAGGTGAGGCATCCCGAGGTTATTTCAGCTATGACTCCTCTCATCTGAACAAGTTCTAGAGAGAATTACCACTGCTAGACTTCCAGGCGACAGAGTGATCAGGTCAAAGCCACCGGTGAGAAAAATAACAAGAACAAAAATCAAAGGTGTTGCTAGACTCCCCTACTTTTTTAAGCTAATTTACATTCCTTTTCTCTTCTGCTCCAGCACTCAGAATTCTAAGTCAGGATGGAATGTTCTGAAGGCCTAGGAGGCAGCAGCTGTGTGGACGTTAGTATTTTCTCTGCTTTCTACATTTCCGCGGACGCCTTCGAGGACGGAGCTCACCAAAATCTTCCACTTCATTTTCGTAATCATCTTCCTGAATGATACCTGTTTCAAAAGCAAAAAACATGTGCTGTGATGAGCCCTGGGGGTTATACACAACTACTGAATCGTTGATCACCACATCAAAAACTAATGATGTACTATATGCTGGCTAACTGAACATCATTAAAAAAAAAGCACAAAAACAAACAAAAAACCGGACACAAAGTACAGAATGGTGATTTCTTTTTTCACTCCACTATTAAATATAACATGCTAGTAAAACCTGATATCCCTGTAATCGTTTTAAATTAAAGGTGGGGAGAAAGCCTGAATCAGAGCCCAACTGAACACCCTTCTCTAGAATTAAGTTCTTATACAAGGCTGGTTCCTCTGCTCTTATTTCAGAGACCTTTCAAATGGCAAAGACATCAAACAAAACCTAAGCTCAACCACAAACTTGAGTTGGTATACCAGTTATCTTCCTTTTGAAACAATCATAAAAATCATAGTCCCAGCAGGACACTATATTCTAAAGATTTTTTACTGCCAAAAATATGTGCGCCAAGTACCTTCTAGTTTTTCCCAGCTCTGGGGTCTGGATTTTCCAGTAGCAGCTGGACTGATTAGGAGGACCCACAGAAGAACATTCTGGGGCACATGAAATATTTGGAGTAAGAAGAAATAAGACCCAGCCAAAAGTGGGCAACAATTGGAATGGGCAAGAGGGAAGACTTCCCAGATGATAAAGAATTTGGCAAGATCACTCTGTCAGGAGAGTAACTTGACTCACTCCATATAAGCCCTTAACCCTCTATGGGAAGGTGCATGCAAGTTTCCCCAATGATTTTGTTTGCTTTGGTCACAGATGTGTTTGTTTTATATCCCCAAGCCCAAAACAATGCTGATACATACTAGACATTCAATAAATATCCACTAACTTACATGAATGGTTCACACAGGCAAGCATATTTACCAAGAGGGGGTTTTTCAATACTTTGTCTATCCTTGGGAGTCACTGTATTGAGCCTGAGTAGTGATTAGATGTCATCGATAACAGCTCATGAGAGGCCAAAGAGGTTGTCGAAAAAGCAACTAAAGGGAGCCCTCCCAGTCAGCTGGGGAAACTGGGATACTATGTTGCTAATAATTTGACTGACTGGGGCAATGCACCCAGACAGTGAGTGGCCACTGTTGACACCATAGACAACCTTCACATTGACCTGGGAGTCAGCAGAACCAAGAATCACGAGACCCAGAGCATTATCCTGGGATAAAGGGCTCCTTACCTTCTTCCTTTAAGCGGAGTTCTGTCTTCATCAGCCACTCCTGTGCATCCCTGACTGACGGGATGAGAATGTTGACCAACCGAACCATCACTTCCTCTGCTGCAGGAACCAAAGAACAAGGGTTCTGAGTGAGCGGGCCGCTGCAGAGACCAGACCACTCAGTACTAGAGCCAAGGCCCCCACTTCCCAAGAGCCTGTCTCTGTGTTTCCCCTGAGGGGGATAATGGGATAAGGACCCACAGCCACCTTCTGCCACCACAAACGTTATAAATTACAATTACATACCATCACTGCGTGTCTATAAAGATTGCCAATAGCAAACCTCTCAAGGAAGCTTTGCTCAACATGTCACTAAACCTTAAACTAGAGTGTCCGGATTATAGAATAAGTTTTAAATACCTAGTTTCACTAATTTTATACATAATGTGACTTCCACGCAGTGTTGCTAAGAAATAGCTAATAAGGAAGTTAGAGGAAATCTGATTCAAAGACCACATAGGAATTCTTATTGTTAAAGTCTCACACTGGGTATGGTTTAAGAACCCTCCTAAAAGGATGACACCAGTTACGCACCTCCGGATCTTAGTCAAGGGTTCAGTACAGAGTAGGTGTTCAAGAAATGATCACTGATGAACAGATCAGAAGCTTTCCTCAAGACTGAACGCTTTCCCTATATCCTTGCCACAGAACTAGTTAGCAAGCCCTCTTCTTGTCTGTAGTACCAGGGGAAACCATCCTGACCCAAGATAATCACAATGTTTTAACTGGGGGTGGGGTGGTTCAAAGAATGGGGTTTTGCTGTACTTTGAGAACACATGTTCCTCACTTGTATTTCTTGGCCAACGCCAAGTTCTGTCATCTCCAGGACAGACCTCACCACAAAAGGACTTGACTCTGACATGTGTTCTCAAAGCCTGGGTTCTAACACCACCTGGGCCCCAATTTCTGAGGACCCCTTACCGCCAGCCCAGGCCTTGCGCCTGTAGAGGTCCTCCACCGTATCCAAAACCTTCTTGATGTTCTCCTGGACCTTCCTCTGCAGCATGTGGCTGTGCTCTTTGGAGCCCAGGTGACTGCGGATCCACATGCTCTGCTCAATGTCCTGTACCACCAGCTTGCCTTCATCAATGGCCGGGTCCACGTTCTCACGGAAAAATTCCGAGTACTTCTGATAGGCCACCTGCTGCCTCTGATGACCTTCTAGGAGGATGTGCTGCTCGTAAGACTCGTTATTCCTCTCCTGACCCTCTGTGTCTCCCAGCTCGGCCCTGGAAATGGCCACCGCCTCTGAAACCTCTCCCTCAAATGCCTTCCCGGGGCTGAAATAGTTGTCAGGACCTCGGGTGAACTTCACCCCACACAGGTCGCACTGGGTCCTGTCGACGTCGGCCTTCTTGAAGTTCCCGGCCCCGGGCTCCCTGGTCTCCTCCCGGAAGCACTCTGTCTGCGCACTCACCCTTCTCCTCCAGCTGATGCACAGGGACACCACCAGGCAGGCCCTTCTCAGCTTCCGCTGGATGGAAGCCTTCCACTGCTTCTGGGAAAGGATAGCAGCCAGGAGGTGGTCCCGGTCTTCCAAGGCCAGCTCATCAGTCTCGTCCTGACCAAACTCACACTCTGGCTCAGCAGAGTAGTCCACGGAGTCCACACAGAGCAGGCGGCTTAGTTTCACCTCCTCGTGATAGAGGCCGCGCACCACAGACCCCTTGGTGTGCACGCTGTCCCACCGCCAGTGGCAGTCCATCAGGTACTCTTCGTCCCGCTCAGAGAGCAGGTCCTGCAGCGCCTCAGCCACAGACTTCACGGTGACCTCCGTCAACACCCGCTTGACCACTTTCAGGAGCCTCTCGGGAACCTGGTCCGGGGAGTCCATGCTCATCAGCTGCAGCCTCATCTGGATCTCCTGGAAGTGGCGGTGCAGAAGAGGTTTGCAGTACGGCTGCAAGAGCTCCTCGGCATTCACCAGCATCACCAGGCACAGCACCAGGGTCCGCTCTGCCTCACCAGACACCACGTAGTCTATCTCAGCGAAGGCATCGAGCAGGACATTGAAGTTCACGTTCTCACAGCCGCAGAGCACCTTGACAAGGTAGGAGAGGTGGAACCGGAAATCCTGAATGGCCCTTGTCACGTCCTTGGGTTTGTATTCCTGAATGATGCAGAACACGTCCCCGAGCTCCCTGTCCTTCTTGCTGAACAGGAACTCCCAGTAGTGCAAGAGCGCGATGTAGCTCTTGGGGAGGCACAGGATGGCATTCTTCCAGAGGCGGGCCAGAACCACCGCACAGTGGACAAACTGGAACTCCAACAGGGCCACGGTGTTCCCGATGCTGGGGATGAGCGGTTCTTTGCACCTCTTGACCAGTACATTCATGAAGCGGAAAAAGAGCCTCTTGCAGTCTTCTGGGTTCCTGTATACATAGAACTGGTCAATGCAATTCTCCAGCAGCCGGATGAAGCAAAGGTGGGTCTTCTCGGTATTGTCGTCATCCTTGTTGGGCGCCAACATGCCGAATTTTCCTTCTATTCCCTTCATCTTGCTGCCTCTCCCCCTGCCCCTTTCCTCTTTTTCAGCCTCTAGAGCTTTGAGTTCCCTGTTGTAGTTGTCCTCCTCCTGGTGGAGCAGCTTTTCAAACTCCTCCGGATAGTTGGAGGAGACAAGGAAAGCCTGCATGGCGCTCAGCCACAGGTCCGTAGACTCCCGGCGGCTTCGTGCCCTTTCGTTTTGAAACAAAAAATGGATGTACTCTTTCAGAACAGACCTGCAGGATCGAAAGGATTTGTAGTCTCTTTTGAGGATTTCTTTGCATGCCATGGGGTTTTCTGACAACACTCTCTGATGGAAATGCTTAGGGAAGAGGACATTCAGGAAGGATTTGCAAAGGCCATACCTATCTGTAGGCAAAATATAATCAATGTCTTCAAGTTCTTCTGCCAAGATTTTAGGGAATACTTTTTTGGCTTCCAAAAGCAACCCACTGATGGCCACCAAGTGCATTTTTGACTGAACCAAACACTTGGCCTCGCAACGCCGCAAAGGCCTATGGAAATCTTTACAGTTTTCATCCTCACATTTCAAGCCTACAATAAACCTCATGCAGACGCCTGGGTAGGTCTTCCCAAGCAGGCTCTGTGTGATCTGACACAGCCTACTCAAAAGGTGTTTGTTGAGGGCTAATTTCACTTGGTCAGTCATTATCAAGAAATAGTCTTTTGTTTTCTTCTCTTTCAAGTTCAAATCCAGGTCAAAAATTATTTTTAATATGGGCCCAGGGTCATTCTGAGCTATCTGGCAATACTTGGCATCCACCTGAGAAATTCCAAAAAACTCAAAGCAAGACTTGACCATCTCCTTCTCCGCATTGTTGGTCACTCTTTTGAGGGCCCTGACCAGATGGAGGAGGACTTCCAGACCCCCCGGAGCCAGGGCCAGGACCTTCTCAGGCTCGGCCTCACAATGGCTGGCGGCTTCGTAGAGCGCCTCCACCACTCCAGCTGAGTGATTGAGTTTGTTAAACTTGAAGAAGGCGTCCTTGAGCTTTTGAAAGTCTCTCAGGATCACCCCCTGGAGGAAATGGGCCTCAGCGATGCCAGACAACTGATTGGTTTGAGAGCAGAGGTCAAGGGCTTCTCTCAGAATGGCCTTGGTGTGCTCTACATCTGAATCCCTGGCTACATTGAGGCGGGCAGCCCCCAGCAGACACGAGGCCTGGAAGTCCTTGTCAGCAGTGAGCCTGGCGGCCTCCAACAGGCAGCCATGTTGCTTCATCAGCAAGGCAGCCTCTTCTCGCCGACCTTCCCTGTTCAGCAGTTCTGCAGCTTCTGCAAGCCGTCTGCGAGACTTCAGGAACACCAGCTGGTCTTCTATGTCTAGCTTTGAGAGGACAGTCATCATCTCCTTGATCTTATTTGCACTCAGGTACTTTGCTGCCGCTTCCAGGTAAAACTGACTGGCAGAATAAGACAGCTTGGATATGGGAAGGGTCTTGGCCCTTAGCATTTCTTCGTACCTGCATCGACAGACAACACAAATGTCAACCTATTACCACCCAACAGAAAATGTTCTCCAAAATACAGCACAGAGCCCGTTTACAATTCCCACACGTAGATATAAATAACAAAATAGGACCTAAACCTATCCAGCATCTTTACAAATGCTTCATTTCACACGGATAAAATTAATTCTTTCTTCTCCAGAGGAGCCAGCATTAGTATATTTAATTAATGAAACATAATGGAGTTGCAACCTAAGCAAATGGAAGTTAGGGTTGAAAGTCAATTTGAGGGGCAACAATTATGCATAATCAAAATTATCCCTGAAAAGAAAAAACCCTTAAACTTTCATAAAAGCATGATAATCATTTTGGGTCTACAGCTCCATTGAGTCTGAGACAGGACTAATGAGAAAGGGTGAAGACAGAGACTGCACACATACCGTACAGCAGGACAGTAACCTTCCTCTTATTACCCATACTGTGATTTTTCTCTTCTGCCAGGTATGCATGTGGTTGAGTTAGAGTGAGATTAATGAGGCTCTGAATGCTCCCCTTTACTCTGCTGATCAAAGTCAGTATATCCCACACCACAGTCCCACAGTCTTCGAGGCACTGGAACAATCCAATAAAATATGCTTGCTTTTGAACTCTCATGGGATAAAATCCATTTCATCACAACCAGAAAAGTGCCCAGGTGCCTTATGATGCCCCAGAGTTATGCTACAAACATCAGATTTCCTAGCAGAACAGGCTTCCCATGAGGGGTGTAAATAAAAATGAAGAAAGGGAGTATACTTTACATGTGAGCATTGGCTGATGGAGTAAGGAGTAGTTTTAGCAAGTATAAAGAACTACCCACGTATTTTCTTTTCAAATTTAAAATGTCCTCAATACACTGTGAGTCAGGCCAGTTAGCAGTTGAATTCTACACCCAGTATGCATGGTGTTCAAAGGACACTCAAATAGATCTAGTGTGAGGCTCCAGTTAATACTCAGATTACTCTTAGATCTCAACTCAACACATCATTAGAAACTCTTAGTTCTATACCTCAATAAAGCTGAGAAAAAAATAATGAAAGAAAAAGATGTTTCTGGGGGAAATCCATGACTGACTATTCAAGGCTCTTCTGGAAAACTGAGGACAGAAGGTTATATAATGAATTAAAAGTTTAAAAAAAAAAAACCTCTCAGTCGGTTTTGTCATACAAACTCACAAGGGAATTGGCCTGGTCAATTACCCCCACCACCACTGCATAGCACCCTGATAACGGGGTACCCAATAAATATCACAGCTGGCATCCTGTTATGGACTGATAGTTTTGTCCCCTAAAATTCATACAGTCAAGCCCCAACTCCCAGTGTGGTTGTATTTGGAGATGGGATCTCTAAGGAAGTAGCTAAGGTTTAAATGAGGTCACAAGGGTGGTGCCCTGATCCAAGAGAACTAGTGTCCTTATAAGAAGACACCAGAGAGGGGCACCTGAGTGGCTAAGTCAGTTGGGCATCTGACTCTTGGTTTTGGCTTGGGTCATGGTCTCAGGGTCATGGGATCCAGCCCCACATCGGGCTCTGTGCGCAGCAGGGGGCCTGCTTGAGGATTCTCTCTCTCCCTCTCCCTCTGCCCCTCCCCTCACTCATGCACGCACACTCTCTCTCTAAAATAAACAAATTAATTTGTTTAAAAAAAGAAGAAGACACCAGAGAGTGAGCTCTCTTGCGCACTCTCTCTCCTCAAATGTCAAGGAAAGGCCACATGAGGACATAGGGAGAAGGCAGCCATCTGCAAGCCAGGGAAAGAGCTCTGAGCAGTAGTCTAACCGGCCAGAGCCTTGATCTTGGACTTCTAGCCTCTAAAACTAGGAGAAAATAAATTTTTGTCATTTAAGCCACCCAATCTATGGCATTTTGTTATGGTAGCCTGAGCTGACTAATACACACCCATTGCATGTATCACATAGAGAATAGTACCAAAGACCTGGATAAAAGAACATGCTCATTTACCAGCCATGGCCCTGAACACGTACTTTTCCATTTCCAAAAATAAAACTCAAAGTACTGAGTATCTTTACTGAGGTACTGGTTACACAAGTATATTAATTTTGTGAGAATTATGTGCACCTTTTTGAATATATACTTAAATAAAAGCTGACTTAAAAAATAAAAATCTGAAGTTTGAACATCTGGGTCAGTTATGTTCATTTTGTCATAGGTATAATTTGGTAGAAAGCAAAAGAAATGTAGAACCAACCCACACCCTACTTTTCCAGGAGCTGAGAGTGGACTCAACTCCTGCTCAACAGAAACGCAGAATAGCAGACTCTGATTCTAGCTGTCCCATACCACCAGGAAGATCTCCTAGGGGCATCAACAACATGCTATTTCTATATTCCTTGTCAACCATTAACCCCACCATCTCCACTTCACCTTTGGAATATGAACTAGGCTAAAGGTTCAAGAAGGCCTCCAGTGGTCAAGTATGAAACTTACGAGGGTACGTGTTCATACACATATGTACGAGTGCATGGCTGAGGATCTGCCAGTAGATTGTGGTGAAGCAAAATCCTGATGGCCCACTAGTGCTCTTACCTTTATCCACCCATTCAGCAAAACTGTCAACTCCACAGGTAAAGGCGGAAGAGGACAGAACCATCATTAAGCACAAAATTGCCATGTGTGTTATGTACACACTTGTAACAAACCCTTCATCTTCTTCTACCCCTTCTCCTTATGACACGGTGTCAAAGCTTATAAAGAGAGTAGAGTATATGAAATATACATATACTAAGGGTGTGTATCCTAAAAGCACTGCAATGGCTGCCAATGGGGACAGAACAGAAATGAAGACTGGCCATGAAGAGGAAGAGAATGAACAAATTAAAACCAATGGTGGGTTTGCTGTGAAGAGAAGATTATATTCCGCTCTTTTTCCTCCCACACTTCCCATCCAGCTCCTTGGGTAATCCTTTAGGCTTGGCTCTTGCCTTCAAGGAGCTCCTGACCCAGCACCAATGCCACGACTCAAGCGGAAGGAGGGTGACATGGGCAAGTCACTTCAGAAGAGCAGGATAACACCATCCAGGGTAGGATGCCCCAGAGAGCAGTGGGATGGAGGGAACAGGGTGGAGGAAGGGAGAGAATAAAACCACCTACTTTTCCACTGCAATAGCAGCTTCTTCAAAAAGCTCCTCCTGGCAGTACATTTTGAGTGCTAGATCGAATTCCTGAATCTGCTCAAAGCATCTGAAAGCATCTTTGTAGCACTGGCTTCGCTTATAGTAACAGGCAGCATCTTTTATCTAGGACAGAGTAAAACATACTCTTAGAGTATTCATAGCATAACCTTTTATCTTAAAAATAAGCCAACACCATGAATAGTATTGTCTGCTGTTAGGATCCAGTGAAAAACACTAAGACATAGGTAATATTAGGAAAACAAATTCTTTATAGGGAGAAAAAGAAAGTTAAATCCCAACCTCACACCATACACAAATTTAACCTTTAGATAGGTCAAAGATCTAAATGCGAAAACTATTGGAAGAAAATGTATGACAATATCTTTGTGACCCTGAGGTAAAGAAAGTCCTCAACAAAACCCAAAACACTCAAACATCAGGGGAAAAACTGATGGTTTCAATTATATCATAACTGTTGAACAAAGGGCATGTGAAACAAAGTTAACAGAGAGAAGACAAACATTAACATCTAGACCAGCACTGTCAAAGAGATCTTGCTGTGAAGATGGAAATGTTCTACAACTATGCTAGCCAATATGGTAGCCACTAGCCACGTGTGAAGAGTAAGTACATGAAATGTGGGTAGCGTAAAGGAGGAACCAAAATTTTTTATTTCATTTCATTTTCATCAGTTTTAACCTTATTTTCCACCTGTGGTTAATGGCTACTCCATTGGACTGGACAGGTCTAGAACATTAAATGGATTCCTACAACCACAAGAAAAAGACTCCTGGAAACCCAGCAGAAAACTAGGTAAAGGATATAAAGTGGCAGGTCACAGTGGAGGGAAACTTGAATGACTAACAAATCAATAAAGATGCTCAACCTCACTAACAAAGAATTGTGAATTAAAACCACAGTGAGACACATCCATGAAGTCTGCAAAAATTAGAAAATCAGAACCCATTGAATGTGGTCAAAAAGGTGGGGCACATGGAACCCTAATGCACAAACTGGCACCGCTGTTCTAGAAAGAAAAGTGGCTTCCACTTTCACCTAGTGAAATTAAGTACATGCATACCCTAGGGCCAGCAAGCCCACTTCTGGCAGCACCCAGGACTGGAAGGAGACACACTACACCACAGTCCTGTATGTGGCAGCAGGGAGTTGGTGGTAACTTGGATGTTCACCACTAGCGAAATGGATAAGTCAAAGGCAGGGATGTCCGTTCTGGATTACTATCAGGGGTCAGAAACCTGGCCAGACCTTAACACTATAGCAGGGCGTGGAAAAAGTAAAAAACAAAAACAAAAACAAAAACAAAAAAAACAGAAAAATATGCCATTTAAATAAGCTTAAAATATATATGTATAGAAAATATTACTATTTGCTCTTCACTTAAGCATGCAAATGGGGGCTCCACATTAAATGCACTGGAATGGCTGCCGGCGGGGGGAGAGAATGGGAACGGACAGCAACCATGAAGAGAAAGAGGACGAACAGACGAAAACCACCAGTGGGTTTGCCATGGACACAAAATTCTATCCCACTCTTCCTCCCACACTTCCAGCCAGCCCCTCGGGTAATACTTTATGCTTGGCTCTCCCAACGTTTGCCCAAATTCCCTTCCCACCACCTCCAGCACCCTCATGGCAATCCAAGCCACACCATCCAGCCTTGGCCTGTTCCCCACTGGCCTGTCTGCTTCTACTTTTGCTGCCTACACACCTCCTCCCAGAGCATCCAAACAATGAGTTCCATGTCGCTCCTGCAGTCAGAACCTTCCACCGGCTCCCTGTCACCTCTGGACAAAATCCAGTCCCGACCACGGACTTTGAGGCCCTACCTGATTTGCTCCTGCCACCCTCTCTTGCTCATTTTACCACTTCTACCCACTCACTCTGTTCTGGCCCAACCAGCTCTCTTGCTGTTTCTCGAGCTCCCCGACACACTGCCACCTTGGAGGGCTCTTGCCTGCAAGGATGCTTGGCCTGCGATGCCCTGCAGCACTGCTCACAGTCTCTGCTCAAAAGGCAGCTCCCTTAACTATAGAGAACAAACTGAGGGTTGGAGGTGGGTGGGGGATGGGCTAGACGGGGGATGGGGATTAAGGAGGGCACTAGTGATGACGGGCACCCCGTGTTATATGTAAATGATGAACCACTGAACCACTCTACTCCTGAAACCAATATTGAACTGTAGGTCAACTAACTCGAATTTAAATTTAAAAAAAGAACAAACAAAAAAAGGCAGCTCCCTGCCCACCCCCTGCCTAAAACAGCGGCACCTGACACCTCTCTCCCCTGGTCACCTGGCCTCATCAGCACGGGCATCTCCTATGCTTCTGGCTAGTCTGTCATCCCTCTCCCACACTAGGAAGGCAGAGGCCCCTGCATTGCCACCTGCTGGCCACTGAGCACCCAGAGTGCCTGGCACCCAGTAAGGGCCCATCTCTTCATGTTGAATATTTCATTTCAAAATTCTACTCACCGCACCTGAGGTCCAAAGAAAACAAAATCAAAGTGAAACAAGACAAAACACATATGCCAGACCCTCTAGTAAATCTGAGCTGGCTTTTATTTCTCTAGACAATCTACACCAAGTGCCAAAATACAAAGAAGATTCAGGTATGAGGTTCTTCTATGTCCAGAGACCTTACAGAGCAGGGAGCATCTAGACCCATCTCAGCCACATGAATACAACCCCATAACCAGAGCACCTACCACCCCATCTCTTGTCCTCTCCTGACGATGCTGATTACTCAGAAGGAAAACCCCCAAGTGGGAATGCACGTCCTCTTAGGTGCCAAGCTTGTGCCCAACCAGAGAGAGAACAGTGGGCTGGCTCTAAGCGGCAGCCCCCTGCTCTGCATGTCTGCTCCCTGAGGGGAAGGGTCCCCACCTGCCATCCAGAGCAAGGGCCTTGAGAGGTTTCCAGGGAAACCAATGTCTCTCTCAGGCAAGAAACAGGTGAGGCAGAGGAATCCCTGCAAAAAAAGTCTTATACCCCCAGGGCCGCCTCACAAACATTTCTTTGCGGGGGTAGCACACATCTGGGGGCTGGGAACACGGAGGCAATTTGGTCTAAGGATGTTGACAAAGACTGCTGCCAAGCTGATCAACTTGAATCGTGCTGGTTAGTTTGGTGGGAGGACCACATGAGGTTTGAGGCTGGCTCAGGTTGGACCCCCTTCCAGGGAGGAGCCTGAGCAAAGAAAGAGATCAGCCCCTTCCCTGGGTGGGGCTTGGAGCTGCTAGAACATACTGGGGAGAGGAAGCAGAAGAGGCTGCCACCAGAGGTCAAGCCTGTGGAAGGGGAAGGAAACAGGGAAGGCTGTGTTTCCAGGAGCAGAGTGGCCTCCACATTTTGAAGACACTGAAGTCCCGAGGAAGGGAACATAGGCTGTACTAATGGCCTACTGGTCCCTGGGCCTCCTATTTTCTGAGGAAGAGCTTGCCAGGCTAGGGGTGGGGGGGTAGGCAACGTGAGTAAGGAGAAGATCTCTGACTCAGTCATGGCAGGCACTGGTACACAAAAAGGGGACACAAAGGCTTAGGCTGGTTCCCTGTAGCCATCACCACTTAGGGTCCATGTGGTGGCATGGGAGACTGAAGGGTTGGCGACCAAGGAACATGGTAAGGTTGGAAGCTATCTTAGTTCCTAGGACCTTAGGACCCAAACTGAAATCCTTAGGACCTGCCCTGAAATCCTTATCCCATCCCCATCTCCCACACCCTAACAAGTCACATCCCCTAATAAACAGGGAGCAGGGCAGGCAGCACCAGGAGGGCCTTACGATCTTTACACGGACTTGGGGCCACACTTCAAAGTCCCCGGTAAGTGCCACCCCCACCCCACCCAATGCCCAGGGTGCTCTGAGGATCCAGGAGCTACTACATTTCACAGAGAGATGTGGAAACCCACCCCCCTCTTGGAGGGGCATAAAGCCCCTACCCCCGGGGCGGGGAGTTCAGCAGCCCCAGCTGAATCGTGTGAGGTATAGGATGGTGGCTATAGTTACCACTGTATTGTATATTTGAAAGTTACTAAGAAAATGAATCTTAAAAGACCTCATCACAAGAAAAAAAATTTTGTAACTCTGTATAGTGATGGACGTTAATGAAACTTACTGTAGTAATCATCTCACAATACATACATATATCAGATCATTAGTGGTATACCCCTAACTGATATCATTTTACATGCCAATTATATCTCAATGAGAAAGACAAAAGAATCACTAAAAAAGTCATCACCGATTGGAGGTTACGGCAATGCCAAAGTGCTGTAACAGTCTCTCACTGGTTACTTTCATCTTCTGTGTTAATCTTGTTGCAGACAAATAAAAATCTGTGACCCACCACCAGCCTGCCGACCACTCTGTGAGTAGCTAAGTTCTAATCAGCGGGTATATCCGACAGCGCTGTGATGATGGAAATATTCTAGAACAATGAGCACTTGAAGTGTGGCTAGTGAGACTGAGGAACTGTATTTGTAATTTTATTACATTTTCATTAAATTATAAATTAAATAGCCACATGTAGCTAGTGGCTGCCAGATTGGTTGGTGCACATATAGAACAATTACTGAGAACACAGAAAAACCACTATGTCAATGCCAGGCCATTCACACAGGCAGACTCCAGACCGAACATGGAGGACGGGAAGGCAGGAATATTCCAAAACCCACCTCCCCTTTGATTTGAACAACTGGGGGCGCCTGGGTGGATTAGTGGTTAAGCGTCTGCCTTCAGCTCAGGTCTTGATCCCAGGACCCTGGGATCGAGCCCCACATCGGGCTCCCTGGTCAGCGGAAAGCCTGCTTCTCCCTCTCCCACTCCCCCTGCTTGTGTTCCCTCTCTCACTGTGTCTCTCTCTGTCAAATAAATAAATAAAATCTTTGATTTGAACAATTGGCCTTCCTGTGATTAACATCAGGTCGCAAACGTTCGCACAGATGTGGACACGCATGCGCACACACACATCTCTGGAGCCACGTAAACACTCGGGCAAGTGGAGAAAAGATGGCTGCCCTATAGTCTTCAGAGCCGACCTCTCCCTCTTTGGAGGCCCAGAGCTCCTCCCTGACTCAAGCAGGGGCTGAGGGAGCCCAGTTCTCCCAGCGGAATGCAGGCTAGGCCCGTACCTTCCCCAGCCTCTCACACAGCTGGGCGGACAGCCGGAACTCCTTGGCGTAGCTCAGGCACTTAAGGGACAGCTTTGGCTCCTTGCACTCCAAATAGGTCTTGGCCAGTTCCAAGTACTCCACCTGCTTCTCCCTGGAAGAGGGAGAGAAAACAGAGTACCCATGGAATGGTGACCTAGCCCCAACAGATCCCACCAGCCAATCTCACCAGAGCGGCCCTGAGATGACCCCCAAGACTCTTACTTGGGGCTGACTTTCTTGGATTTCATGTTCAGGGCGGTGTTGTGGGCCAGCGCCAACTTCTCCTTCTCAAATGCACCTCCTTTCTGGTAACACTTGGCGGCAACCTAAAAGAGGCAAAATGTCTTGATTCCCAGCAAGGGAATGGAGGTGACATACAGAACAAGGGTTAAAGCACACGTGCCATGTTTGCACTGACAAGGCAGTGAGTCTCATCCCACATCCCAGCCCAGCCTGTGGGGGAGCAGGAACGTGCTGATGAGCTAAAAAAAAAAAAAAGGCCTCACAGGATAAAGCCCAATAATGTTACCCCCGAACACTTCCCACTCAAAGGTTCCTTTTGAAAGCACCCAGAGAGGTGCCTGGGTGGCTCAGTCGGTTAAGCGTCTGCCTTCGGCTCAGGTCATGATCCCAGGGTCCTGGGATCCAGCCCCGCATCGGGCTCCCTGCTCAGCGGGAAGCCTGCTTCTCCCTCTCCCTCTGTTCCTCCACCCCTGCTTGTGCACACGCTCTGTCTCGCTCTCTCTCTCAAATAAATAAAATCTTGAAAGTGCCCAGAATCCATGGAAAAGCTATACAGGATATATTTTTATAAGCCGCCATAATTAACACCCTCACTTAATCTTCCAATAGCCATGTGTGAGAAGTTTCATCCTTCTCATTGTATATACAGTAACAAAAACACAGAGCCGTGGGCCCAAAGTCACCCAGTGGCTCTTCTGGGCCCCACACAGGTTCTCTCTAGACGGTAACTATAATGGCTAACCAACAGTCTTGGTGAAACAGCCGCAGCACAGAAATGGGGGTAGGGATGGGGATGGAGATGGTGTCACCACACATCCCAGAAGATAACTGGCTAGAGCCCTGGGTCATGCAGGTCTGTGTTAGCAGGTACAAAGTGGGCAGACGAGCATCACAGGAATGTTGCCTGGACCCCCATTCCTGCCAGCAGAAAGCTGCTTTTCTAAAGCAGGAATGCAGACACCATGTCTCAACGCACAGGCTATAGGGCAGAAAGTCACATCTGGTCCAGCATGTAAAGATTAGGTCTCAGTGTGGGCAAGGGAAGGATTAAGTAGACAAGATGACATCTTGTTCCCTCAGGCTCTTTGCTTCAGCTTCCCCAGCCTCATGGGCCTCCTTGCATTCCCATGACCTGTGCCACACTCTTTCCCACCACAGGACTTTTACACATGCTACTCCTTCTGATTGAAATGCTCTTCCACCCCTTCTCTGTCCAGTTAACTTCATTCATCCTATAGGCCTTAGCTCAAGGCTCCTACTTAGAGCAGCCTTCCCTGGCCTCCCTGTCCAGGACAGGTGGTTCTAGGAGCAACTGGTCTCTCCTCTGTGATACCTGCAACAGCTGGGGCTGGACACTCTTCTGAGTGCCTGTCCCGCTCACCATCACATCCCTGCAACCTAAACACGGTGTTTGGCCCACAGCTCAACAGGAATTTGTTGAATGAATCAATCTCAAGTGATTGCCATTTCTATGGTGGTTCTGGAACATTCACTGACATGCAGCCAAAAACTTAATAAACCACCTGAGTCCTGAAGCCCTTTAGCAGAATCAAAATAAAATCAGGTGAGGGGAAGGCTTTTTATAACATTCTCATCTGTGCCAATTCCCATAAAAAAAGGATTTTAGATTCAAACGTTCAAAAGCCTCTTGTAAAGGGATAAAGAATTGGAAATCCACGGGCAACACATATGGGTTAACACCAACAGTGTTCTGAAAGGAATAAAGGGAAAGGCTATCTAGTTTTCCGATTTCATATCCATACCTGCTGGCCATATTATCCCGCCCTTCCCTCCCTGCTCCTCCCCCGAAAAAGGATCTTGGTTTTACAGCAACAGCCAAGGTTTAACAAGGATGGGCAGAGAAGAAAGTTTCAGAGCTCCGTCAACCTCCAGCCGCTAAATACTACAAATTTATGCAAACGCTTGGCAGACACGCCCAAACACACAATGGCGCGCATTCTGTTCTCTCACCCTTTAGGGCTGACTGCAAGGTGGCAACAGTCCTTCAGTCCTCCCTGTTTCTGCCCATGCCCCTTTACCTTGTAATTCTGCAGCTTCTCCCACCCATGCATAGACATGCTGCCTATGACCCCTCCCTTCAGATCTGGGCCATGACCTGCTCAGGCCAACAGAATGTACCAAAAGCGACAGAGGGCCAGCTCCGAGGCCAGGCGTCAGGGGGCCCCCTATGCTCCTCTGCTCTTTGAACGCTGCTGGGGCACCAGGTGAACAAGCCCAGGCTCACCCGCTGGAGGATGAAGTGCACGTGATTCAGGAACCCCATTCACGCCGATCATCCGAGCCAAGAGCCGACCAAGCCCCAGAAGCAGACCTGCTTGCGGACTGGTTGCTGAGTTCAGACGTGGGTCACCCGGCTGAGACTACAGGAGCCACTCCGCTAAATCCGGCTGTTGGTTACCGGCCCACAGGGCACCCCTCTCCCTCCCTTGCGTGACGGCAGAACCTGCCTCCGACGAAGGGCTGAAACTGCAGGACGGGACTGCTCTCCCAGACTCCCTGGCAACAGGCATGGGCACGTGACCTAGTACCGAGCAGTGAGACGTAAGGAGAAGTCCACGGGGGACTTCACGATAAAGAGAGAGACCCCCAAGAAGAAAAGCGTCCACCCTTCAGCCCTGCTTGCGATGCTGCCAAGGGAACAGGCTGCATGACCTGCTGCAGTCATTGTGCTTCTGACAAGCCGCAGATGACACAAGGAAGAAATGGAACGAGACAGGGCCCGTGATGAGTTTGTTGAGCTGAAGGTGTCTGTGCCTTGCAGGGGGAGACATCATCACCACTGCATCCTGGGAAACACACATGCCACAGTGCCCGACCGGAAACTGTGTGATGTGTAGGGATGACCGTCGGGAGAGGGATGAGGCTCTTCACGCTGGTTTCATTATTTCCAGAGGACTGGCAGAGATAACACTAGCTGGAAGAAGGCTGCTCAAGCTCACTAGGATGGCTTGTGGCCCAGAATTGGTCAACTGAGTCTAGTGATGAAGCTTAACCCCTGCTCACCAGACTCAGCTTGGCAGTCAAGTCTATGTCAGATCAAATTTGAAAAACATGAAAAACAAATGACCAATCTGTGACTATTTTAAAATGCGGTGGGACGACAGCAAAAATGTTTAAACACAGAGCACAAGAAGGAAAGAAAATAAGCAGAGGGGTTTGTCGGCGGGGCAGAGGTCATGACCCTCCATTTTCCTGCAAGTCATGCCGACACTTGGCCACGGTGGAAGGTTGTCATGCTTGCCCTGGAGAAGGAGCTGGGCGAGGAGCTCTCCTCATCGCAGGGCAGCCTGATGTTTCCGAAGAAGCACAGGCACCACAGTCTTCGCCCTATCCTGCTGGCAAGGATGATGGTGGAAAACCTGCCTGTGAGGCCTGATGAGGTCACCAGTCACAAAGACCTCCCCCACTGGCTCCCAGCCCGGCTCCTTACCTTCCAGCACTGGTGTTTAGCGTAATATTCTCCTTGTGCGATCCACTCCTCAGGCGTTGAGGTCTTAACAAACATACTGTCATCAAAGTCTAAAATGAAAAAAAAGTGGGTTTGCTTCTCTGGGTGTTCATTCCCTTAAACTTGTCCTTATGGGCTGAAGTCTGCCCCCTCCCCACCCCAAAAATGCATATGTTGAAGCCCTAAACCTCAATGCCTCAGAATGTGGGCTATATTTGGAGGCAGGGCCTTTAAAGTTGTGATGAAATTATAACAAAGCCATTCAGGTGAATCCTAGTCCAATCTATGTCCTTACAAGAAGAGGAGATTAACACACACAGAAAGACACACCAGGGGCTCACATGGAGGAAAAGCCATCTACAAGCCAAGGAGAGGGGCCTCAGAAGAAACCAAACCTGCTGACACCTTGATCTTGAACGTCTTGCCTCCAGTACTGTAAGACAATATGGTTTGTGGCTTTATTACAGCTGCCTGTGTTGTCTTTCCAGGATTCATTTTTTTTTAATTTTTTATTGTTATGTTAATCACCATACATTACATCATTAGTTTTTGATGTAGTGTCCCATGATTGTTTGTGCATAACACCCAGTGCTCCATGCAGAACGTGCCCTCTTTAATACCCATCACCAGGCTAACCCATCCTCCCACCCCCCTCACCTCTAGAACCCTCAGTTTGTTTTTCAGAGTCCATCGTCTCTCATGGTTCATCTCCCCCTCCAATTCCCCCCCTTCATTCTTCCCCTCCTGCTACATTCTTCTTCTTCTTTTTTTTTTCTTTCTTAACATATATTGCATTATTTGTTTCAGAGGTACAGATCTGTGATTCAACAGTCTTGCACAATTCACAGCGCTTACCAGAGCACATACCCTCCCCAGTGTCTATCACCCAGCCACCCCGTCCCTCCCACCCCACCCCCCACTCCAGCAACCCTCAGTTTGTTTCCTGAGATTAAGAATTCCTCATATCAGTGAGGTCATAGGATACATGTCTTTCTCTGATCGACTTATTTCGCTCAGCATAACACCCTCCAGTTCCATCCACAACGTTGCAAAAGGCAAGATCTCATTCCTTTTGATGGCTGCATAATATTCCATTGTATACATATACCACTTCTTCTTTATCCATTCACCTGTCGATGGACATCTTGGCTCTTTCCACATTTAGGCTATTGTGGACATTGCTGCTATAAACATCGGGGTGCACGTACCCCTTCGGATCCCTACATTTGTATCTTTGGGGTAAATACCCAGTACTGCAATTGCTGGATCGTATGGTAGCTCTATTTTCAACTTTTTGAGGAACCTCCATACTGTTTTCCAGAGTGGTTGCACCAGCTTGCATTCCCACTGTTGGGAGGGTTCCCCTTTCACCGCATCCCCACCAACATCTGTCATTTCCTGACTTGTTAATTTTAGCCATTCTGACTGGTGTGAGGTGGTATCTCATTGAGGTTTTGATTTGGATTTCCCTGATGCCGAGCAATGTTGAGCACTTTTTCATGTGTCTATTGGCCATTTGGATGTCTTCTTTGGAAAAATGTCTGTTCATGTCTTCTGCCCATTTCTTGACTGGATCATTTGTTCTTTGGGTGTTGAGTTTGATAAGTTCTTTACAGATTTGGGATATTAGTCCTTTATCTGATATGTCATTTGCAAATATCTTCTCCCATTCTGTCGGTTGTCTTTTGGTTTTGTTGACTGTTTCCTTTGCTGTGCAAAAGCTTTTTATCCTGATGAAATCCCAATAGTTCATTTTTGCCCTGGCTTCCCTTGCCTTTGGTGATGTTTCTAGGAAGAAGTTGCAGCAGCTGAGGTCAAAGAGGTTGCTGCCTGTGTTCTCCTTTAGGATGTTGATGGACTCCTGTCTCACATTTAGGTCTTTCAACCATTTGGAGTCTATTTTTGTGTGTGGTGTAAGGAAATGGTCCAGTTTCATTCTTCTGCATGTGGCTGTCCATTTTCCCAACACTATTTGTTGAAGAGACTATCTTTTTTCCATTGGGCATTCTTTCCTGCTTTGTCAAAGATTAGTTGACCAGAGAGTTGAGGGTCCATTTCTGGGTTCTCTATTCTGCTCCATTGATCTATATGTCTGTTTTTGTGCCAGTACCATACTGTCTTGATGATGACAGCTTTGTAATAGAGCTTGAAGTACAGAATTGTGATGCCGCCAGCTTTGCTTTTCTTATTCAACATTCCTCTGGCTATTCGGGGTCTTTTCTGGTTCCATACAAATTTTAGGATGATTTGTTCCATTTCTTTGAAAAAAGTGGATGGTATTTTGATGGGGATTGCACTGAATGTGTAGATTGCTCTAGGTAGCATTGACATCTTCACATTTGTTCTTCCAATCCATGAGCATGGAACGTTTTCCATTTCTTTGTGTCTTCCTCAATTTCTTTCATGAGCATTTTATAGTTTTCTGAGTACAAATCCTTTGCCTCTTTGGTTAGATTTATTCCTAGGTATCTTATGGCTTTGGGTGCAATTGTAAATGGGATCGACTCCTTAATTTCTCTTTCTTCTGTCTTATTGTTGGTGTATAGGAATGCCACTGATTTCTGTGCATTGATTTTATATCCTGCCACTTGACTGAATTCCTGTATGAGTTCTAGCAGTTTTGGGGTGGAGTCTTTTGGGTTTTCCACATAAAGTGTCATATCATCTGCAAAGAGTGAGAGTTTGACTTCTTCTTTGCCGATTTGGATGCCTTTGATTTCTTTTTGTTGTCTGATTGCTGTGGCTAGGACTTCTAATACTATGTTGAATAGCAGTGATGATAGTGGACATCCCTGCCGCATTCCTGACCTTAGGGGGAAAGCTCTCAGTTCTTCCCCATTGAGAATGATATTCACTGTGGGTTTTTCATAGATGGCTTTTATGATATTGAGGTATGTACCCTCTATCCCTATTCTCTGAAGAGTTTTGATCAAGAAAGGATGCTGTACTTCGTCAAATGCTTTTTCTGCATCTATTGAGAGGATCATATGGCTCTTGTTCTTTTATTAATGTATTGTATCACACAGATTGATTTGCAGATGTTGAACCAACCTTGCAGCCCAGGAATAAATCCCATTTGGTCATGGTGAATAATCCTTTTAATGTACTGTTGGATCCTATTGGCTAGTATTTTGGCATTCCTCTGGCTATTCGGGGTCTTTTCTGGTTCCATAGAAACTTTAGGATGATTTGTTCCATTTCTTTGAAAAAAGTGGATGGTATTTTGATGGGGATTGCATTGAATGTATAGATTGTAGAGCCCCCATTTTTTATTGCACCTCATTACTAACCTTTTTGATTTCGACTTGGTTAGATTTTAGTTCTTTTATTTCTCCAGAAAGGGTTTCTCTAATAACTTCTATGCTTTTTTCAAGCCCAGCTAGTATCTTTAAAATCATCATTCTGAACTCTAGTTCTGACATCGTACTAATGTCCATATTGAGTAGGTCCCTGGCAGTGGGTACTACCTCTTGTTCTTTTTATTGAGTGGTTTTTTTCCACCTTGTCATTTTGTCCAGAGGAGAATAGATGAATGAGAGAACAAAATGCTAACAGGGTAACAACGTCCCCAGAAAATATACACTAAACAAATCAGAAAAGACCTGAAACTGGGGGAAAAGAAAGGGAAAGAAAGAGAAAAGAAAAAGAAAAAAAAGATAAAAAGATAAAAACAAACAAAAACAGAATAAAACAAAAAAAAACAATATGATCAAATATGATCAGGCTGGTACATAGATCAGTGCCACACACTAGATTTTGGGTGTATTTTGGTCATTAGAAGAAAGTGCCTCCCAAAATTTTAAAGAATGAAAAACTTATGTATGTACAAAAATAAGGGTTAATACAGTGAAGGGATGGAGTATGACTGTAAAGATGAAAATTATAAAAGATTTTATAAAAGGAATTGATAGATAAGAATTTGTTTGGAAGAAAAAAGAAGAGTATTTAAAAAGAAAAGAAAAAAAAAGGGAGAGAATGTGATCAGGCAGGAGACTAGAACAAAGCC
Organism: Mirounga leonina; assembly: GCF_011800145.1. Taxonomy (NCBI): domain Eukaryota; kingdom Metazoa; phylum Chordata; class Mammalia; order Carnivora; family Phocidae; genus Mirounga; species Mirounga leonina. Next base: position 5,481,879 of record NW_023270268.1, read on the forward strand.
ATACACTAGAGATTTAAGGTATATTTTGATCTGTTAGAAGAAACTGTATCTCAAAATTTTAAAGAGAGAACAATTTAAATATATATATATATATATATCAAAAATAAGGGTAACTACTATGAAGGGATAGACTATGACTCTAAAAATGAAAAATAAAAATGTTTTTTAATAAAGGGATTGATAAGATGTTGGTTGAAAAAGGGAAAAAGAAAAATTAAAAAAAAAAAAGTTAAAAAAAATTAACTTGGAAAGACTAAGGAATCATGGTAAAAAAGCCATGAATTCTACGTGCACTATTCCCCTAGTGCTGGAGTTCTGCCGTTCTCATTGATCGGTAAACTTGGTCTTGGCTGGCTGTTCTCACTGATCTTCTGGGGGAGGGGCCTGTTGCCATGGTTCCCGAATGTATTTGCCGGAGGCAGAATTGCCCCGCCCTTGCCGGTCCAGGCTAAGTAATCTGCTCGAGTTTGCTCTCCGGAGCTTTTGTTCCCTGCAAGCTTTCCGTTCAGCTTTGGAGGCCGAGAATGAAAATGGCGGCCTCCCAATCTCCGCCCTGGAGGAGCCGAGAACTCGGGGCCCCGCTCCTCAGTGAGCCCCCAGAGAAAAGCAGTCAGTCACTCCCATCTCCCCGGTCTCCAGCCACACTCTGTGCTCACCCGGCCTGTGACTGAGCATTTCTATCTCTGGCACCCGACCCCGGGTGGAGTCTCCAAACCCAGCAGATCCCCGCGGTGCGCTCCCGCGCTGCTCCTCCCCGGGGAGGAAGGGGAATCTCCCCGGATCTGCCGCTTGTTGGGTCCCTGCTGGAGGAGCAGGGGCCCGACTGTGCCGCGGATCACGGTTTATGGCCACCCCGAGCTGAGAGCCCACGCCTGGGCTCCGCCTCTGCAGCCGGCTTCCCCGTTCCGATCCCTGGGAGCTCTGCCACACCCAGGCACCCCCGGTCTTTCTGTGACCCCGAGGGTCCTGAGACCACACTGTCCCCTCAAGGGTTCCACCCCCCGCTTAGCCACCGGAGCGACATCCCTCAGTGGAGCCGACTTCTAAAAGTTCCGATCTTGTGCTCCGCGACTCTATCACTTGCCAGAAGCAGCCGAGGGAGGCCCTCTCCCCCGCCGTCTATCCTCCCTAATATTGCTTCGGATTCACTTCTCTGCACGTCCTACCTTCCAGAAAGTGGTTGCTTTTCTGTTCAGAGAGTTGCTGCTATTCTTTTCTTTGATCTCCTGTTGAGTTTGTAGGTGTTCAGAATGGTTTGATCCCTATCCAGCTGAATTCCTGAGACCAGACGAAATCCAGGTCTCCTACTCCTCCGCCATCTTGCTCCACCCCCCTTCCGGGATTCATTTTAAGACGGATTTTAGCTTACCAAGCCAGGTTGTTGTGGCTTTTGGAAAGAGGAGGCAGAGGGAAGAAAGGATGTTACCCAGTTTTTGATCTTCGGTCTACCTTCCTCTCCTACAGCGATAGATTAGAAGACAGAATATTCTAATTCCTCCTTGAAAATCCAGAGCCATGTGGCTCTTGGCAAACTCCCACACAGAGGACAAGGTGACAGGGTTTTACAGTATTTTCAAATGTGCAGACTTTGCCCTCAGGGTAAGCAATGTGACACGTCCCCATCGGTGGACATGGAATGCCACAACCACCTGCTGTCAGGCCCTTCTGCTGTCACACTAGCCTGCTGGCAACTAGATTAGCCACCCCTCCTGCAGCCCCCCGAGCATCAACAGCCGTAGGCAACCCCTCTCTGCAGGTTCTGAGCCTCAGCTGCAAGAAGCATATGGAAGACTGATGACCAACACAAGGTTGAGAGCTAAATCTGGGCCGAAGGGGTCCAGGATACCCCAGCCCATGGATAGCAATGGAGGGCAGCCAAGCAGACACGCCAGCTTCCTTTAGAAGTCGCAAACTCCCTCTCACCGGCCCTCTGCCATGTCCTGCAGCGCCGTGTGCAAAGATGACTTTGCAGCGTCTTGTCCTGACTCTGTGCATGCTATCCATGCTCCGGTGACATTTTATCCTCACAGGGAGCTCCCCGGTAGCTCCACATAGGGCAGGCGAATGCTGCCGGCACGATGATAAAGACACCCAAATTACACAGTCACTCCGCTCATCCCCAGCTCCCCCTGCACAGTGGGAACAGATGTTCTCATAGACGTTACCATGTGCAACTTACAACACACTTAAGACTGTCCTTTTGGGGGGGGCGCCTGGGTGGCTCAGTTGGTTAAGCGACTGCCTTCGGCTCAGGTCATGATCCTGGAGTCCCTAGATCGAGTCCCACATCGGGCTCCCTGCTCGACAAGGAGTCTGCTTCTCCCTCTGACCCTCCCCCCTCTCATGTGCTCTCTCTCATTCTCTCTCTCTCAAATAAATAAAATCTTTAAAAAAAAAAAAAAAAAGACTGTCCTTTTTCTTGTATTCTTAACGCTACCAAGACAGAAAATAAATTGTGATCTTGTTTCATTTGGAATCTTTAAATGAAAGAAAATTGGCTATCTTGATGATCTCTTATAACAGGTGCCAGAATCTACTCTGGGAATGAAAGGAATAGGCGCCACAGGGGAGATTAAGAATGACCACAGCAGGCCAGCCTGCCCCCTCCCTTTTCGTTGAAGAAGTGAAGGCCCAGGGTGAGAAAGTGGGTCTGGACAAGGTCACGTGGCTGCACAGGTGGAAAATTCTAATGAGAAGCTAGGGTTTTTTCATTCCAAGACTTCAACTTTCCCCATTACACCCAACAGCCAGGGCCCAGAAACAGAACAGCTAACCCTGGTCCCCAACTGAGCCATTGGCTGCCACCAAAAATAGTCTCCATAAAACTGGCCAGAAAATGCTCAGGAAAGCAGCAGACCCCTGCACAGTGGCTGAGCCCTGCACTTTCCCCTATCCGTAGAGAAATTAACTGTGGCCTGGAGGAGCCGACTCAACGGCTAACCCATAAGAAGGACAACAATTTTCTCCTTTATGAAGGGCTGATGACTTCTCCCGCTAGTTATCCTATCAGGAGATCTGCACTCCATTTTTTTAATTAGTCAGTAAGTGATCAAAACAACACACAATATTGGTTTGGCTTTTTAAACACTGCAAACAGCACAGAAGGGGAAAAGTGAAAGGTGTCCCTATCTCCTCAACAAGCCGCACTTACCAGTCCTAGGACCAGAGCAGCCCCCAAGAACAGTTCCTCACTGCTAGACACTTAGGTCATTTTAGTTTCTTATAATTACAAATGGGGCTGTGAGGAACACTCTTGTGCATGTATCTTTGAGATTCTATTACAAGAACATCTCTAGGATAGGTTCCTGGAACAGGAATTGCTGGGTCACTTTTAACCCAGCACATTTTTAATTTTGATAGATACTGCCAGTCAGCTGTCCAAAGACCATAGCAATTTGTGTTCCCCCCAACAAAGCCTATTTCTTCTCAACCTCGCCCAGGACCCTCACTTTTTTTTTTTTTTTTCTTAAGGAGGCTCCACACACAACATGGGGCTTGAACTCACGACCCTGAGATCAAGAGTCAGACACACTACTGACTGAGCCAGCCAGGCCCCTGCCATGACCCTCACCTTTAAAGGACCAATAATAAATCTTCCCTGAAGGTATTAACCTCCCCCACTCCCATTACAACCACACTTTCCCACACACCTTAGCAGTAAATACGAACTCTCATTTCTCAGAAGAAATGTGGAAAGGAAAGAAAGTGCTTTCAAAATCTATATCCTTTATACCTGACCATAAGAAGAAGTTGAGAGTAACGTTTTGTTTTGTTTTGTTTGGGGGGGGATTATTATTTAAATGAGAGTAACATGTTTTGTATCCAACAGCCAGAATATCTTAATGAGATCTTACCTTTATTTTCATCTGTCTTCACAACTTGGACAAGATTTCTTCTCATGAAATATTTGAAAGCAGGAGCCCGCTTCTCTGGGTTTTCATCAAAGATCCAGAGGTTAACCCGGGCCCGTGTGATGGCAGTATATAGTTGCTTCAGCTCTCCATTGAGGAGCTAAATTGAGGACAAAGACGGAGAACTTTTTGTCTAGAGCTTCAACGTGATACACTTCAATTTGGTGAAATACAAAAACCAAATTTCAGCATAGCAGAAGCGTGAGCAGGACAGGAGGCTCACTGCGGCCTCAGCACAGATAAGTGAAGCTCTAGCAAGGGAGCAACATTAGCATAGGACTGCCCTTATCGGCTGTAATTTTGAAATAATTATAGGTTCATAGGAAGGCACGAAGATAGTATAGAGAGGTCCCATGTACATTTCACTCAATTTATCCCAATGGCTACATCTTACTTACACAGTTACTATACCTTATTTTTACAAATTAAGCCAGTCATACACTTCTATGACCACTATCATTAGTACAAAATTATTCATGACTTATGCCATGATTGAGGGCTGCAGATATAAGGGGGTTATGACTTGAACACGGGGAGGGCCTACTTGATTAAATAATGCACATTTCCAAACAGGAGTGGATTTGTGGCTACCTAGAGGTTTGCATAGCTTGGCAGTGATTTAACTTTTATTTCTTTTTTTTTTAAGATTTTATTTATTTATTTGAAAGAGAGACACAGCATGAGAGGGAACACAAGCAGGGGGAGTGGGAGAAGGAGAAGCAGGCTTCCCACCAAGCAGGGAGCCCCATGCAGGGCTCGATCCCAGGACCCCGGGATCATGACCTGAGCCAAAGGCAAACACTTAACGACTGAGCCACCCAGGCGCCCCTTAACTTTTATTTCTGTAGAGCTTTCTAGGCATTTACTGAAATAACCTGATAACTGCTATTCTGTTTGTTTTGTACTTTGTACAAGACATAAAACTAGGGCAGTAGTTTCTCCCCAAAGTTTTTCGTTTTACTCGTTCAATTTTCACTCTCCCGAGGCTCCATCAACCTCCCTCAGTCAAGAACTCTGCAGAACTGCTCAGCTTTAGCCTCATTCTCAGTGAGGCAGCTGCGATGTGAAGGGAAAGGAAAGCTGGGTCCCTTCACAGCGTAGTGGAGAAAAATTTGCCACCCCAAAATGTGGACTTCCATCTCTTTGGCATGTGGATTATTTTAGGCCGATTATTTTTAAGAAACAAAAGGTTCACAAAGAACCTTTGACCTTCACCCTGACTTCCTAAAAGAATTTAGACAGAGAACCTGCTCCAGGAAGGGAGCAATCACCATAGATAACTGTAGTATATATGAACTAGGGGTGCTAAACAGGGAGCTCCATAGCAAGTCTGTTTGTGTGAATTCCTCTGTGTCCCATTGATCTGGATGGCCCAGCAAACATCTGCTTACCAAACATTAACATTTTTCATATTCTTGTGAATTGCTTTCTTTCCCTTTGAAGCCCTAGAACCCTACCCCCTTCTCCTTGGTTCAGGATGACAGATACACCTCATTTTGCCTGTTTTTGGAATCTCATGTTTATGTTGATTCCCTGTACATACATAATTAAATTTTATTTTCTTTTTTTTAACATTTTTTTAAAGATTTTATGTATTTATTTGAGAGAGAGAGCATGAGTGAGAAAGCAGAAGCAGGGGGTGCAGCAGAGGGACAGAGAGAAGTAGACTCCCTGCCGAGCAGACTCCCTACCAAGACCCTGGGATCATGACCTGAGCCAAAGGCAGAGGCTTCACCAACTGAGCCAACCAGGCGCCCCTAAATTTTATTTTCTTCTGTTAATCTGTTTCATGTCAATTTAATTTTTAGACCAGCTAGAGGAATCTTAAAAGGCAGAGAAACATTTTTTCCTCCCCCATAATAGTCAAGCCTGGTATACAAGTCTCCATGAATTATTGTCCTGGACTTCACGTCTGAGTTCTCTGTCAGCAACTTCAAAATTTCTGAAGAGAGCTGAATTCCAGAGGTGAATAGAAGGTACAACCCTCCCCCTTTCACTTTCAGTCAGTGCCCCACCCATCAAGCCCCACTCTCTGCTGAGAAAAGAGCGTCTGCCAACACTGAGATCCCTGCCATGCCCACTCCCATCCTCCACTCCCCAGTGCTGATGCACAAGAAAACCAGTCAAGTGCCGGGCTCTATTTTTAGCCTCATCTTCTCATACAAACCTTGTTTACTGCCCGCCCCCCTCCCCACCCCCATGTCAAATAAGCATGTGGACAAATGGCAGTAAATCACCTTGTACATTTCTGGATTCACCGTGAGAGACCGACGCTGGGAGGAGCTGGGTTTCTTCAGGGGCACTTCAATCAGTGGTTGGTTTTCCTCTCTGGAGTCAGATGATGAAGACGTAAATGAAGAAATGATCTTCCATTCCTTGTAAGCCTGAACAACAATGACAAATTAAAAACCAGCAGAATATACTCTTGAACTGTACACACAGCCTCATGGTGAATTAAGCCCCCTTTTCCTGGCTTGGGGCCCTCAGCCCAGCTGTAAGGAGGGGGCTATCCTATGGCCTCAGGTGGGGGCACCTCAGGTGGCACACGCAGGGAAAGGGGAAGCTACCATGAAAACTCCCCCAGACACTTGGCCAAGATGGCTGAGAAGCCAGGCACACAAACCCACTTCCAAGAGGAATGCTAAGCATCCAGGAAATTTCTTGCTTAAAGAATTTCCACAAGCAGTATGGAGGGAGGAACCCAGTGTCCTTCAGCCCTTTCACAATGTGTGAGAGATGCCACTTAGTGTCAGCTGTTAAGACATATGACAAAATTCTCTAACTAAATTATTCACCCAGGGATGGAACAAAATTCAGGAGCTGTGGAGTATAATGTGCACAGGACACTGAGATCAGACAGAACATACTTGTATCTCAGTTTTTTCACTCATTAGCTATGTGACCTCAGAAAAATTGTTTATTTATTTCCTCCATGTCTCCTTTTCCTGCTCTGTAAAATGGGGATGACAGAACTACCCAAGTTTATTGGGAAATAAAAGGAGATAATCAATGTCGAGTGTCTAATACAATGCTTGACAAATAGTTGAGATTTTAGCCATGTGTCCCTTTATCCAAACTCAAACCACAAAACCATAGTGACTATGTAGACCAGAAGTTGGCAAGTTTTTTTCTCTAAAGGGTCAGAGGATAAATATTTCAGGTTTTGTGGGCCATGCGGTCTCTCTCACAACCACTCAACTCTGTTATTATGATGCAAAAGCAGCCATTGTCAATCATGTAGATGAATGGGCATGTGTGTCCCAATAAAACGTTATTTTTCAACACTAAAATTGAATTTAATGTAATTTTCATGTGTCACGTAACATTGTTTTCCTTCGATTTTTTTAACCATTTAAAAATGTAAAAACTACTGTTAGCCCACGGGCCACACAAAAGTAGACAGTGGGCTGGATTTGGCCCTGGGGACCATGGTCGACAGACCCTGGTAAAGCTAAAGTGCCCAGAATACATGCAGTATTTAGAGGGCAGAATTCCTATGCAATTTCAGATTTCATCCTTTACTGAATCTTGTGAGTAGCTAGTTAACTCCCCTCAGCCTTTACTTTTCCATGTATAAAATGGTGCTCCTTGCCACCTATGTATCTTCTCAAGAATAATGAAAACCTGGAGTGGATACAGTTCACGACCTTAAGTCACCCCATAACTTAAACTAATAAGTATCAGGTTAAATGCTTTAAACAATCTAATTTATTTAATATTAATCAAATTATTATTACGTTAAATTTATTTTGATACTAAAAAATAAACACTGTCTATTAAATAAGGATGGTTATGCTACTAACCAATTATGGAATTAATCATCATATTCTGAAAAGAGATGTAAATCATGTAATCATTGAAGTAGTTGGGAGTTAAAAAAAAAAAGCCTTCAGGACATATTTATGACCGTCCTCTTTGTAGAGCCATTCACACTCTGAATTGCTGGCCAAGGAAGGCAGGCAAAAGACACAAGCGTTTTGACATTTATGAGGCTCTCCTGGCAGACAGTGTGAGGTGCAGACCAGCCGATCTTGGAAGGGCTAGTGAAGCACAACATATTTTAAAACTGCTGAATGAGAAGGAAAAGCTGCTCGTATGGTGCAGGACTAACCTGTTTCCAGGAATAAAACATACTTTACTTTCAAGACCGAGCCTTTGAGGAGTACGTGTATTTGTGGCAAGAATACAGGCCTACAGCACTTCTGACAATAAAAGAAGCAGTATGTAAGTCTTCCAGCTTCTTCTATTGGGACTGATCATTGTGAAGGTCACCTTGGTGGGGCCTGTTCTCTAAGTGAGAACCATAAAAGCTGTGGTTTTCAAAGTCCCTCCTGTCCCAGGAGTATGAAGGAAAGGACTCCCCCGGGAGTCCTTACATTGGGGCTGAGTGTAAATGCCAAGCACCCTTCTAAGTCCCCACAGGAGGAGAGTTTGGGGGTGACTGGGAGAAAGACTACTGCTCCCCAAAATGAGGCCAAATCCTAGAAGAGAAGGATTTGGCATAACCATTCCTTGGTCCCTTCCCCATCTCAGAAGATGGCCCTGGCAACTATGTGGTTGAACAGGGAGCAACAAATCCTCTAAAGAGAAGAATCGCACACCAGGACAACAATAACACCCCCCACACACATGCACAAAGAGTGTGTTTGCCAGAAACATAAACCAGGGGTGGAAGAAGAGGCCAGGGGTGGAGAGATGAGCTCTCCACTGTCCCCCATGTCAAATGCAATTACTATGCAGCAGCCTGCAGCCAGACACCCCGAAGGAAACCCCACATGAGGAGCCAGGTGATTGAAGACTTAGGTGATCTCTGTCTTTCCTCTGCTTTGATTAGAGAATTGCCTCTCATTTAGAAATGAGATGTTTTTTGGTCTTATCTCTGTCGATGATAAATGGAGGGTGTGCTTTGTGCTGGGGGAATGCATAATGACACTCCTTAGGAACTGAGAAGGAGCACCACATCAGGAGTCTTTTTAGAAGTCTTACTGTGCACATGGGATGAAGTGGATGTTACCAAAAAATTCCATTTGTGGTTATTTTAATTTTATGCAACAAACTGAGCCATTGGTTGGGAGCACAGGGTCAAGATATCTGGGCCTTCGCCATTTCCAGGATCAGGGTGAGACAGAATAACTGGATTTTTCTTCCACAAACAGAAGTGACCACAAGTTACAGATCCGTAAGTCCAGAGCTCCTCGGGCTTCTTACTGGCACAAGCACACAACTAGCAATTAATAAAGGACAGGAACAACAAAGTCTTACCCCTTCCTCTTTCGGCACAGCCTCAGTCCAACCATGACCAATGGATGTATTATGAGAAAAAAGAGTTAGTTCTCAGAGATTAAAAATCGTTCCAGGGTTAATGAGAGTGCATCTGATTTCATTAGCAAAAGTCAATAGAAAAGGAATGCACTTAAGGTATGGCAATGGTATACTCATCGTGGAAGGTTCTGGAAGGCAATTTGCATGCGGGGCTTTAAAAGGAAAGGAGTACAGAGGAAAGATTGAGAAACTGAGAACTCAAAGCATCTGAGTTGGTCTCCAGGCTCTGGAACCTACACCATGACTATGGGCAATTTACTTAATTTCCATGACCCTCAGCTTTATCTGTAGAATGAGGGTAATGAGAATACATACAACCTCAGAGGGCTAGTGGAGGATGAAGGGAAACAAAGCATTGAAAAAGGACTTTATAAACCGTGAAGTACCCATAGCAATAGTAGTCAGAGCTATCATCAAGGCAATCCTATTTTTTAAAAGATCAGAAAAAAAAAATTCAGGACTCCATTTGAAACAGTCAGTTCTGGGGCAGATTTTAAGGTGTCAAAGCTAACAGTACAACAACAGCCCCTTCAAGCATGCACCATGTGCAGTGGGAAGTCTGCAACAGGGACCAGGACACAGCCAGCTAAGTGCCAGAGGAGACCCCCCAGCAGTCAGCAGCCAGCCTGAGCCCCCACCGAAAGACAGTGGTGAAAAAGAAACCAGTGGCTCGAGTTGGTGACTCTACCCATAATGTACTGAGCTCAGGAAGAAAGACCATCCCAAGGTCTTGGACTCGGGAACCAAGTCAAAGCGGTGGCCTGGCACGGAGGTCCTGGGGGTCGATCCAGGGACTCTTTCACTGCCATGGTCTGCATGGGCTGCAAGCAGTGGGGAAGCCATGCCAGAAGGGAGCTCCCAGGCGGGGCAGCTCTCCTCACCCCCCACATTACCTGATCCAGTGGCCAGGAACCAGGCCTCATTTGTCTTCCCGGAGTTTTCTCTTTCTATGAACTGAACTTGCCCAGTTCTGTCCTCATAGGGTGGACACTGCTAACCTTGCCTTCATTTGTAAGGCTCTCCTGAGAGCTCACTCCAACTGGAGCATCCTTGGGAGTCAAGGAGCTAGTGAACACTGGAAGCTGGCACTCGGGTACCAGGCATTCAGAAGAAAGAGAGAGCAGGGCAGGGCACGGGAGAACCAGCCCATGACACACTGGGAAACCACCCACAGCCATCGACAAAACCCATATCCAAGGACACAAAGCCCACACCGAATGGATGATGCTCCAGAACAGAAAGAGGTACCTGTGAGAAACTCACTTCTACTCAGCTCCATGTTCTCTCTCCCAGAGAGGAAGTGTAGCTCATACATATATGCATGCATAGCGTGAAAAAAATTCAGCATAACATACCTCAGAGTCAGTAAAAAAGTTGTAAAGGAGGACATCGTCAAATTCTAAACCTTTCGCTTCATACACGGTTAGCACAAGGGCTAACCCCAGCTCTTCTGGAATTTTCTCCTTTGCCATTTCATTAGCTACAAGGATTACCTGGGGGAGAAGGAAAGAAGAAGGAAGTAGGAAAGAGAAAACATCAAATTCTACAAAGAGGGATCTTGCAAAGCTCAGTCCATTTCTGTGGGAGGCAGGTAACATCTTTAAAAAGAAGTGGCCGGTCTGGATTTGGTCAACCAGGCTAGCTGAAGTATTAACAATTGCTCCTTCACCCAGATCTGAAATTGACCTATTCTGGCAGAGGAGCTATTGAACTCTATGCTGTGGAATAATTCGGCCTCCCAAACCTTCTCCAACTGCAAACTGCCTTTGATTTTCACGACATGCAATCCCAAGAAGCTCACCTGATGGGCTCCAAATTCAATAGGCTGGGTTTTCCTTTTGTTCCCTCGTAGCAAAATTGCCAAGTCGCTCACACTGCAAGACTCCAGGACAGTTGGTCTGGGACCACCAAAGAGGCCAGAGTCCCTGGGAAGGCGATCAAAAGATTCCGGGAAATAGAACTGAAGTAAATCCACCACCCCAGATGCCAGATTGAGGATCCCTGAGGTAAAACAGAAAACACATGTCAGATATGGAGCAACACGACAACAACATGGCTATGGGGTTTTTGTTTTGTGTGTGTGTGTGTGTGCGCTTTTGTGCTTTGTTTGGTTTTTTTATTTGGGCTTTGGCTTTTTTTCTTGAGAAGCAATATTGGTCCTGATAGTATGGATAATTGCAAGTCAGTTTCTAGTGCCCATTAGATTATCACTTTGCCCCTGCATGATATTACTCCCAGTACAGGGGATGAAGGCAGAGATGCGTTGCTAAGAAGGTTCTGTTGGATCTCGTTCCTGACCTATACTCATATTAGAAAAAATTACCTCATAAAGAAAAATCAAGGCAGCAATATAAACAATTAGAGCTGTTAGAAAGCTAATATAAGCGGCTGGCATGGATGGTAAGGGAACAAAAATTATTCGGACCCTCTCATTGGAGCTTGGAGCCGTAGAGACGTTGTCATGGTAACAGCAGGGCTGAATGTTAGGTGGGGGCAGCAACCAAGGCCGCCATCCCCTCCCCACCAGGTTTATACCCAGCCGAGAGGACTATTCTAAGAAAAAAGGTAGAACTGGAGAAAGGCTTTTGTGAAGAGCTTTCTCCCTGGGTCCCCTTGCTTATCTAAGCTCTGAGTAACGTTGCCAGTCAAGATGAATGAACACTACCACAAGACAGGCACCTTCATAAAAATATCCCATTTAATCGTTAGGACTGCCCAGGGACATAGACTAGACAATCCCACCCTTACAAGCAGAGACTCCAAGGTCTAAGAAGTTAGTAAAAACCTCCACATGACAGGATTTGAAGCTGAATTGAACACAGATCATCCTGGGTCTTCTCCATGGTTCACTTTGTGCCACGTGCCCTTTGCCTGACAGCAGGTAGAATACCGTGTTCTTGGCAGAACACCATGAAATGGGCAAACATGTCCCCACTGCTATTACCAAATAATAAGGAGAAATTTTACTTCCCAGTAGTAATAGTATTAGATGTATACAGTCGGGAGCACAGTGGAAACTGCCGAATCTAAGCAAATCAGCTGCTACTAGGGCTCCCTCCTCTTTAAAAGCTAGCAAAGGCCAGAGATGTACATTAATGGGAGAATCAGAAAAGGGCACAGAAGTGTTGATTGCAGTGATAAATGGGAATCCACTGAAATGCCCCTTTAGAGAAACTAGATAAATAATTTTTAAATGAGCCTACGCAAAGAATAAAAGATGGTTCCACCATAAAAAGGAATGAAACTCTGACACATCCTACACCATGGTGGAACCTTGAAAACATTATGCTAATAACTTAGCCAGACACAAAAGGCCACATATTGTATGATTCCTATTACATGAAATGTCCAGAATAGGCAAATCCATAGAGACAGAAAGTAGATTAGTGGTTCCCAGAGGGGCAGGGGTGAGGGAGAATGAGGAGTGACTGCTAATGGTATAGGGTTTCTTTTTGGGGTGATGAAAATGTTCTGGAATCAGGTAGTGGTAATGGCTGCACAGCCTTGTGAATATATTAAAACCACTACACTGTATATTTTAAGTGGGTGAATGTTACGCTACGTGAATCTCCATTTTTAAAAAAAGAAAAAAACATAAGGGAAAATATTCACTAAACAGTATATATTCACTACATGATCAATAACTACAGTGTGTATGATACATGCATTTAATGTCTATAAGGAAAAAAGATCAAAAGGAAATGAAACAAAACGTCTGCAGTGAGTGGACTTACAGGTTGCTTGTGATTTTTTTTTAACATTTTATGTGTTTTATAAAGTCCCTAAAATCTAGTACATATGATTGGGGCTTTTTCTGGCTCTATACACAGAAACATATACACACAATCTTCTCCGTTCCAACATGGGGTTTATGTAGCCACTGTCCTAACGGCTTACTTAGCAGAAACATCAAAATCACTCCCAGGAACAGCCCTTCGGCCATGCTCTGTTTTGCCAATCAGAAAGGTTGCTGGCCCCAGACCAGTGGCACTGAACCAGAGGGTCAATCAGAATGAGGGGCTCATTCAACCACTCATGCCAGATCCTTCTACTGGGTCCAACAACAGAAAACTGGAGCCACTTCCTGAGGACAGAAAGAATTCTGTACCACACACAGTGCCAAGCAGGGGAGGAACTCAGGAAATGTCTCCTGAACAGAGGAACGAGGGCCAGGGCTCCATTTCCTATTAAGAGAATAAATTACTACACAATCTGAGTCCCAGGTATAAGACCACAGAAGAACAAGAAGTTGAACTGCTCAGACCCAGCCAGCTCCTGTGATTTTTTTTCAAATGCGACCTCAGGGAGGACTTCCAGAGCCCTGGCAAGCTGGGCTGAGTTTGTGTGGTGCAGCTACACTCTAGGAGGCCACCTGCCTTCTAATCATTTTCTGACTCCTTGGCTAAATAAATCAGAATTTTAATCTCATTTTACAACGCGCGCGCGTCCGTGTGTGTGTGTGTGTGGTATGCATGTATTTTCTCTTTCCACCAAACCACAGCCTACCTGAGCTGCATCTAGAAAAAGAGCATCTATCAAACCCTACAATAAACATCAGACTTAAATGATAAAATATTAAAAATATTCCCATTAACTTCAGAAATAACACACAGATGCCTGTTAAAGCTTCTGCTTAAGGCCCTAGCCAATGAAATATAGCAGGAAAAAATGAATGATAAATATAGAAAAGAAGATAAAGACTGCCCTTACCTGCAGAAAAATGCCAAAATCTAAAAGTTAGAATGTTCAGTATGATTGTTAGATTGACCAGATCAACATATAAAAACCAACAGCATTCCTCTATACCAGTAATAACTGATAGAAAATGTAAAAAAAAAAAAAGAAAAGAAAAAGAGGCAGCCGTGATAGTAACAAAAAGTATAAGATCCCTAGGATAAATCTAACAGCTGTGTAAAATGTCTGGGGAAAATTATAAAATATTATTTCAGGCACTAAAAGAAGACCTGAATAGAGAAAAATGCCCAGGTCATGGTTCAGAAATCCCGATGATGTAAAGATGTGAATTCTTCCCAAAGAGCAATAAATTCAATGAAATTCCGGTCAACATTACAAAAAGAGAATCTGATAACTATGGCAAATGTGATATCATGCTAACAGTACAAGACAGACAAAACAGCCCAGAAACAGAGTCCCAGATACACAAGAAGAGCAGCCTTACAAATCAGAGGGAAGGATGCACCAAACAGTGAATGGCGTCAGCACAGATTCTCCATATGGTAAAAAGTAAAATTAGATCAGAGAAGGGTTAGTTCAATAAAGACAATGTCACACCACATGTACATTTTAGATAGACTAAATTTAGTTACTTAAATTTACCCAAATTACCCAATACCTGCCTACATATAAAAAGCAAAATTTAAAACCATTGGAAAATTATACAGGAGAATATCTTACTAACTCCAGATCAGAAAAATTTCTTAAGACACCAAAGAGCAAATCGTAAAAGAAAACATTCATAAGTTAAAATTTTAAAGTATCTTCCTACTAAAGAACACCATCACTCATATGCCCCTTTACTGTAACAAAGTTAAAAAGATAAGCTCTGCAATTTTTATAATCAACAAAGGATGCAAAGGCAAAAATTCATAGAGAATTCTTAACAAATCAGTAAGAAAAACAACTCATTAAAAGGGTAGACAAAGGAGAACAGGCAATTCAAAGAATACAGAATCGCCGGTAAACACACGAAAAGACGCCACGTCTCAAGAAAATGGAAATTCAAACTATACCAGATGTCCTTTCACACCCATTCCAAGAGTAAAGCAAGAGGATATAACATAGATCCAGAGAGACGCTCAGGAAGGTTCGCTCCAGGATTGTATGTCACAGTGAAAAACTGCCAGGAGCCTAATGTCCATTACTGGAAAATGAATAACAAACTGTGGTACAGCCCTAAAATGGAATGCTAACACTAGTTAGAAATGCAGGGTCTAGAGCTCCGCATCATCAATATGCAGAATCCCAAAATGTAACATGAAGCAGAAATACAAAGTGGCAGAAAGATATGTCTGGCACGATCCCATTAAATAAAGTAAAATGATACTCTATATTGTTCATGGACATGCAGGACACAGGAGGTGAACTGTGTGAGCACTTTATAAACCTAAAGGAGGGATTCTGGCATGGATGTTGTGTTTTTCAAACCCTCTGTGCTTCGGTGTCCTTCGTAAAATGGGAAGGCTGCCTACCTGGCAGGGTCGTTGTGAGGATGAAGTAGGGGTGGTCTACATCGGCTGCCTAGCATCACGCCTGGCCCAGAGAAGGGGCACAACTGAGGTTCAAGTTAAAAGCATCTGAGTGTGTGTTATCTCCCACCACCCCCTAGGCCTCTTTTTTGGCTTCTCCTCGGGAGAAAAGCTGCTTTGGGAATTAATGACTTATAACTGGCCCAAGAATGTGCTTCTAAAGTGCTTTAACAAAAGCAGTTTAAATGTTCCCCTGTAATGTTTTCATGTCATGGCAAGGTCCCTAAAATGTAATTTCCATTCAACCACAGCTTGAATTACCAATCTACGAATGACGAGCGGCAGAAACCATAAGACTTCTTGTGCATGGGTGCATTTCCCAGCAAACTCCAACATACTCTCCTTACTTCAGCTACAAAAGCCTAACCAAAGCAGTGCAAGATGACGGCCAACCAGCTCCCCTGCAGGCAAGCACAAAGGCCAGACATACCCGAATGGGACCTGTAATTCTGGTACAGCTGGTGGATCTTCTTGGGCTTCCGGACGGCACACTGCTTGTCCACGGTGTTTCTACTGGCATAGTGGAACAGAGAGCGCAGGTCACTGAAGCGGAAGGCCACGCCCTTCATGATGCTCTGGGCCGTGTCCCCCGTGAGGAACATGGCGTTGGGGTCATTGATGCATTTCATCAGCAGTGTCAGCTCGGCTTGGGTGAAGTCCTGAATCTCATCGCCATAGAGCTCATGGATGGACCACGGGAGCACCTTGAGCTTTGACAGCCTCTGGGACAGGTTATACAGAACATCTTCTTCGTCGAAATAACCTTTCTGAGACCTGATCTGCTGGTACAGGCAGAAGAGACTGTAGATCTCGCTCCGGTCTTCCTTGAAATTGGGGGACCGCTTCCTCCCTAATTTCTTATACGCTTCTTCTGTGAGCCTCCCCTGGGGGCAGCTGAGGGCCTCAAAAGACCCCTTCAGAAAAGATTTTATTTCTTTCCAAATCAGTGCAGGGTTGTAGGAGGTTTTCCCTTTGATCATTTTGGGCCATATTTCATTGGTGAACACCTCAAATGTCACATACACCCGGGGGTCACTGTCACACGTACGTGTTTCTGCAGCTTTATCCTCCTCGCCATTGTCCCCATCTGCCTCGGCCTCCTCCTCATCCTCTTGCCAATTGGGGATGGTCAACTCTTCCTGGTTGGACCATCCCACGATGGCTCTTTTCAAGCTGCCATCTTCATTTCTCAGAAAAAATGGTTTGGGCAGAGAAGCATCAAGCAGGAGAAGCAGCTGCTTGGAAGTGACAAAGAGAGGAAAGTTCTCATCCCTTAAGTCCTGAAGTTTGTGGACATTGGGTTCCAGTGGTTTGTAGTGACTGGTGGCCTTGGTAGACTTGGAAAGCTCAGTGAAATTCCTCTGCACCTCCTGGCACAGGACATGGTTCTTGGTCACGAAGATCTGATGTAAATGCTCCAGCTGGTGGGGATGCTCTGTGGCGCACACTTCCACCGCCTGGCCTGGCTCCCCGGGCTCCCCACTGGATCCCCCTGCACAGGCTTCGCTATCCTGCTCCTCATCTATGCTGTCCGCTGTTTCTGCTTCCATGGAACCTTCCTCTTCCTCCTTGTCCTCTTCCTCCTCCTTGTCCTCTTCCTCCGTCTGGGGACCTTCCTTTCCGGGTTCCACTTCCAACCTTCTCTTCATCCACAACTGCTTGGTCAGCAACGGGCTTCCTGCCTTCTCAGCCTTCTCCCAGTAAATGTGGAATTTCTTCCACAGCCTATACAAGCAGCAAGTTGTCTTCCCAGTGCCGCTCCGCCCAATGAGGATGATGGGCTCCAGTGGCCTGGGGTTGAGGTCGATCACGGCATACTCCAGCTCACCCACCCTGAAGGGGTACTCCACCGTCGCTGTTGTGTCGTTGAGGATGTTGGAGGCCATGCTGTTGCTAAAGCTGTGGAACTTCATGATGTTATACTCCGTCTCCACCGCGCTGGCCGGTGGGAAATACTCGGGGTTCACGTGCTCCCAGCTATTCTCGGCCTCCGTGTCCTCCACGTAGAAGCGGGGTATGCGCTTTTGGACCTTCACGTTGGCTGACATCTGGCCTTGGTGGATGCCCTTCAGCTTCTTCCGCAGGACACAGGACTGGCCCCGGTTGTAGGCACTACAGATGGCGCTGATGGAGTCCGACAGCTTGCAGTGGTCCAAGACAATGTCCCAGATCCGAATGATTTCTGTGTAGACCCGACCCGACTTCTCTGGGCTGTGCAGGTTCCGCTCTGTGGCAGCGATGATCTTCTCTGGGTTCTCACTGCATCGAGGGGAGAAGTCAATGGCCAGCTCCCACAGCATTCGGGCCCCCTTGTCCAGCTTGGCCTCGAAGAGCCGGATGCTTCCCTTCAGGTGCTTCAGCCGCTTCTGCAGGCCCTGCGTCCACTCACCATTCCCCAGCTGCTGGATAGCTAAGATGATTTTCTTCTTCATGACCTTCGTCATGACCTTGCTGGACAGCTTTTTCAGCATTTCCGAAGTGCACTCGATCTCCCACGTCATGTTCTCAAAGTCCTGGAGGCAGGCCTCGATGTCCTGCGTGTTCCAGCTGTCCGGATCATCGCTGCCCTCACTCCCTCTGTGGCCAGCAGGAATGAGCTCCGAGGCCACGAGGCCTGCCTGAGCACATCCATCCCCTGCCTCAAGGACGCTGTGGTTGTTCCCACTAGAGTCAGAGCCTTGAGGCCCCAGGGCTCGCTGGAGCTCGTTCTTCTTTACTTCTGTACCAACGCCTGTCTCCAGAGGCTCGGAGTCCTGAGGACAGTCCTCAGAGAGGGACGTATCCAATTCAACCTGCTGAATTAAACCCATGATGTCCTGCACCAGGCGGTCTCTCAGAGAGCAGGGCCTGACAGCTCCAGGCTCCTGCCTCATCGCCTGGGCATCCGGGAGAGTCTCCCAGCTGTCGGGAACCATGGTTCCTTCAGGCAGGGTCCTGGCAGGGACGCTGCACGGCAGTGACTTGGATGAACCCTGGAACTTGAGCTGAGACATGTGACCAGAGGCAGTGGGCCTCGGGAGCTTCCCCGGGTGGGCAGCAAAGTCCTGCCGGTTCCTCCGCTTGTTCTCCATCACAGCTTTGTTCCAGGTCAAGAGCAGAGCATCATTCTTCTTAATCCGGTGCCTCGCATCTTTGCCTTCTTTGTTCTTCAAGTTCAAGTTGATGTCAAACTTCACCAGCAGGTCTATCAGCTTCTTCATGCGCTTCAGCATGCCCTTCTGGAAGATGATGTGCATCAGCGTGTTCCCATTGCTGTCCTGGCTGTTGGGGTTGAGGTAGCAAAATTCAGTGGGGTTGGACCAGAAGAGATCCAACAGGTAGCTGAGGAAGTTAAAACCGATGTCAGCTGAAAGACATAAACAAAACGCTTTGAGTGCTGAGCCGCTCTTCCCAGGGAACAGAGACCCCTGGATCTGGAGAGATGCCAGCCAGGGGCATCTCAGAACGCCACACCTCCCCAAGCACTTGGTAAGCCAGTGGTTGAAAACCAGGGATAGTTTGCTCCCAAGGGATATCTGGCCACATCTGGAGGACAGCCAACTTTGAAACTTAAGAATCCTCCTCAATCAACCCACGCTGACCATTCACCATGATGGTTGCTCCTTCTCATCCAGCTGTGGGTGAGGGGCCAGAAGATAATGGGTGGGCCTGACCAAGAAACAGTCCTTTTTCAGATCGTTGGTTTTCCCAATAGGAAAGATGAAAAAGCATAGCATCAGTTCTAATATCCAGCTTCCTCTTCAAAGAAAAGACTGCTTAAAAAATAAAGGCCTACCTTTGATGTCTAAAAAGATGTGGAGTGCTGCATGCAAAGGAGTATCCCCTTCCGTGAGGGAGATACTGCGGGGGTCTGCACCCTTGGTCAAGAGAAGAAACGCCAGCTCGAAGTCCTCATGTTTCAGGCACATGACAAGCGGCGTCTCCTGGCTGTCGTGGAGACCCTCGGGCAAGGCTGAGGAGGCAGAGGAGAAAGGCGCATCCCCATGAGGGATGTACCCTGTGCCAAGTGACCACCTGGCTCACCTGAGGAGGAGGGACCACGTCTGCCTTATACTCCAAGGGAAGAGCTGATGCTGACCCGACTTCTGAGGCGAAGGCTTCCCAGAGCCCTCAGAGTGAAAGCCCAACTCCTTCCAGTGTCCCATTCATGGGCTGTGCCTCTCCCCACTCTCCTGCTCCCCTTCGTGTCCCAGGGCCCCATCTTCAGCCCTGCCCGGGAGTGTGGACGGGGCCCGGAACAACGGAAACCCCAGTGGCTGCCTAACACCCTACCTGATACATAGTCGGTGATGGGGATATGAGCATGGCTTCCTACGTCCGTTGCTTCTATGACGCTTCTTCCTGAGGATGCCCATCTACCCTCAAATGGCATCTTCCCTGACACCTCTCCACCCCTAACATCAGCTTCCCTTTAGCTCGGTCCACGCCTCCCCTCTGCACCGCAGTCTCCCTGACCTGCACCCCTGCGATCCACACACCCCCACGCAGCAGCCACACTTTCACTTTGTCCCTGGTCCCCAGCAACCAATTCCAGGGAGGCGCTTCGTAAGCACTGGCTGACTCAGGAATAAAATAGGAAGCCCATGACCGCCGCAGTTTCCAGGCAAAGGTAGTAACATTCCACTCGAGGAATGGTTTTGAAGAAATAAACTATAGGAGGCATTCCATCGACCTCTTGGAACCTGTGGGGAACAGCCAATGCCCAAAGGCTTTGTATGGCGCTTTGAGAGCAAAGGACCAATAAAGGACATTCCCTCTTGAACAGCCGAGCAAGCAGGTCAGCCGCACTGCTCTTCCAAGAACCTGCATGCGTGAGCTCATTTAACATTCAAAACAGCCCTGAGAAAGAGGACTGTTAACGTTCCCATTTTATAAACAAGGACACGGAGGCAGATAGAGCATGCCCAAGGCCACACAACCAGTAGTGGCATTAGTAGGGGGGTGGGAATTGGGGGCAGGAGGAGGCTGGTGCATTTAAAATAAAACCCAATCCAGAGCACCTGGGTGGCTCAGTCAGTTAAGCGTCTGTCTTTGGCTCAGGCCATGACCTCGCCATCCTAGGATCGAGTGCCACACTGGGCTCCCCTGCTGGAGTCTGCTTCTCCCTCTCCCTCTGCTCTTCCCTCCTCTCGTGCTCTCGGTCTCTCTCAAATAAATAAATTAAACCTTTACAAAATAAATTAAAAAAAAAACGCAATCCAGCAAGATGCTGGCTCTCTCCAGACATACATCCAGCCAAGTGTGATTGCACTGATTACAGCAGTAGATGTATCCACCCACCAATTATTCGGCTGTTTCTTTACAAAGAAGCACCTCAAATCCTAATCCACCGATTAGAAAAGAATGCTGGAGAGCTGACAGGGACTCACGCAGCATACTGGGTGCAGGGAAAAGTCCAGCCGGCAGTCGTGAGGAAAGGACCCTGTGCGCCACAACCGGGGCCAAGGGCCCCCCTGCACGCACCTGAGGTCTCTCACACAAGGCAGAAGAAAAGACAACAGAGGTGAATAGAGTTCACAAAGACGCAGAATTCCTACAAGGCCAGCACCCACTAACGGCATTAACCTGGTCGCTGTTGCAAAATGAGAAGCTATGGAGGAAGAGAATGGGCCAGAATTTAAAGGAGTCTCCAAAGTCAAGTGAAAGACCTGGTACCAGTGGTGTCCCAAGGGACAAGTCCCCAGTGTCCATCATGAGCATTCTCACCTCCACTGTCGATGAGGCAGCCCAGGAGCTGCATCCTCCGAGGGTCCCAGGCGCTGAGGCGGGGGATGACAGCGCAGAGGTCAAGGTCTGAGAAGTTGCAGCCCTTGATGAGGCAGTCTCCCAGCGGTGGCTCCCCGCTTACTTTGCGGGTCAGCAACAGAAGCACTTCCGGCCATTTCTGTTTCTCCAGTAAAAACTTGATGAAGGTGTTGGCGCAGTCACGGTTAATGTCACAGACCAGGTCAGGAGGAATTTCTTTCAAAAATAAGAATACACCACACTCCCAAAAAGGTTCATATGACTCCTGCCCCCAGATACCACCCAACACATTTAGGCATAATTAACAAGAATTATCCGTCGGTATTTTTAACCTCTGGGGGAAATATAAGCAAGTAATTACTTTGGGCAGTACTCAACCACTCGTAATTGTCAGTATAAGCACTGGAGGTGTGACCTTCTTGGGAAGGTCAGAAATATTTTAAGGGGAGTAGAGCCTGGCCCAGGAGAGCAGAACTGACTGTCTTGGAGATTACGTGAGTCAGGGCATTCTACTGAGATCAGAAGGGCAAGAGCCCAGCTTAAGTTTTGCATAATATTAAGAGTGTTCTGCTTAAGGAGCACTAAAATACAGGGAGACACTATAGAATAATTAAAAAGTTAAGAGCTAAGAGCATTCTATAACTTGTCTGGCAACCCTACCAGTAAGAAAGCAGGAAGAAAGAGAAGGAAAGAAATCAAGAGTTAACCTAAATAAGAGCAATTTAATTTGCATTTGCTAGTTTTTGCTTCCCACCATTCTCCAGGATTTCTAACACGAATATTCATTTTAATATTTAATATTTAACTTGAAAACAAGAAAAACAATTCTGTGTGCAGGACCCTGGACTAAGTGCTCGACATCCATCATCTCAGCAGATTAGTACCCTAGTTAATGCAGGAGTGAAGGAACGGACACTTAAGAAGTTAAATAATTGGCCCAGGGTCACAGATCTGCTAAGTGGTAGAATTAAGATGAAAATGTAAAACTCCAAGCCTTAAACACTAAGATCTGCTGCATCCCCTGAAGAGCATTTTTGTTCCACTGGCCACCCCTTCCCTCATTCTCTGGAAAATTAAGAAATCTCAACCCTTTGAACGTGTCCATGCTGACTGCCAACCTAAAAAATACTAAATTTCACCTACTTAGGGTTTCTAGAATCTTCCCTAATTACCTAAAATGTGTCATCTGAAGTCCTTTTCTAGAACTTTCCTGATTTCCCCACAATGAAAAAAAAATTAACATTCAATTCCACAATAACCTTATATACCAACATTAGCTAATATCTAGGGAAGAAAGAAATATCCGGGGTATTTATTTTTATTTTATTTTTATTTATTTATTTGACAGAGAAAGACACAGCGAGAGAGGGAACACAAGCAGGGGGGAGTCGGAGAGGGAGAAGCAGGCTTCCTGCAGAGCGGGGAGCCCGATGCGGGGCTGGATCCCAGGACCCTGGAACCATGACCTGAGCCGAAGGCAGACGCTTAACGACTGAGCCACCCAGGCGCCCCTATACGATCCCTTTTTAAATATCCCGGGGGCGCCTGGGTGGCTCTGCAGGAAGCCTGCTTCTCCCTCTCCGACTCCCCCCTGCTTGTGTTCCCTCTCTCGCTGTGTCTTTCTCTGTCAAATAAACAAAATCTTAAAAAAAAATTAAAAAATAATAAATAAATAAATAAATAAATAAAATAAAAAGGGATCGTATAGGCAAAAGTACTTCTAGCAGGATACATGAAAAACCAGACACAGAGACTGACACTGGGGATGGGACTTAGGTACTAATGTTCAGGGTGGATGATACGGACTTTCTGCTGAATAACGTTCTGTGCTATTTGAATGTTTCACACATAGCTCATCACTTTCATGCTTTTAATTAATTGTTTTAAAGATGTCAGAAAAGAGGGGCGCCTGGGTGGCTCAGTCGGTTAAGCGACTGCCTTCGGCTCAGGTCATGATCCTGGAGTCCCGGGATCGAGTCCCGCATCGGGCTCCCTGCTCGGTGGGGAGTCTGCTTCTCCCTCTGACCCTCCTCCCTCTCATGCTCTCTGTCTCTCATTCTCTCTCTCGCAAATAAATAAAAAATCTTTAAAAAAAAAAAGATGTCAGAAAAGAGTTCTAATAGGCATAAGTCATCTTTGGCACAACTAAATGTTGTGAGGAAAGTTACCTTGCAGAGAAGAAAGAAGGCGCAAGAACCTCTGAACGACTTCTTGCTTCAGAAAGTTTTTAGGCAGTAGCCGGCTTCCTGAGTTCATGTACTTCACCAGCTGCTCAGAGGCCTTCCGGAAAATGTCGGTCTCACTAACAGGTCCGTCACCATTGTTCAGTCCTGCAAAACAAGCACACGATGCCTCCGAATACAGAGATCACAGCTGAGGGAGATTGCAAAAGTTACCCCGGTTTGCCACCCTTCCGCGGAGCCCCTTGTTTGCCCCATGACTTCGGGTCTCCTTCCATCAAGAGGTGGAGCCTATTCTCTTCCCCACCCTGGATTCCAGCCTGGCTTCCAGACTTGGTATGACCAATAGAATGCAGTGTGATTTTTGTCCTGGTTCTAAGGTGGGGCCTCAAGAGGCCTGGCTTAGTTCTATTCACTCTCTTGAGACCCTGGCCTCTGCCAAGTGAACAGGTCCAGTCTCGACTTCAGGGGGACAAGAGACAGCATAGAACAAAGAGGAATCAGTCCGGTTGTCCAAACTGAGGGTCCATAGATGTGAAAGAGCCTGGCCAAGATCAGCAAGACCACAGCCTCTGGGAGGAATTCAGTTAAAGCTATGAGAACAACCCAGCCTAAACTGCTGGCCTGCAGGGTCACGAGCGAAATAAATGCTTGTTGTTTAAAGCGACTAAATTTGGGAGCAGTCTGTTACACAGCAATAGATAACTAACATAAGAGTTGAGGGAAGTGACAGAAACAGGAGGGCTTAGCACCACATGCCAGCCACCCACGCGTCTCACTGGCCAGCAGAAAAACCCGAGAAGAAGGAGCCACCTCTCTGGCCAAAGAAGGGAAGACAATATCCCCTTAGTTCAGTTTATTTGAGAAAGTAGCCATGATTAGAAAACCCCCCCTGACAGAATGTTGAAATGGGCAAATGTTTTATTTGCTATCAGGTGATACACTCAAAAAGCACTCTCGCTTAAAATAGAATATTACTGAGCACATCAGGGAGCAAAACTGGACGTGCTTTCACACCCAATGAAAAGGGCCCGGCCCATAGCATTAGGTGCTGTCACACTGTGCAGAAATGAACAAAAGGTTCAATGTCGTGTTCCAACGAAGTAGGAACACTTTAAAAGAGATGGACTATTTGAAAATGCGAAAAAAAATGAAAAACATCCTACCTTCATCAGGTTTCCCAGCAGTAGGCCCTGGGTCAAGGATTTGTGTGCAAGTAATTCACGAAGGAGGTGACGGGTGGGAAGCAGATTAGGGGCCAGAAGGAAGCCAGGTGGCCTTGCCTGATCCCCCAGGGGAGCTCTGGAGTGAGAGTACCCCTCACAGCTATCCCCATCCAAGGCCAGGAAGACGGGCTTTCAAATTCTCACCTCGATCTATCACTGGCTATAGGCTGCCCTGGGAGGATGTAAGTCCTCAGGCACTTCTAGTTTAAAGGAGCCCCAGCAAAAGTGGCTCCATACGCTGTTCTCCTTGAGAGGAAGCCTTAGGTGCTAGCTTCCCAAAGTCAAGGCACCCCCACGTCGAGGGGCACACAAATGGTGAAAGGGATCCAGGGGATCCAAGCAGAGCTCCAACATTATCTGCTGTGCCTTCTGATGCACACCTGGGTCACCTTTCAACAAATCAAGTCAGAACACAAGAAACACACACATACACACACCGACTTCAGGGGCTCATTGCCCTCTACTCAAGAGACCTTCAGGTGCCAGAGAGAAGCAAGACCCACTTTAGCACCATCCTCCAGAGAAAAAGAAATGGAAACCACTTAGCAAAGGAAGACCTACATCACCTCAGCTGGAAGCCCAGAAAACATCTATGTGCTCTGACAGGGACTTGGCCCTCCCACCTTCATCCTAAAATACCTATGAACACACAGAAATGGTGAAAGCTCACATTACAGAGAAACAGGATCCTTGGAAAAGGAGCAACTTCCTTCACTATCATGTGTTACTTGTCCCCCAGCCTCATGCCATTAAAATCTTTTCTAGAACAACATTCTTCCACTAGGGAAATTAGTATAAAAGTCACTTGACACTGAACAGAAATAGACTAAGATGGCCAGTATAATTAGATGCAGTTGTATAATAAATGCACGGCTGTGTGGTTCAGAATAGTTAAGCAATGGGTCAGAGAAAGTTCCACATGTCAGGAAAGAAACCAGAGAATGATACTAACAATGTAAAGACACATAGAAGGAAAGGTGCTGGCAAAGGTACCCCTGGGTAGATGTGGGTGACTTATTTATTACTCTGAATTTGTCTAGTTTTTTTCTAAATTTTCTATAAGCTTAGTAAGAGACAAAAGAAACATCAGAATATAAAGTTGCTTGTATATTATAATCACAGATTGCTTTTCAAAAGATGATTACGTAAGTGCTGAACAACACCAACAAAAAGACTGGATAAAATATGCCAAAGTATAATCACAATAAATTTTTCTTTTTACATAAAACTATGTTTTTACAAATTTTCTACAGTGATATTTAGTAAATACATAAGCAGATTTGAAATTAAAAATTAAAACAAAGAGATCTTCTGAAATTGCAACAGTGCTCAGAAGTGTTAGAAAACAGAAATAAATCATTTCAAAAAGAGATTTTGCCCTAGCCTGAAATTTTTCTTTCAAGCTAAAAAAGGCAAAACTGATTAAGTTTTAGTACACACATTTTATCAATTCAAATTTATGTCCCCATTTCATTTTTTATAAAAAAAAAAAGAAAAATGTATAATTATGAAAGCATGGAATACGACTAAATGACCAAATCACAAATATATTAATTTGGGGGGGGGGGCAGGTGAGTTTATGGAGAATTCATGTTTTCTTGTTTTCCTTTTCTATATTTTGTAATTTTAAAGAAAACATTGCATTTATAGTAAGGAAAAAGTATCATGAGCATCCTTTAGGTCGATTCCAGATGCCTGCATTTACTGAAAACAGGGCACCGTCTTTGGTGCTGAGGGATGGTAAGAGGACGAACCAGGGCCTCTGTGTCCCATCCGTAGGGAACACCAACACAGAGAGAAGGTTCCAGGGTCCTCTGAGTGCTGTGTCCGAGGTGCCTGCATGAGCACAGAGCAGAAAGCAGCCAGCTCCCACTGGAGCAGCAGAGAGAAGGCCTCGGAGGCCTGGAATGGTTCTCACTCTGAGTGAATCACAGATTACAAACCCTGAAGAGAAGGAAGGCTCCAATCCTGTTCTTGGTCCTGAGAAGAGAGAATCGACAGCGGCCAGAGAGGTAGGTGTGCTGCCACCTGGTGGTGGCCGTGAGAGGCAGGTAAAAGCAGTTAAGAGTTCATTTTCCACCGCGGTCACCCAGTCAACCGCAGTCCAGAAGCAGATGATCCTCCTTATGACAAATCGTCAGAAGGTCAGTAGTACGGGTGCCTCGGTGGCTCAGTCGGTTAAGCCTCCGACTCTTGGTTTCGGCTCAGGTCATGATCTCAGGGTTGTGGGATCGAGCCCTGCGCCGGGCTCTGCACTCAGCACAGAATCTGCTTGAGATTCTCTCTCTCCCTCTCTCTCTGCCCCTCCCCCCATGCTCTCTCTCTCTAAAATAATAAATAAATAAATCCGGAAAAAAAAAAAAGGTCAGTAGTAGCCTAATGCTCTGTCACAGTGCCTACATCATTCTCATTTCACCTGACCAGGCAGGCGTTTTATCATCCCATTATCATCACAAGAAGTGTGAGTACAGTATAGTCAGGTATTTTGAGAGAGAGAGAGACAACATTCACATAACCTTTATTACTGCAGATTGTTATAATTGTTCTATTTTATTATGAGTTGTTGTTAATCTCCCACTGGGCATAATTTATAAATCAAACCTGATGGGATGTATGTATAGGAAAAAACAGTACATACAAGGTTCAGTACTATCCACGGTTTCAGGCATCCACTGGGAGGCTTGGAAGTATCCCCTGCAGATAAAGGGGGACTGCTGTATACAGTCCTGACTACTTAGAGGTAAAGCCTTGTTCCTCCAAGTGGGCTCTGGCTTCCCCTGGTACTTTGCAAGAACTGCAGAATCTCAGGTCCTGCCCTGAACCTGCTAAATCAAAATCTGCATTTTAACAGGCTCCCAAATGGTTCCTGTTAACAATGGGAAGCTCCAGGGCGCCTGGGTGGCTCAGTTGGTTAAGCAACTGCCTTCGGCTCAGCTCATGATCCCAGAGTCCCAGGATCGAGTCCCGCATCGGGCTCCCTGCTCAGCGAGGAGCCTGCTTCTCTCTCTGACCCTCCCCCCTCTCATGTGCGCGCTCTCTCTCTCTCATTCTTGCTCTCTTAAATAAATAAATAAATAAATAAATAAATAAATAAATAAATAAATAA
>NW_023270268.1:5509644-5675307 GCF_011800145.1 Mirounga leonina
TAAATAAATAAATAAATAAATAAATAAATAAATAAATAAATAAATAAATAAATAAATCTTTTTTAAAAAAAAAGACAATGGGAAGCTCTGGTTTAGAGAACAGCAGAAATCTTCAGCAAGACCCTTCATTTCACACCTCGGTGCAAAAGCCACCCTCTCCAAAGTCATCATCACCATAATCATTAAAATGTTGCACAGCAACGCTCAGGATGAGCGAAGGGTGAGAACATCTTTTATCCTAGTCTCTCAGTTAGAATGCTGTTCGTCTGGGTACAAAAACCTAGCATCCTGATGGTGCTTTACTTGGGGCCACAGATGTAAAAAAACAAAAATCATTAAGTCCGTGGACTCAGGTCAGGAGCCAGGGTACCCAACTCCCCAGCAGAAGCTCTTCCCAAAGATAGTGTGCGTCCATCAAGCCCATTAATGGGTGAGGATGGGGAGGGGTTAAAGTCCATAAAATCTTCATTTTTATGACTGGAGATCTACATTTATGCCCATGGCCCCAGGCCCTCCCTTTGCCTGTCTTCTCAGCTACTACTCTGGTTTGAAAGACCATGCTGGGACTAAAGTCTAAAACTACACTATCCACTACAGTGGCCACTGTATTTAAAATAAAATTAGAATTTCAATTCTTCTGTTGCATGAGTCATGCAGATTTCAAGTGCTCAAAAGCCATAGGTGGCCAGAGGCTATCCTATGAGACAGAGCAGATATAGAACATTTACATCAGTACCGAAAATTATATTGCATGGTCCTCATCTACAAAGATTCCCCAGCCCCACCTCAGGTTTTAAAGCTTATGCCACTGGCAAAATCTTAGAAACAAAATGCATGCATACAACTCTATACAGCTGTATGGATGCACAAAGTAACCGTGCTACTCAGTACAGACGTCATATTCCAATACTGACGTCTACAAGGGTTCCACCGCTAGGGGTCTTTGGGAAGTACGCTACCCAGAAGACTCCAACTCGCTAGCCCTGCCTCATAACTGGTCATCCTCAGCTTGTCCGATTTTTATCAGTTTCTTTTGCTTTTTGTGATTCCATGTTTCCCTATAGTCTTTCAATATTCTTCTAGCATGGCAAGGAAAAATTCATGGTCGATGGTCTAGAATACTTTAAAGTAACCAAACATCCAATAAGTTTACCAAGGAGTATCAGGGGCTGTAGGCTTCACTGTATCCACTGTCATCACAAACTACCCAGTGAGCCAAAAGGCAGGCTTGGAAGGAGGCACATTCCTCTTGAATGTGCTTTTCTTCCCAAGTGAGCATAACTGAATTCTAATAAGTAAAAGGGAACCAGCTGCTTTTCTACTGAGTCTCTTCTCCTGGTTCCAAATCTGGGCCACAAATCTAGCTGGTGAAGGTAGAGAGGAAAGGAGGGTTAGACCCTATCTCAGAAACTGAGCTGTTTTTAGGATTAGCAGATATTCAAAGATTCTATTATGCTCTCCCGAAAAAAAAAAAAACTGAAAAAAATCAAAACTTTAAAAACTAAACAGGATAGCATGGCTTATGCTAAAGCCCATACCACTAGATATAGCCTACACATACACATATACAGTATTCTAAGAATTAAGGTTAGAAATAATTGCAAACAAAAAAATTAAATGCAAGCAAAAAATCTGCAAACAAATCAGCCATTTTCTACCATTAACTGGTGGTCCTTTTTTGTTGTTATACTAAAACCTGGAAATTCGCTAGCAAAGAAATCTGTTCAGTTAGTTTCTATTTCTCAAACAGTAGAACCCATCCTGAAGCTGAGATTACAGGCATAAACTCTCAGAAAGCATCTCACAGTGACTTATTAATTTACTACTTCACAGAAGAAATTACAAGTCCTTAACACGGGGGTCTTTTAAAAACTAAATATATGTATCAGTTTAAAAAAAAATCCATGAAAAATAGAGAACTCTGCAAATACACTTCTTTCCCCTCATTCCAGTGATCTCACAGAAACAACAGATGATATTTTAAATAAGTAAATGAAAATGAAAACATGGAGCAATGAGGGGCAGGGACGTTAAATGAAAAACAGCTTCTCCCCCATGTGAAAATTTCCTGACCCTGGCAATTGCGATGACCCCCACCTGTCCAACTGCATCCCACTCCAACACATACACCCCGCCACCTACTTACCCACTCCAGGGGCGGGGGAGTGTTTCTGGGGAAACACATCCAAATAACTTCAGTAAACACACTAACCATCTATTAAGTATTAATCAGTCCAGTCCTTCATTCATGCACACAGACCATCCAAAGAGCAGAAGATAATTAAAGAAAAGCAATAGCACAAAAGAGAAACAAGAAAGTGAATCTACTCACCCCAAAAGAAACAAATAATTCAGAGAAGAGGAGGATGTTCTTTTAGAAAAAAAAAAAATTCAATATTCGCAAATGCCATTCAAGAAGAGGTGGCACAGGGGCGCCTGGGTGGCTCAGTCAGTTAAGCGACTGCCTTCAGCTCAGGTCATGATCCCAGGGTCCTGGGATCGAGCCCCGCATCGGGCTCCCTGCTCGGCGGGAAGCCTGCTTCTCCCTCTGCCCCTCACCCTGCTTGTGTTCCCTCTCTCGCTGTGTCTGTCAAATAAATAAATAAAATCTTAAAAAAAATTTAAAAAAAAAAAAAAAGAGGTGGCACATATAAAACAAGCAAAAGCTGCCATGGATGAGAAAAAAATCAGAGAGCAAGAGTTCTTAGAAATTAAAACTGAGTTTCCAAATTAAAACAAATGCAATGGGCAAGCTGAGTTATAAAAGGAAAAGCTGTAGACCAAGTTAAAGGTCTGGGAAGAAAAAATACCTAGAAAACAGTAGGGAAAAGTAGAGAGACATGTTATAAATTCAGGAAGCTCAGCCATTTAATACTTGCAGCAAAGAGACATCAGAAGGGAACAAAATGATAGAAGATAAATTTCCCTGAGCTAAAAAAGTTAGATTGAGAGGGGCCAACAAGAGCCAAGTGAGAAGAATGTATAAGGACCCACACCAAGAAACTTCCCAGGGACATTTCAAAACTCGAAGGACAGAAAAATCCTAGAAGGGAAAATAAATGAGACTGACATCAGACTTCTAATCGGTAGCAAATGGAGGTTAGAATACAATGACACAATTTCCTCAAAGTTGGGAGGAACAAGGTTTTACAGCATATTTCATAAATCTAAGATCCTGTGCATTGTCCTACACATGAAACAGCTGCATCAAACTGACCCATCACTGATGGTAAAACACATTCCAATTTTAAAGATGTGGGGAGAATCTGCAATTTAGAATCCATGAAATACAATGCCTATATTCGAAAATACAATGCCCATATTCAACCAATAGAAAGACAACATAAAGACATTTTCAAAAACTCCGTAAGCCCATGCCTCCTCCAGAAGAAACTTACTTGAGTAGGTATACTAACAGATCAAGAGAGAAACCTAAACAGACAACATGAGCCACAAAGTCATATATGAGTGCAAGAACTAAAGGAAGCATTTATACACACACACACACACACACACACATACACACACACACTGGGGCTGAAGTCTAAATAAAAAGTCTAAATAAGGTCCAAACAGTATATATGCGTACATACGTGTATACACATAGGGTTCATTAAACTGGGACGCTTAAATGGTATCACATTGAAAGAGCGAAGTTTTCAGGACGTTTGGTGGTTCTTTTCTATGGGTTCTGCTATGCTACCAGTTGTAGAATGTAGTTTACATAACCATTTACATAATCATACTACCACCATGTAAATGCCATTTACTTGGTTTTTCATTTCTACAATTCATCTATGGATGAAGCCCAGAAAACTCAGAGCTAAGGAACAGAATGGAAACGACACAAATGACATTACTGGGCAAAATTCATCAGTTGGAGCTAACTTGTTGCATTTCATCCTATACAGCAGCCAGTCAATAGATGATGTCCCAAACTAATATAAACCATATCTATTTCAGAGATATGAATGTATTTTAAATTGTTGGTTGTAGTTGCTTCGGAGGAGTAGGCTTGATGTTTTGTTAGCCCCTCTTCTGTATGACTTTTTTTCCTTTTTATACTGTGTGCATGCATGGGGAAAAAAAAAAATCACCCAAACTGCCCAAAGGTGGACCTGGCAAAGTGATCGGGATGTTATAGACACTCTCTAAATAAGAGTTGTCTCTGTCTTTCAAAAAAAAGCAAACAAGTTTTCCAAAGACTGGGGGTCTCACTTCCATCTTCATATACTAAGAAAGTATAAACTGATTTGTATCTCATGTCACAGGACCCGTTTTACCACCCATCTCCCAAAAAGTTATTTCACTAGAAGCTGTACCTGATAGGTCCTTAGAACATGCAGCCAGCTTTGCCAAGTGACTGTGGATTTTCTCAATGGCTTTGAAGTTCTTATTCCTCTTCAGGATATCCATGGCAGAGCGGGACTCTCGATCCAGCAGGGTAGGGTCTGCCCCAAAGCTCAGGAGCATCTGCACATCCTCTGTTTGCCCTAGACCGGGCCAAAAGGAGAAAGGGGGGCTGTCATGGTCCCTTCCATAAGGAGACGTCCCCATGAGTGCTCTTCCTCCCAGTTCCCTGCCCAAGCAGCCTGGGGCAAGGGGACCAGTGTCGCTCTGCTCCTAGAATCTAAACTGCTGGCCTTGGACAATCCACCCAACTCCCCGAAGCAAGGAGTCCTGTGTGGAGTGGGTAGGACAATAGCTCTGAAGAGGTTCAGAAGTGCGCTCCTCTCTACCTTTCTCCCCTCTCCCTGGCAACAAGCAAGGAGAAGGGGAATCTGGTTCCTAGGCAACAGTTACAGCTGTAAGGATAACAGCGAGCTGTGACTTCAGATTTCTTTATTCCCTAGAGAGGAAACAGAATATTCTCCCAGAAAAAAAAAAAAAAAGCCTGTCTGGGGATCGGAGAAGAAAGTGGCAATTGCTTTTGCATCAGGGTCTTTTTGTTGTCACTGTTTCCACCCTCCCAGCCCCAACCCTCTGGCTGCCAGCTCCATTTGCTGCTTTGACGTATCTATTTGCCAAGCATCAAGGGGTCTCCGTGATCACAGATGCCACAGTTTTCCGAATGGAACAGGTGTATCCCTGGGGGTACAAAGACTGACGTGGGCACAAAGAGTTCAGCAAATCAATGCCTGATCCCCAGCTTCCATACCCATGCTTTCCTAAAATCCCCTGCCCAGACAAGACACCTGGACTCCAGGTACTGTCCTGTTCAGGGCGCTCTCCTTTTCCATCTCCCCAGTCACAACTGCCCTTCTTGCATTTACAAAAATGAGACAAAATTTAAAAGTCAAACTTTTGGGCGCGTGGGTGGCTCAGTTGGTTAAGCGACTGCCTTCGGCTCAGGTCATGATCCTGGAGTCCCGGGATCGAGTCCCGCATCGGGCTCCCTGCTCGGCAGGGAGCCTGCTTCTGCCTCTGACCCTCCCCCCTCTCATGTGCTCTCTCTCTCTCTCATTCTCTCTGTCTCAAATAAATAAATAAAATCTTTAAAAAAATAAAAAATAAAAAAATAAAAAGTCAAACTTTTTACCCTCAGAGTATCTCACTGAGGCAGGCAGAATTCCAAGACAGTCCCCAGGATTCCCAACCCCTGGTGCACACACACCTTCTCCCCCAGTTACTCAATCAAATATGAATCTAAATGTGATGAGACTTTGCAAATGTAATCAAGGTCCCAAAGCAGTTGACCTTAAGATAGGGAGATTACCCTGATCTAATCACATGAGCCGTAAAGGTCAAAGGTCTAGAAGTCAGGAAGAGGGCAACGATTTAAAATATGAGAGGGAATAAAAATATAAATAAATAAATAAAATATGAGAGGGAAGTGATTGCATAAAAAATTCTCCCCTGCTGGCTTTGAAGAGAGAGGGGGCCACATGACAAGGAATGTGTGTGCCCTGCAGAAGCTGAGAGCAGCCTCCGGCTGACATCCAGCGAGGGAACAAGGACCTCGTTCCTACAACCAGAGGGAACTAGATTCTGCCACAACCATGTGACCTTGAAAGAAAGCCCACAATTCCAGATGAGAACACAGCCTCTGTCAGTACCTTGATTTCAGCCTCGGGGGACACTGAGCAGAAAACTCAGTCACATCATTTCCGACTACTGACCCCCAGAACTGTGAGCTGGTAAATGGGTGTGCTTTTGAGCCACTAAGTTTATGGTGATTTGTTACAGAGAACTAATTACTAGTTAATGTATTGCCCCAAAGGCGGTGAAAATTCCTGACTTCCAGAGTGTCCACTGAAGGGAAAATTAGGTGCCTGCCAAGCCCCTTTTAAAAGGCGCTACAGGGCGCCTGGGTGGCTCAGTCGGTTAAGCGTCCGACTCTTGAGTTAGGCTCAGGTCATGATCTCAGGGTCCTGGGATCAAGCCCCGCATCAGGCTCCATGCTCAGCAGGGAGTCTGAGAGTCTCTCTTCTCTCCCTCTCCCTTCGCCCCTCCCCCTGCTCTAGTGCTCTCCCTCTTTCTCTCTCTCTCAAATAAAGCTCTAAAAAATTAATAAAATAAAAAAATAAAAGGTACTATAATCTACCCTCCTCTTACTGCCCTCCAAAATTACTATTTTCTCCTTTAATAATTAATTACAGAAGATTTTAATATATTTCTGTTGCTTTGATTATCTGTAGTAATAATTTTGTAATAATTAAATCTAGAAAAAAATTAACCCCTAGAGTCTTAAATCACAGACCTTTTTTTCTAATTTAAAGCTACACAAGTACTTTTATTCCAAAAGAAGATCACTGGATGACTAATAAGACTTTCAAGCATAAACTATATGAGGGTAAACTTCTTTCTGAAAAGGAAACTAGAAATATGATCCCCAAAAAAGGAAGGCACAATTGGATATTTTTGACTATTAAAGAGCTAGGCCACAATTTTTTAAATACGTGTTAGAGGGTATCAAGTTGCTGTAGTATTTATATTCTATTATATGCAACTAAAGGAGTGAGATAATAGCTTTATTTTAAAATATTTGTGTACACAATTCTGAAAATCACCTTTTCTTACATATTTTTGACTCACAGATAAAAAAGTCTACGTGTCAATGTAAAAACACGTACATAGGTTTTCAAAATTCTTGACGATAAGGAAGCAAAATTTGAAAACATACTAGACTTATTTTTTTAACTAACTGCATCCATTAGCCCTTTTCCTGGTAACAACACCTCAGTTTTCCTTTGGAAAAGCAGCTTTCCCCCGCGTTTTCAGCCTACCTGATTTGATGGGAGTAAACACATTCCGTCACCACGACATACTCCACCACCGCCCCAGCCCGAGCTCGGGGGGGGGGGGGGGGGGGGGAGATAAAGATCTGACCAGAATCTGACCAACCAGATCATTCCATTCTCGGCTCTGCCCCAGCACCAGAGCCAGGGGTGAACACCTGACCAGGATCTGGCCAATCAGATCATGCCATCCTCCTGGCTCTACTGATTGGTTCATGGAGGCATGTGACCAAAGTCAAGTTACCGAGACTCATTCCTACGACTTGAACTGAAACACTGAGTAGAGATATGCTCTTTGGCTGAGACTGACAAATAGGCATAATATAAACCTAATACCAGGTGGCTTCAACGGAAAGAGAGCCTGCCTAAGAATGAAGCTAACGCAGAAGAAAGCAGAGCTGGGAGACAGGGCAGATTCTTGGAGACGTCTCTGGAGCACCTGGAGCAAACTCTGGACGATTGAGTCACATGAGCCAATAAATTCCCTTTCTTGCCTAAACCAGTTTGAGTGTCTGTAGCCTGTAACCAAGTCAGATGCAACTACTGATCTGGCCCCTTGACATGAGGTTCAGAAGGTTTTTTTAACTCTTCATCCAGAAGGTGATACTAGGCTTTGGGTCCCGCTGCTGGGCCCTGGTAATTCCCTGGGCCTGAACCCCTGGGCCTCCCAAACCACATGGATCCGGAGCCAGGAGGACCATCATAACAACGTCCACCCACCAAAATGCCAACAGAACTGATGATTTCAGAGGTTCTATGATGCTACAATTATTTTAAATGGTGAATTTGGAATTTGGGCCACATTAAAGTATCTGGAGAGTTCCTGACTCTCCATGTATCAGGAAAGTATTCAAGGTGGAGATAATCTCATACACTATTGGGGCAACCTTTCTAGGGTTCAAGTTAACAATAGCTTTCAAAAGCCAAATACATCCCACCATGCTAAAAACATCCTCAAACTGCACATATGTTTTTACTTATACATTATAGAATATTTGTAGGGGAGCGCCTCGGTGGCTCAGTGGGTTAAGCAACTGCCTTCGGCTCAGGTCATGATCCTGGAGTCCCGGGATCGAGTCCCGCATCGGGCTCCCTGCTCAGTGGGGAGTCTGCTTCTCCCTCTGACTGTACCCCTTCTCGTGCACTCTCTCTCATGCTCTCAAATAAATAAATAAATAAATAAATAGAATGTGGGGAAAAAATCGTAAGATATTGGTAACATTGGTTTCTCAGGTTAAAGGACAGAGACTCTCAATGTATACTTTTTGTATCTTTTGATTTGTGAATGTAATCTATTTAAAATTTAAATAAAGTGAGTTTATCCAAATAAATAAAACGCACAGTTCTTTGAACAAGCAATCTCTCAACTAGGAAATAATCCTACAGATATAGTCTCACCAGTTCACAAAGATGTATATAGGAAAATATTCTCTGAGCATTGTTTCTGGTAGCAAAATAACCTGAAAACCATTTAATCATCCATCAGCACAGTATAGTCATATCAGAGAATACTGTGAGCTGTTAAAAAGAAATGAAATAGTTATGCAGGTACTATTAGGGAAAGATGGCCAAGATTATTGTTGAGGGAAAAAGCAAGTTGCTAAATAGAATATAGAATATGTGCACATTCATATTTAAAAGAGGAAAAGAAAAATTGGCAAGACTCACCAAAAAAAATGCTTGGTAGACTTTGTGAAAGAGAATTTACTTTTTATCAATATCTTTTTAAAGTGTTTGAATTCTTTTTTTTTTTTTACCAAGAGCATGCCTTTCAATTTCTTTTTATTTTTTTACCTCTAAATTTTTTTGATTGAACATACCATAAAATTCATCCTTTTATAAGTGTATAATTTAGTGGGTTTCAGTATATTTAAGAAGTTGTGTAATCATCACCACTATCCAATTCCAGAACATTTCATAAGAAACCTTATATGCATTGGCAGTCACTCCACATTTCTTCCTGCCCCTCCCCCAGGGCAACCAGTAATCTGGTTCTGTCTCTAGGGATTTCCTTATTCTGGACATTTCATATAAATGAGATCATGCAATATGTGACCTTTTGTGTCTGGTTTCTTTCCCTCAGCATAACGTTTCAAGGTGCATCCTTGTTGTAGCGTGTATCAGTATTTTGTTCTTTTTTATGGCTGAATAATATTGCATTGTCTGGATGTACCGCATTTTGTTTGTCCATTCAGCAGTTGGAGATTTGGGTTGTCTACATGATTTTGGTTGTTATGAGTAATTCTGCTATGAGCATTCATGTACAAATGTTTGAATATGTTTTCATTTCTGTGAGGCATAAATACCTAGGAGTAACATTGCTGAATCATATGGTAACTATTTGAGTAAGTGCCAGACTTTTTTCCAAAGCAGATGCACAGTTTTTCATTCCCACCACAGTGGGTCCCAAATTTTCCACATCCTTGTCAATACTTGTTGCTGTCCACTTTTTTTTATTTCAGCTGTCTTGGTGTGGAGTGTACTTCTGATTTTTAAACTAGTTTTTGAAAGGTGATTCAAAGAAGCCTATATGAAGGGGTGCCTGGGTAGCTCAGATGGTTAAGCGTCTGCTTCTGGCTCAGGTCATGATCCCAGGGTCCTGGGATCGAGCCCCTTGTTGGGCTCCCTGCTCAGCAGGAAGCCTGCTTCTCCCTCTCCCACTCCCCCTGCTTGTGCTCCCTCTCTCTCTCTCTGTCAAATAAATAAAATCTTTTTTAAAAAAGAAGCCTATATGAACAATGAGACCAGTAGAATAGAACAGAAAGTCCAGAATTAGTGGCATCTCAAATTCCTAAGGTCATGAGAACACTTTTAAACAAATGATGCTGAGACAAATAGGTAGCTATCTGGAAAATGGTAAAATTAGATCCTTACATGAAACTCCAGTGGATCAGGGATCTAATGTTAAAAAGGAAACCATAGAGGCACCAGAAAAAAAAATAACTCTTTAACTTGGATGTTCAGAAGGTTTTTTTAACTCTGACTCCAAATACAGGAGCAATAAATCAATAGATTGATAAATTTGACTGCATAAAAAGAAAACATTTGCATGACAAAAAAGCCCAAAGTCAGAAGACAAGTGACAAACTGGGAGGGGAGATTCATAACTTACACCACAGACAAAGAGCTAATGAACAAAGAATTCTTAAAAATTGAGGACAAAGGACCAAAATCTCTGTAGAAAAATGGGAAACAGACATGAACATATAACTCGACAAAAAAAAGATTAAAAAATGGTTCTCAACTGTATTTTAAAAAATCCAAACTCACACATAAATAAAGAAATGCAAATTAAAACAAACTTGAGATACCAATTCACCCCTCTCAGACCAGAAAAAACTTAGAAATGCAACAACAAAATTCTGTTGGTGAGACTGTGGGGAAAGAGGCACTCTCCTCCATTACGGGTGGTTGTGCAAATTGGTACCATCCTTCCGAATGGAGATTTGACAATATCTAACAGACCTACATATGCATTCATGCATATGAACGAATATGCAATGATTTCTAGGACATACTGTTAATGAAAAAAAAGCCAGGTGCCAGGCAGAATCTATAGAATGGGGCCCTCCATGTAAAAAAGGAGGTATAAGAAAACACACATATGTCTGCTCATTACTGCAAAAGGAATCCAGAAAGAATGAACCTAGAAAAAAAAGAAAGAAAGAAAGAAAAAGAAACTGATCACCTACAGGGGGTGAATGGGAAAGGGGCAGAAAAAGGGGGTAAGTGGAAACTTAGTGGGGTCAAGGGACGAGGAAGAAGTGACACTTCTCTGAGTATGTCTTTCTACAAAGTTCAGACTTCTAGAACCATAGTAATGTTTTACATATGTGCCTTCCACATACCAAAATATAAACAAAACCAATCAGGATGTGAGGAGAACCCTAAAATGGAATGCAAACACTGAAAAATATACCTAAGTGTACTACAAATGAGCAAAATAACCATAGTAAATGGGGGGAGGAAAATAACTTAGCATCTTGACTAGATGCTATAAAACTGAAGACAAAAAGAACTAAACACAAACATAAAATGAACATAAACAAACATACATCTATTTAGTAGATGTGTTTCTCAAAGGGACATGGGTTAGCAAGTCTGAAACTCATAAAACTGAACAAGTAAATATATTATAGATGAGAGATGTTACAAATTTTAAAAGGCTAAATGACCATGGTGTTGGACTGGAATCAGAGGTATCAACATAAACTCATGGTTTTTAATACAGAGACACAGTAATACAGATGTGTGTATCCATGGGTTAGTACATGACCACATATTTCTTCCCTCCATCTGCTGAGAAGGCCTAGAAATAATGACTCTCCAGTAACAATGATCACACCAAGTAGCAGGCCTTGTTTTCTACACCATTCTTTAACAAAAGGTTAACAAAAGGAGCTAGGGATCCTTGGAGGAATGGGAGACACAGAAAATTCAAGGTAAGCCTGAAGCAACTTGTGGTGTCTGAAAGTAAGGAAGTGCTCAGAAAAGGATGGGGCTTGT
Organism: Mirounga leonina; assembly: GCF_011800145.1. Taxonomy (NCBI): domain Eukaryota; kingdom Metazoa; phylum Chordata; class Mammalia; order Carnivora; family Phocidae; genus Mirounga; species Mirounga leonina. Next base: position 5,521,389 of record NW_023270268.1, read on the forward strand.
CAAAGGAACACAGGAGCCAATCAGAAGAAAGGAGTGCCTAATGGCCAAAGCTGAAACAATCTGAGCAACTATGGATTTTATCCCATAGAGTAAATATCCATGAGTCCATACATACATACATACATACATACATACATACAGAGAAGGGACAGCTCTTCATTGCAACAGAATTCCAAGTAATAAATGTAGAAGGAAAGAAGAAAATAAAAAATCAACATTAATCGAAGATCACAGTGATAGCTGATGCTGACAAGATCCACCAATGAATATAAAATTAGTGTGCAAAAATTTGAAGAGAAGCAGGGTATTTGCATAGCCTCAAAGTATCTCCTCCAAGATATTTAACAACTACAAAGGGAAAGATGGTAACTTTACAATGAAGAAATACCACGGATCCCACCTTAACCAACTAATCGAGGTTAACATCACAAGATATATTGGCATGATGAACTCCTTAATACAATGCAGAGAAGACCACAAACTCATTTCTGTTGTATTCTTAGCAAAAATGCATAACTTTATTCCAATCATGAGAAAAACATCAAACAAACTCAAACCGATAGACCATCTACAAAACAACTGACCAATCCTCTTCAAAAGGGTCAAGGGCATGGAAAACTGAGGAACTGTCAAAGACTGGAGGAGACTAAGGAGCCCTGACAAGTAAATGCAGTGTGGGTCTCCAAACGGACAAAGGACATTAGTGAAAACAAGGGTGAAATGCGCATGAGGTCTGTGTATTAGTTGACAGCATTCTGTCAATGTTAACTTCTTGATTTTGATAACTAAACCCTGACATATAACATGCTAAGATTAAGGGAAGCTGGGTGAGGATATACAGAAACTCTTGGAACTATTTTTTGCATCTTTTCTGTATGTCTAAAATTAGTTCAAATTGAAGATTTAAAAAAAAAAAGGTGAGCTCTCCCGAAAGAGAGGAAGAGGATGTGGGTAGTGAGAGAGAGGTGGAATTAAAAGGAGAAGAAGCAGCCTATAAGAGTCGTGAAGGCTCGTTCGGTAGAGGCCAGGGGGGCAGCCCAGGTTACACCTGCATGAAGAAAGGGCCGTCTCTTGATTCTTATGTTTATTCTCCCATGTTTCAGAAAGTCAGGAAGGTTTCAGAGTTTGTAAGAAATAGTATTCAGTTGTGCTGTCCCATATGGCAGCCACGAGGCACAGAGGTGGCTACTGAGCACTTAAGGTGTGGCTAGTCAACAAGGAGCTGGGCTAGCAGAGCAAAATACATGCTGGATTTCAAAGACTTAGCACACAACTGAAACACAGAATGTAAAATGTCTCCATACTTTTTATACTAATTACACAGGGCAATGATGGTATGTTGGATAGATGGGTTAAATAAAATGTATTATCACAATTAATTTTACCTATTTTGCTTTACTTTTTCACAGGCCTACCAGAAATTTTTAGAATTTTGTATGTGGCTCTCAGTACGCTTGTACTGGAAAGCACTCATTTAGGTCCCAGGAAATGGAATGCTTGCCAAGTTATCAATGCATACAGTAGGTATCCAAGGCTCCGCGTGCATATAAACTACCCAAACACTGCTCAACCCGCCTGGATTTCAGGAGACTTGGAGTTGTGTTTCTTTGCAAACCGAAGAGTCTTGCCTGGAAATCCTTTTTCTTGGGCATTTTCTGGCTGGGGAAGTGTAAGGAGAGCACAGTGATTGGAGGCAAAGATTTGAACCGTAAATTACCAGGCTAACAAGAGCTTTAGCACAGAGGTGTGCTGGAACCAGCTCACACCAGTCCACGAGGGCCAACTGTCGAATATCCAGAAATGCTACAAGATGGTTGGTAAACACAGCCATTATTAACTAACTTATTTAAACTTACAATAAATAAATCACATTAAAAACAAAACTCATCACTTCCTAATTATTTTACTATGCTCTGCTATTGTCTATGATGAGGTTTCTTTACATCTATCTTAACATGGATCTGTGTGGGGGCGCCTGGGTGGCTCAGTGTCGTTAAGCGTCTGCCTTCGGCTCAGGTCACGACCCCAGGGTCCTGGGATCAAGCCCCGCATCGGGCTCCCTGCTCCGCGGGAAGCCTGCTTCTCCCTCTCCCACTCCCCCTGCTTGTGTTCCCTCTCTCGCTGTGTCTCTCTCTGTCAAATAAGTAAATAAAATCTTAAAAAAAAATTGATCTGTGTAGTAAAAATACAATATGATGGTATGCTACTGCACATGTCCCAGTCCCATATTCAATGATATCACATTAATAGCCTGAAATCAACCATGGTGGGAGTATTTATACCAAGGAAATTGGCAAACACCACAATATGGGGCTTTTCTTTTTGAAGACCCAGTTGTCAAACATTTGCCAGAATACCATGTTCTCTCAGAGGGTACTGAAATTCAAGGGACACCAAAAAGACAGACAGTACCAAGTGTTGGCAAAGATTTAGAAAAATTAGAACCTTTGAGCATTGCTGGTGGGAGCATAAAATGGTGCAGCCACTTTGGAAAACGGTCTGGCAGTTCTTCAAGAGATTAAATATAGAGTTACTAAGTGATCCAGCAATACCACTCCTAGGTATCTACCTGAGAAAAATGAAAATATATTCCAAAAGCAAAGACATATATGTAAAAGTTCACAGCAGCATTATTCATAATAGCTGAACAAATGTCCATCTGCTGATGAATGGACAAATAAGATGTGCTTCATCTATACAATGGGATATTATTTGGTTTGAAAGCATGCTCAGTGAAAGAAGCCAGTCACAAGACTGTATGATTCCATTTATATGAAATACCCAGAATAGGCAAGTCCACGGACACAGAAGGTAGATTAGTGGTTGCTTAGGGCTGGAGAGGGAGGGGGAAATGGGGAGTGACTGCTAATGGAGACAAGGTTTCTTTTAAAAATGATGAAAATGTTTTAAAATTTGATTGTGGTAATGGTTGCATAACTGTGAATGTACTAAAAACACGGATTTGGATGCTTTAAACAGGTGAATTATATGGTATGTGAATTATATTTCAATAAAGCTCAAAACAGTATCTATAGCTCACCCTTTCTCCGTTTGCCCAGATGTGGGTTCCTGGGACCCAGTCCAGTGAGGAATAACATTAGAGAAATACCCCTCACTGTGCTCCTCCAGGATATGCTGAAGACACAAAACTCTAAGTTCCCAGGAGGACCTAGCAGGCCAGGGGTCCCCAACCGGACACCTCCAGGCTCTGTCTAGTCCACAGGCGTGTTTAATTTTGAGCAGACATTTTATAATCATGAGTTGTCTTATTTTTTAAAAATGCATCTTTCCAACGTCTCCTGCCATCAGAAGATGGCCTAGTTCCCATGATCGGCAGGAGGCTGTGGCCACACCAAGCCAAACTCCCCAGCCCTCCCTGTCACCTCCCTTCCACGGAGGCTGGGAGTCCATTACCATTCATCATCACAGCTATAACATTATTATAGAACAAAATGTGCTGTCTCCATGGGTTTCCAGAAAGGCGAGAGGCATCAGAGAGCCTTCCTATTTCACAGGCTAACAAGGTATGTCTGCATCAAAAGAAGCAGCTTGTCCTTGCATGCACCAGCCTCACTCTTCCTCGCGGCCTGTCTGGCCCTGGTGAGTATGGAGGATGAAATCCCTGGGTTAGATTCTACAGCGGCCAAGAAGCAGGACCACGTGTGTGGTCTGGTTCACAGTGTATCTCTGGTAACTAGCGTAGATTTGACATGAATTAAAGCACTTAGTACCGCGTGATGAGGGAGAGAACAAGTGCAGCCAGAAGCCCCTGTCCTTGAGACATTCAATCCCACGGAAGCCAGTGAAGCGGAAAGAGCATTTGGAACCCCGCCACTCTTCCTTCTTTCGCCACCTCCCCACCCGTCCTTCCTGCGTACAGCCTGCCCTCCCCGTCATGCTTAATTCAAGGTGAGGTTTAGTCCTGGGCCTGTCCCAGGATGGATGGGAAATACATGTGGTCGGTTGTGTGGGCTTTCTAATGCCTGAGGTCATCCAGCCCATAGCGCACCCTCCAGCCTGGTGCTGCTACTTACGCTTGATAAGGTATCCTGTGCAGGGGGCCACGGCGGCGACGACGTGGAGGACAGTGCAGCCATCCTCGTCCTTCTGGTTGATGCGGCCTTTCCATTCGGGCTTGTGGTCCATTAACCACCTGAAAAGATGGTTTTCCTCTGAAGGGAATTAAAATGAGTGACTGATGTTATTTTCTACAGACCGAAAATCAGTAAAGCACATCAATGTGTAGTGCCACGAGGGAACCAAATGGGGAATCCCACACACATTTGGCACTCAACACAAATAGGTCCGGGAGACACAGAGTTTGTAAATTAAAAGGATGAGTTCTAGAACGTTATTCATAATAAACTCAGCCAGGTTCCCTAGAAGCAGAGCCTGAGACAAGGATTCCTGTACATGTGAGTTGTTGACAGGGAGCTCAGGAAAGAGACTGAGGGAAGCAGGACAAGGCAAGGGAAGGAGGCAAGCAGAGATGTGATCTCAGCTGAGTCAGCCTCAGCCCAATCCCACAGGGAGCTCTGGAGCATGAACCGAACCAGTGTTGACCCACCATGAGGCAGGGGCTAACATTTTGTACGCATGTCAGTTAGTCAAGAGCTACAAAACACCTCTAAGGAGGGGGTGAGGTTGAGGGAGAACCTCTGTAGAAAGTGGTGCATATTGGCAAAAAGCAGTGCTCTGGGGAAGGAGGCAGCTGTGAACCAGCAGGGGGGGATGGGGGTCCTGGTGGTAAAGAGGCTCCAGGCAGGGCACCAACAGCACCCATGTCAGGAATCAGGTCAATATCTGAAAAGACTACCCTACTCATTACTATCGATAGGACATATATTTAAAAATTATTTTCCCAGGCTCCTTCCTTGTAGCTCCTGGGCTCAAGGAAAGCCACATGCGTGCTCCCTTTGGCAGCACATATACTAAAAAAAGGAAAGCCACATGCTTCTGCCAACTCTGCGAACACCATTTGTCACCATGTCAGAGTTTTCCTCTGAGAAACAAATCAGAGATAGAGTTAAACACCTGATCCTACTGATTCCTGCCTGTACCCACAGGAGCTAACGTAAAGAGCAGACACAGTGGGGAATTGTGACTCTCACAACCAGAGACACACTTCTCTGGGTTCCAGATTCCTACTTGAAAACTGGGAGGACTGGATCAGATTGCTTTGAATCAGACTTTACTTTTAAACCTTTGATCCGCCAGTTCCTGTGTGAGAATAAAACATCTTATGGACTCCCCAGTAAGAAATGGATAACGGCAAGGCAAATGTGGCTAAAGCAAAGCAGCGGCCCAGGTCTTGAAGCCCCTGGCCAACCCCCTCACTCCTTCATTCCTGGGAAGGCAACCCAGCCTAGAAGAGGAAGACTGTCTAGAAAATTCTCTTGGCCCCTTCTGGCTCTAAAACAGTATGGGTACATGTCCAACACTGATGCCATACATGCTTGGAAAAGAAAAACAAGCTTTTTTATCTAACATGTGTATGTGATAATGAAAAAATTTTAATATTTTAAAATTTAAATCCTATCGCCAGGTGGTAAAGACTTAAAAAAAAGAAAAAAAGAATTTTATGAACATCAGCGTTCTTTAGAAGAACCACAAGCACTCTGTCTCAGTAAGAACCAGTGTTTCCCTTGGTATCAGCCCCCAGCACCACCATCACCATGGCAGTCAGCCCTCTGGCTAGAGAGAAAATGAACTTGAACAAGGGGGAAAGACCACCTGTGCCTTGGCCAGCTGGAAGAAACTCCACAGTCTCAGGGAGCTCTGCCCAGCAAAGACTGTCTGTCCCAAGTCCCCTGCTTGGGTCTCAGGGCTCCTCTACCCCTGGCATCTGTCTAGGAACACGGAATCCTTTCCACTTGGGCCCCGTAGCTACAAGGTCCCAGGCGAAATAAAAACGATGCTGTTTCCCTGCTGCCTGCATGCATTTGAATAATCAAACTATTTGCATATTCAAATCATTTGAATATTCCACCTTCAGGTGGCTAAATTCTGGTTTCTCTTGAGTTCAGTGGAGCACGCGGGAGCTCAGAGCTGGGATGGCAGGTTGGACAGTGTGTAACCAGAAGAACACTCACTTGCTCGGATACAGAGTCGCATGAGGGCATGAAGAGGGTATGGTCCTATAGTCTCAATACTTGCACCAAGGCAGATGAGCCACTGAACTAATTTGGGCATCTGTTCCATCTTCTCATAAAGTTCAAAGAAGACGTATTTCTGGGTAAAAAACACACAGGAAGAATCATGGAAGTCACTCTGTCAATATGAAACTTCAAACTCCTTCATTCATAACGTTGGGGATCAGTAAAACCTGGATAGCTGTGGCCCAAGCCTGAGATGATTATAAATAATAAATTTGCAGTGAGACAGCTGAAGTCCCCTTATACAAGCTGAGATCCCAAATACAAGCCTGAGTGGCCTGACTTGAAACCGTACGTTTTAAGAAGCCACCTTACCTCAAAGAAACTCTTCAGTGTTAACCCTGGGACATGGATATTTCTTGGTAGCCGGTCTTTTCTCGCCGACAGAAGTAGGAATGACTGATGAGAAAGGAGAAAAAGAAAAAGCTAAAATAATCATGTTCTCCACATAGGTTATTAGAGCAAAAGTTATCTTCAGGGTGAAAACAAGCAAAAAAAAACAAAAACAAAAAAACAGAAAACAAAACACCCTCCAGCCCTGTCTCTCTTTTTAAGCTACCTGCCAAGCTTTATAGCCTGAGCTATAATCGAAGTCCCTCTGTCCAGCCAATGTCCTGTTCCTGCTGAGAGCTAAGCTCTCTCCACATGTCCTCAAAGCCTGCTGAGGATAGCAGCACCAGTGGGTAAAAAAGTGATTCCCTGCAAAGTTCTTGAGGCTTACTTGGCAAGCAGAAGAATCCAATCCTTTACAAGTAGCTCCTTCCAATTCATTCTTTAGCACTTTAGTGTTTCATAAGCCCCAAGTGTTTGGGGTCCACTAGACGCTGTCGAGGCAGCTAGTGAGCACCAACTGCAGTTCAGAATTCCCAATGCCACATCCTGTAGCCCTATTAATGACTTCAGATTGGGCCATGGTGAGAGTACTGACACTACAGAAATTGACAAACATTTTTTTTCTCAGAGAGCCAGGTGTTAAACCACTGACGTCATCTAAAGTCACTGAAGAAACTGAATCCCGGAAAGGTTAAGCAATTTTTCCTAGGTCACACAGACAGCATGTCCTAAGAGGTCCCTACTGAGATCATCCTGGTGTGCCAACAGGTCTAAGGGCTCCAGGCTCTGGCATGGCCACAACCGGAGACCCAGGCTCAGCCTCAACCTCCGTCATGTATGCACCTGCTAGTGGACGTGGGACCCCAGGGACTAAGCCAATGGCCACATCTTGCTTCCGGATTTTCAGCCTGATGCCCACTCTTTCCTGCTCTCCCTGAACAGACCCCAATCTCAAATGACATGCTCAGGATTCTGCCAATCCTGATTGCTGACCTGGCTTTTTTTTTTTTAACAAGATGTCTCTACTTCCAGTATGTGAAAAAAATGACTAGGGCCCCACAGCTGGAATATTGGACCAAGTGGACCTGCCACTGGGCTGCATTCTCGGGCCTTCCCTTGCCTGCCTGCTTTCTCAAGAACTTTTAATATGGGAGTGAGCTTCAGGGAACTTGTTGCTGGACTTTAGGGGATTTCCCATGAACCGCCTGAAACTATACCCACAACTGTGTGTGTATGCAAAGAGAACCCCATCGATTTCATTAGATTTCCAGTGGAATCCATGAGCTTTTTAAAAATTGAAGAATTCTGTATTCTAAAGTCATTTGCCCTGCCTGGCTCTAAAGAGCTTTTGGGTTGCCCTTGCTTTTGTTGACTTTTCCGGGCTGCCCAGCTTCAGAAAGCCCAGGAGGCCCTTGCTGATCTAACTGCCACCCTTGACCAGCCCTTTCCATGCTGACTGAGAGCCCACCATCAATGACAACTACTATTCACTGGGCATTTAGCGCATGCCAGGTATCATAAAGCTCCGTTAGCTCAGTGCCTGGCACACTGTAAGTCCTTGATAAACATTAGCTAATATTATTAGTAGGTGTTCTTGGTCCTTTATTTCTCATCCCCACCAAAACCTGAGGAGTAAGTTTATATCCTGCAACTTACAAATGAGGAAATGAGGCTCAGAGGGGAAGTAATTAGCCCAAAATAGAAAGTGGAAGATTATGATTTGAGGAGGCATCTGTGTGACACTGAAGCCCAGGCTCACAGTCCACTCTGTTCCTCCATTCTCTGGATTCCCAGCCCTGGGTTTGGCTCCTGCAGCCTCACTGTTATCTGTGGGCAGCAGTCCTTTAAAGCTACACAGAAGCAGGGCGCCTGGGTGGCTCAGTCGGTTAAGCGCCTGCCTTTAGCTCAGGTCATGATCCCAGGCTCCCTGCTCAGCGGGGAGTCTGCTTCTCCTTCTGCTCCTCACCCCCTCCACCCAACCCCCATGCTCACGCTCTCGCTCTCTCTCTCTCTTGCTCTCTCATGCTCTCTCGCACACACGCACTCTCTCAAATAAATAAATAAAATCTTAAAAAAAATTTTTTTAATTGAGAAAAAAAAAAGCACAGAATCGCTCAGAGCAACACAGGCAGGTCTTTTGAGCCCACACTAGCAAATGCAGTAAAAAAAAAGATGATGAAGATGAACACGCAATTGTTTATTTTCCTCATTCCACATTATCATTAGCACCTGAACTTGACACTTCTGTGATGACAATGAAGACACAGAGCAATAAGGGCGATAATACATTATATATAATGTGATATATAATACATTATATAATATATATAATACAGTATATATAATGTGATAATGTGAGGGTGATAAACATTAGCTAATATTATTATTAGGTGTTCTGAATATGTATCCTATCTTTAAAAAAAAAAACAGAAACTGGCTAATTAATATCTCTCAGTGACTTTCCATCTTTAATGATGGTGCAGTTAAAAAGTTATTTTGGCATCAAAATAAACAGATAATAAATTACAATCCCTTCCCCAGTGCGGCAGAAAAAATCCATTTAACCAAGAATGTACTTTCCCCACAAGAGAGCCATCTTCTTTTACTTACATGCCATAATCCTTTTTTCGCCAACTTTTCTATTACAGATTGCCACACTTCTGTTGAGAATCCGGTAGTAAAAATATGATCAAAACAGGGCAAGAAACTTTGCAAAACAATGGGGTCATCTGAAAGAAAGTTCCATAGTTTAGAAATTTTAACCCAGGCAGAGTCTAGAACATCTGGGAAAAGGTCCACAGATAGACAAATGGAAAATTAAAGATACCAGAAAAAGAGGCATTTTCAAAGTAAAAGTAAAGTCAAAGGAATTTTCAAAGTAAAAGTACTCTATAATGGAACGAAGTGGAATCACTTTAGGTTCATCTATAAACTCAATGCCCCAAGAGTTAGGCAGTGGGATTTAGCTCTTCCATATGCCAAGCCCAGCAATACGTGCTAATATTTAATCCCTCAAACAGACCAACAAGGCACTGGCCTATTATCTCCACTTATAGAGGAGGAAATAGAAACTCAAAAGAAGTTAAAAAAAATTTTAAAAATAGCACCTCGTGTCCTTTAAGAAAGATGTTGACAAATATTATTGTCACCCAACCGATGAGAAATGATGACAAATGAGGTCAGGCTTCACAGCACATCATGCAGTTAGTTAACGACAAAAACAAAGACGGGGACCCAGATCTACCAACTCTCTTAGTCAATACACATTCTTCTAACCTAGTGGCCCATTGCATCTCATGATCCTCCAAACCACGTTTCTCAAACTCATGGATGAGATCATCCAAGGAGCAAGGGCAGGTGCCGGAATAACACGGCACCTCCTCCAGGATGGTCAACTTCCAAAAATAAGTAAATATCAAAATAAATAGTATTGCACAAAAGGATACAAAATTTCCACAAATACATTCTTCAAATTTTATAAATTGGGCCGTGGACATACATTCACCCTACAAATAGAAATACTTTGGTATAAAAGTATGGGATGCATTGCCCTACAAAGTTCTAAGAAGTGCCCCCTCTCAGGATGGCGGCAGAAGGGAAACTATCCAGATTTCTTAAGGGAGCAGTCCCCCAGAAATAAACAGTGACTTCACAAAAGATGCAGAGAAGACATGAGGGATAGTAGGGAACGCGCCAAGCCATCAGACTCAGAGGAAAGGGAAACAGGCTCGGGTCACTGCCAGCAAAAGGCTGACTGGAAAGCTGGGACCCATCAGCATTTATCTGGATATCTTCCACTTCTCTGTCCAAGGGACTCGGCTGTGCCCACCTCCAACCCCTTCCCACTGCCTGCCTGATATGGCTCTCACGCCCCCCACTCCCCCATCTGCCAAACTTGCCCAAATTTGTAGAATGTCGGCCACAGACCACAAGAGCTGCTTTCCCACAATCGCGGTGGGAACAGGTGGATCTGTAACAGCTGAATCAATTTCCCCACCTCTGAAAGCCAAAGACCTTTTTCCTGCAATTCTAACATGTGCCATTTTTCACATTCTAACATCTCTACAATAGGGACATGTGTGACAACTGATTTTGACTCTCAGTGGCAAAACATTTTTCAACGGCACATCTTAAGTCAGTACAATCTTAAATGCGATCAAACGCAATATTTGAAAACAATGGCCTGGTCATTGGCAAAACTTCAGCCCGTGCCAAGATAAGCACAAGAGAGCTCCTTTGTCACTGGCAAGGATATGTTACATTGTGTTTTATGGTTTTCAGTTTTTGCCTAATCCAGGCCACTGACAAAGCCAGCTCACCGGCCAGGTCATTAGAGTAATAACTCAAGGCAGTGACGCAAAAAGTCCTCCATGCATCACTCCTACATGGAGTGCCCGGGTCCTCCGCTGCAGTGAGCATAGCCAGCGACGCCCTGAGCACCGCGTCAGCTTCCACAGCACCCTCTGTTAACAGTTAGCTAGACAGTGAGGTAGTCCCGGCCAGGGTTCCCAACAAGAAAATACGGAGTCAGGACAGCTAAGATAAAACAGCACTAACATCCTATTTCACAGCTTAGACAGGAGCGCACTAGCATTCTGCTTTGCAACCTTTGCAGAACTGACTTCTGCAAAACGTCCTAAAATAAGACAATTAACCACAAAGCACTTGTCACTATCACGGGCCAGGGGCAGTTAAGACATAAGCCCCCAGGTGTCAGCAAAAAAGACCATCAGCATGTTGACATTAACCTAATAGGTAGACAGATAATGTGACCAAAGCCCTGATGGGCACAACTTAGCACAACCTGGCTGCTTAAGATAGTTCCACAGAAGAGCTCATTAAAAACCGCTAAACTTAGAAACTCCGGGGGCAACCCACTCGAGCTCCCCTCCTTATTGTACTATCGCTCAGTAAACTTTGCTCTGCTGCCCACCACTCTTCGTCTGGCCTGCCTCTTCTTTCTTCCAAGCGGCATGACCAAGAACCACGGGCACTTAAGGCAGAGAAATCCTGAGACACCTCCATCAGCCCTGCCAGGGTATTTTGATAGCAAACAGGACTATTTCTCAGCATATTGGAGACACACATGTAAACATCATAGGAAAGAGCACAAATCACATAAAATCAGTAGCATAGAGAGGGAAAGATCTCTAGGTAGCAACAGAGAAAACTAAAGTCTGACTGGCAGAGCTTTAAGTGGTTTCTGCGAAAGGATTTTGTTGTTTTTACAAGGACATGAGCCACCAAAGCTTCCAAAATGCTTTCTAATGTGAAAATCAGTTCCAGTCAAACGACATAAATCAGCCACAAAGAAACACCCTGGAATTATCTCCCCAGGAGCCATTCGAATAAAATAACAAGGACTTAAAAAAAAAAAAAGGAAAGAAAGAATGAACAAAGGCTTCCCCCCTCCCCCTTCCAACTTACTGCCCATAGTGGTGAAGACTCCCACAAGGAAATCAGCAACCTGGATCTGGTCTGGAGTGCCTTGCAGAAGTCGCAGACCCTCGAAAAACATGCGAGCCGCTTCATAAGGTTGGAGCAACTGCAGTAAGGAATAGCCAGCTTGGTAGTATCCCTGGGACAGAAGAAAAGCAAAACCGTAACTCGCCCATCTCTTCCAACCAGCTGCTAAAAGGAAAGGCAAGATTGATGACCTGGGGAAATGGATTGTAGAGGTTTCACTTCTATGTAAACACAGATTTCTAACAAGCACTGGAGACAGCATTCCCACATTACGTTGTGTGCCACATTTTTCCTGTCATTCTTTAACCGCCAAGAAAATAATCACTTTCAAATCCATGACTGGTACAGCATCTAACACATGACATGGAGCGAGGAAGCAGGACTGGTTCCAATTATATGTGTGGCTTATTTATTCATGCTTCCAATCACAGCTCGGGTAAGAAGAGAATGAAAAAATCCTATGATGACAGTGTTCCAGAAAAGAATGAGATTGTCATGTAAACACAGAAGTTGTTCCCTGCTCCTTTCAATCAAAGTAAACACAATTTCCACTGGGTATGTGGGGTGGGGGTGGGGGTGGGGGGGCGGGAATGAAAATGGTAATGACAAGCATTGAGATGTATTGAGCTCCACATTGTGGGCCATGTACACCAGAGGCAAAAATTTTTTTCTTTCTGTAGAGGACAATTACAATGAGTAACAGAGGAAAATGGTTTAGTTTTGCCTATATACAAACTGCGGACCTTGAGTAGGAACAAAATGATACTGCTTTTCCCCTCTTTGATTCTCTAAAGGAATCCACACCAGGACCTACCAAGACAGCATTCTAAGATAGTAAATAAAAGGTGTTCACCAACCAGCTTCATAAAAAAAAAAGCAAGCACTTAAAAATTCCACTTGACACCAAATCTCTGATTATTTATCAATTTGTTTTCACCTTCATTTGAAAGTCTAGAACCTTAGATAATCAGAAAAAAGGGGTGGGAGAAGGTGGGGGTTTTTTTCAGAATAGATACAGAATTCCCCACTTCCTTACCCTCCTCAGATTTAAGTTTCTTTCATCTTTTACTTTGGCAGGGGGATGAAGGGGGTCAGAATATGCCACCCCAAAATATGACACTTTGGCATAAGGGTTATCTTGAGCCCAAGGCATTTGAGATTCAACAGATGTAGAAAGAAGCCTTCCTAGAGCTTCCCTTATCTGACTAAGAGCAGAAAGTCCACAAAACGAGGACTGCCATAAATCCCCTCCCCCAGGGAATTTTTATGGCCATGAAGAAGACGGAAATCGGCACTGAGTGGGACCAGCACTGCTAAGCGTTGCTAAGATAGCCTTGCTCTCCCTCCCATTAGTTTCCCCCATGTACGTGTGTTCCCACAGTCCGGGGACTCCAGAAGTCTAAACCCCTTTCCTTTGTCTGACCTTGTCTCCACAGTTTATTGCTCTCTGTTAAAAATGTATATGAGCTCTAGGGGCGGGGCTCAGTCAGTTTTAAGCTTCTGACTCTTGATTTTGGCTCAGATCATGATCTCAGGGTCAGGAGATCGAGCCCCTCGCAGGGATCTGCTCTCAGTGCCAACTCTGCTTGTCCCTCTCTCTCTCTGCTCCTCCCCCTACTCTCTCTCTCTCTCTAAAATAAATAAATAAAATATTTTTTAAAAATGTATATGAGCTCTCAAGCCTATCTGATTTTGGGGGGTCCTTCCTAAGAAGGGCCCTCTGTCATGTAAAAACTGTCACAAAATAAAATTTGTATGTTTTTCTCTTTTTAATTTGTCTCTTGTCCGTCAGATTTGCAGGGCCCCAGCCACTGAACCAAAAGAAGGTAGACAGAAAGAGTTCTTCCCCTACAGATGACATTTGGGGGAGAACGGGAGGTGGGAAAGAATGGGGAAAGAGGGAGACACCCAGGAGTAAGAAGGGGGGCGGGTCCGGGTCGCTGTGCTGCCTTGGACTGAGGCAGGCTTGGCCCCGCAAGGAAGTCCGTCCCGTCCACCGCCCGAGGGATGTGCGCATGCCCCAACTCCTCCCCACCCCCCACCCCCGCCGCCAATCCAGGTGGGGGATGGGGAAAATCCTAAAATGCCTCTGAGGAGATTTCCTCAGGAGTGCTTTCCCATTTTTAAAACTAGTCAGTAATTCCTAAAGTATCCCTCCTCTAATAGAAGAGGCCTAAGGTAAAACAGACAAATCGCTCCCTCGAGGATGCAGAATCCGTAGGTCAAAGTCCCTGGCCACTTCCCACTGTTCGTTTCTAGCAGTCGTACACAGAATGCAGGCCCCTGAGGAAATAATGCAAACTCCTGTTTACCGAGTGCCAACAACTTGAACCAAGGTCTCTGAATCCTTGAAGCAACTCCAGGATCTAGGTGGCATCTCCCTTTACAGTCGGGGGGAAAGGAAGGCTTTGGGAGGGAAAAGGCGCTCCTCCGGGCTGCTGAAACCAGTCCCAACAAGGCCTGCGCTTTCCCCACCTCGGAGCCTCGCTCTCAATGGTCTATATCACTAACGGGACACGTCCTTGTATGTGCCTCAGGTGGCTCCTGAATGGCAGTGCCGTTATGGTCTCTGATTCTGCTTTCCGTACTCCTCCCAACCGGATAGTGAGTTACTCAGAAGCTGGGATGGTGTCTTCCTGTCCGTTTGTTTGCCTCAGGCATGAAGAACGTGGAGGTGCCTTGCAGAGTGGGCACTGACAGCATTTCAGCTGAGAAAAACAATCAAATGGTTGTTTACTGACCTTCCCTAACACCAGAGAGGGGCTGGCTGACTGGCCTCCCAAACCTCCCCTGATCTCCACCTAAGAAGTTCTTTCTGAAGAATCTGTGTCATGTGTCCCCGCAGCTGGCAAGTGAAACAAAGCTTTGCCACAACTCGCAAGCACCAAAGAACATTTCAGACTCCCAGCCGGGAGGTAACTACATCAGAACACAAGAGTTCCCCCCACAAGGGCATTTCCACACCCGGCCACCATCATCGTCGTTAGTCTTCTCCCGAGGGCCTCGCATGCCCTAGGGGCATCTGTCTGAAGTGCAAAGAGTTGAATGCGAAGCTCTCCTCATATTTCCATTTTAAAAAGAAGGGAGGAGGGGCGCCTGGGTGGCTCAGTCTTTAAGCGTCTGCCCTCGGCTCAGGTCATGATCCCAGGGTCCTGGGGATCGAGCCCCGCATCCATCGGGCTCCCTGCTCAGCGGGGAGCCTGCTCCTCCCTCTCCCACTGTCTGCCTGTCTGCATACTTGTGCTCTCTCTGTCAAATAAATAAATAAAATCTTTAAAAAAAAAAAAAAGAAGAAGAAGAAGAAGGGAGGAGAGGAGGCAGGTGAGGAGAAGACAGGCAGGGTCCCCGGCTGTCACTGTACCTTCACATAGGTTGGATCCCAATGGAGACATTCCTTGGCCGCCACGAAGGCCTCATTCCATTTCCCGAGGCTGTAAAACGCACTGGATTTGCTGCACAGCAACACAGCCAGCTGCCTGGGGGGGGCCCTGTCAGAAAGAACGGACCAGACCGGCGGTCAGCAGAGCTGTCTTTCTGCAAATACAGAAACCACCCTTGAAAGCCACAATGCTGGGGCTGGCTGCCACCATCGCCAGTTAATGTCCCAAGTACACCTATCACGTCTGGCCCTCCAGCCACGCCCCCTCCCCCCCTCCCCCTCCCCCGCCCCCAGAAAACCCGGGACAAGTCTGTCCCTCCTCACTCCCAAATTGTCCGCTCCTTTTCATGACAAATGTTCTCAACACCTCAGTTCTACCTCTGACTCATCTCCATGGATCTTTTCATTTTTTAGAGACCACCTTGGTGAAGATGCTGTGAAGGTGCTGATGGGTCCTAAGGACAGGGAGGATGGGAGTTCCCACTGAGCCTCAGCAGAGTCCAGACACTGACTGGTGCAGTGTGGGGTGAGCCCCTCCACGTACATGTCCACGCTGGATGGATGCAGAGCGTATCACGGGAAGGGCCTTTCAGAACATGTGACCACACCATCCCCACGGACCTACCATGACAGGTGCAGGATGAGCACCGTTGTAGTGTAGAGACAGGGCCGCCCTAACATTTGCAGGACCCAGGGCCAGAGTGCAAATGGGGCTCACACACCCTGGGGCTAATCCAAACTGTCCAATATGGTAGCCACTGGCCATGTGTAACTCTTCATATTTAATTTAATTTAAATAAAATTTAAAATTCAGTTCCTTAGCTGTATTAGCCACATTTCAAGTACTCGATACCCACATTTTGTGTTATAGAACATCTTCATCATCACAGAAAGTCCTATTGGACAGTGCTACCCTAAGTATTTGAAGGTCATAAATCAAGTTCACAAAGTTTTCCATAAAATACGTTCTATCTTCCTACTTTACAATAACTGGTTCAAATTTAGAACGGTAGGAAATGTGTCAGGGCAGAGTGATCCCGGACTGCACCCCTGCCCACTCCCTCCACCTCAGCCTTCATCCTGCACTGCAGGAGGCACGATTCCAAGTGCTGTCCACACCCCTGAACTTGGTCAGCCCTGGGAAGAATGGGCTGCGGTAGGAGGTCTGTGAAGGCCCTGGGAGTAGAGTCCATGGGCAAGAATTCCAGGGTCCTGGTACCTATGGAATGAACCAAAGGGGAGGAAAAGACTCTGGGTGGGTAAAGCCTGTGGCCCCACAGACTCCTGCCTGGGTGGTGGGCCCAGCTGGAGGGAAGCCACAGGAGGGCCCTCTAAAGCATGAGAGGGCGGGTCCCCTTGCCTGGGGCTAGGCATAATACTACCAGGTTGGTGCCAAACCACATCAGAATTTGAAGACAAATGCAAAGTGTACCACAATATGTTAAAGCCCAGGTGCCATTGAATTCAAGACACATGAGCAAAAAAAGCCAGGCTTATACCTCTTTTTTATTGAATATTTTAATTGCAAAAGTACTACAAAATCATTATAGAAAAGTTAGGTGATACAGGTAAGCACAAATAAAAAGCAAAGTAAAAATCACCTCTACTACTGCCCCATCCTCAGTGCTTTATGTTTCCGGCTTCTGTCACTGCCCATTGTTCCCTCTAGGTGAAGGGATGAGGCCCCAGAAGCACAGGAGGGGCAGTGGGGCAGCCAGGGAGTGACTGGCAAGGAAGCTGTGACTGCAGGTGTCCAGCCCGGATACCCTGGCCGGGGCAGTCATCCCCAGCTGCAGTGAACACTGGCTGCCGCTAGGGGCTCCCAGTGCTCTGTTCTCCGGATTTGTCCTCAGCCTAATGGGATCTGCCCTCTCCCCAGGAAGTTATGCCCCTGCTGTGAACTAAATTGTGCCCCTCCGCCCATATGTTGAAGCCCTGCCCACCACTGTGATGGTATTTGGAGATGGGGCCTTTGCGGAGGTAATTAGGTTTAGCTGAGGTCATGAGGTGGAGCCCTCATAATGCGAAGAGACACCAGAGAGCTTCCTCTCTCTCTCTCTTCCTCTTTCTCTCTCCACCCTGTGAGGACACCGTGAGAAGGTAGCCATCTGGAAGCCAGGAAGAGCGCTCTCACCAGAAACTCCATTGGCCAGCACCTTGATCTCAGACTTACCAGCCTCCAGAACTGAGAGAAATAAGTTCCTGTTGTTGACTCCACCCAGTCAATGGTATTTTGTTATGGCAGCCCAAGCTGACTAGTACAGCCCCACTCCTTAGGAAAATTCCTAGGGGCCAGACAGCCTAAACAGATGGCTGACTGACGTGAGAACCAAAAGGTCAGCTCCCTTGCCCCAAAGTGGGACCAGCTCTGCAGTAGACCTCATGCTCCGGAGCTCCCCCAGAAGATCAGGCTGAAGCTGCCTCCGGTTGACACACCATCCCTGCCTGGAGCCTTCCCCTGCCCCATCCTGCTTCCCTCCGTCCCCTCCTCCTGAGAGCCCATGCTCAGTAAACCACACGCACTAAATCCCTATGTCAGCTGGCAGTGGCAGGAAGGCAGGCTACAGGTGATAGGCAAGGGCAGCAGTGTCAGGAAGGCCATGAAAGACAGTATGTGAGGGTCCAGGCAGAAGTCCCAGGAGTGGCCCCACACTATGGGGTCGGTCTACAGTCATAACCACTACACAACACTTCCTCTTTAAGAAAGTCAGATGCTATGGGCACCTGGGTGGCTCAGTCGGTTAAGCGTCTGCCTTTGGCTCAGGTCATGATCCCAGGGTCCTGGGATCGAGCCCCGCATCGGGCTCCCTGCTCAGCGGGGAGCCTGCTTCTCCCTCTCCCTCTGCCTGCCGCTCCCCCTGCTTGTGCTCTCTCTCTCTGTGTCAAATAAATAAATAAAATCTTTAAAAAAGAAAGAAAGAAAGATGCCTTGCACTCCAGGCCCAGCTTTGACACAGTTCTGATCTGAGCCAGGAGTGGCAGAATTACAGACCCAAACCAATGACACTCAACTCACATCCAGCTAGAATGTAGACACCAAGGTGAGAGAAGGTAGGAAGTGAGAGGCATGGTTCAGTAATTTCATTCAGTGGCATTTCCCAGCACAAGTTTAGGCTGCCTGCACCCCACAAATGACAACCTCTATTGCATCTGTTCCCAAAGCATGGTGTGGGAACCTCTGGGGGTCCCTAAGACCATTTCAGGTGGTCCCCAAGGTCAAATATTTTCACAATGGTAGCAGGCTGAATAATGGTCCCTAAATAATATTACCTTTTATTGGCAAGAAAAAACCTTTGCTGGTGTGATCAATTTCTAGATCTTGGGGGGAGATTATCCTGGGTTAGGATTCAATCGCAAGGGTCCTTGTGAGAGAGAGACAGGGGGAGACGTGACACAGAACAGGAGACAGTGAGACAGTGCAATAGCACGCTGGAAGGATGCACTTTGAAGACGAAGGAAGGGGCCACAAGCCAAGGTGTGCAGGCAGCCACCCAGAGCGGAAAGAGGCAAGGAAATGGATTCGCCTCTGCAAAAGACCAGCCCAGCCAACACCTCAATTTTAGCTTCGTGAGACTCACATTTCGGACTTCTGACCTCCAAAACTGTAAGATAATAAACATGTATTGTGTTAAGCCACTAAATTGTGGTAATTGGTTACAGTGGTCACAAGGAACTAAGACATTATGTGCCTTTTTCACACATTGTCTCACATGTACTCAAGGAATCTTCCAGGCTACATGATGTGTGATATCCCAAAGGACTGAATGTAGAAGCAGGTATGAGAAGTCAGATGTCTTCTATTGAGAAAGAGCTCTGCAAAAATGAAAAATGTGGGGGCGCCTGGGTGGCTCAGTCGTTAAGCGTCTGCCTTCGGCTCAGGTCATGATCCCAGGGTCCTGGGATCAAGCCCCGCATCGGGCTCCTCACTCTGCAGGAAGCCTGCTTCTCCCTCTCCCACTCCCCCTGCTTGTGTTCCCTCTCTCGCTGTATCTATCTCTGTCAAATGAATAAATAAAATCTCAAAAAAAAAAAAAAATGAAAAATGTGCCACTCTTCTCATGAAGCTTCTGATTTTGGAAAATATACTTATTTTTCATTAAAATATGTTACTGAGGTTGACATGGAATGAGTTTATTACTGAAATTTTAAGGAGGTGATGAATACATATTTTAAATTTATCTCAGTTTTAAGTTCGAATCCAGGCTATAGTGATAGCTACAGCTTACATAAACAAAAGGCTCTTAGGGGTCCTCCATAATCGCTAAGCACGTCATGGTACTTAAATGAATGGGTACAGGTCGACTTGAAGGGGCAGGAGAAGAGGTGAGCTGAGCTCCCCAGTGGTACGCGCTGTAGCCAGGGTGGGAAGCGTCACAGAGAAGCAGGAAAACGAATTAAATGACAGCGGAGACTTTGGGGCCTTGGATCATCCCAGGAGCTCTGATTTCCATCACCAGGCAAAGGGGGAAGTTGTGCAACAGTCCCCTGTGTTTCAGTTTCTATTTCCCTATTACTTAGTATTCTCTGTGCAGTTTCTGAGCTCACAGTACTGAGCAGATACTTAGGAAGGGGGCGGAGAAAGAAAACAGAAATTAGGCGGTGTGGTAAGAAACGGGAAGAAAACGTAAGTGACAGAGGGAGTTTCCATTTACTGAAAAAAGCAAAAACCAAAACCAAAACCAAAGGTGCGGGGTAAATCCCAGCACTTACCCCCACTGGTATAACTGCAGGATCTGGATGGCTTCGTCGTACTTTCTGATGGCCAGAGAGAAGTTCCCGTTCTTCAGGACGTGGTTGCCAGACTCTTTGAGCAGCTCGGCGTAAGCGGTGGGGTCCATCCTGTGAGGAGACGGACTTAGGGATCGCCGCCCGGCCCCACACACAAACCCTCTCCCTTCCCGTCTGCATTGCTGGGAGTCTGCAGACGCAGTTTGTTCACTCTGGCCCCGCCCACCTGCGGAGAGCACACCCTGACCACGCCCCTCGCGCCCCGGGGACCAGTCGGGGCGTCTGCTGAGCCCATTTCTTCCTCAGTTCTCGTCTGACCTGGGTGGCAGCGGCCAGAGCGATTCCATGTACTCCGTGGCAATGATCAGCCAGGCATTGAGGGAGGAGGCTGCTGCCAAGCACGGGACAACTCACACCTCGCGGGGAGCGTGCGCCCCCGAAGTGGCAGCTATTTCCCCAAACGGGCACTATTGTTCCTTTCTCACTTACCCACCGCTACGGCCCATAAGGAGGCACTGTCCCCACTGTTCAGATGAGGAAACTGAGGCTCCCGGAGGTTCAAGTCACTTTGCCCAAGCATCTGCTAATGGCATTCCCCGGTTCTGACCTCACGTCCAAGTTTCTGCTCTTGACCACTGCACCACACCGCCTATCGGTACAAGCAAACTCAGTGGGCAGTCCTTTCATTCTCTTGGGAGGGGGAAAAGGGAGCGGAAGGGCAGTTCTAAAGGCCTCCATACACAAGGGGCTAGGTCGCAGGGCTACAACCACCGCCTCTCCCACCCTCCTCCCTGCCTAAAACACTTATTAAAATAAGCCTCAGAGTATTGTCCCTCAGATTACTTCTTGCAGGTCACAACTTTTGTCTTATTCTTTTTGTAGCCCCACAGACTAGCATATAACCGGTGCTTAAATATTTGTGGTGTAACAGATGTGAAGGCCGGACCCAGAAGGTTGCCTGTTACTGACTCTGTCTGGGGTAGCCTGGGGAGTTGGAGACAAGTGACTGGAGCCCTACCTGCCTGTGGAGCCCAGGAGTGTTTGCTGGACAAAGGTAATAGAAAGGAGAGCATCTAGGGAAGCCTGGAGAAGCAGCCGCGGAGGAGGCAGAGAAAAGGTGGGGCTCAGAAGAGATGTCCCTTAGGATCTCCTCCTCCCAGGGTGGCAGTAGGGAGTCTGAAATATGAGCGAGGACAATTCAGGTGTTTGCATAGGCCATGTACCTGGGAGTTTTGGGGGGGGGGGGTCACACAATCTGTCGGGGGGGTTATTATTGATCTTAGCTAATGATTCATATTATTTTTATCATTTCAAATCTTGGTGAGGGGTTTGGGACAGGGGAAGCATATCCAAGCAGATATAAGTGGTGGCCTATTTTAAACCCATATGAGCTTACCAAGGATGGGATTTTGGAATAGCACTGCGTTCTTCAGCCAGAGCTGAATCTGAATGAGGCTCATGGTTCCGAAACAAGTGAGAGTACAAAATTGCACCTATACTTTCCACTAAACAATCTCTCAATTCCATGACTCAAATTTACACAGAGATGACTGAGTTGAACATGAAAAACTGTTCAAGAGTTGATTGACTACAGATATAAACATGTTTCTCTTCTGAGTATTGTCAGCTATCTATCTGTCCAGTTTTTTACACTGGCCATGACCAGACAACTAGGATAAAGAAATCACCATTAACTGACAAAGATTAATATGCCTCTTTTGGGTTCCCTGCTCAGCGGGGAACCTGCTTCTCCCTCTCCCTCTGCCGTTCCCCCTGCTTGTGCTCTCTTTCTCTCTCTCTTTCTCTCTCAAATAAATGAATAAATAAAATCTATTAAAATAATATGCCTCTTTTAATTTTTTTATGAAGTACTCTCTATGTTCAAGGTATGGCTTGAACTCATGACCCCAAGGTCAAGAGTCTCAAACTCTACCATCTGAGCCAGCCTAGCACCCCAATATGCCTCTTTTAGAAATACCTTTCTACTGCAAGAAAAGGCCATGAATTTGTCCAAAATTGTAAGGCCCTAAACACACAATTCACACAGGAATACAAGTAATTTCTAAGTATATGGAGAGCAGATAAACAGGATCCCCCTCACCGATGAGCAAAGAAATGAAGAATTACAACAACAAGGTATCATTGAAAAATACTTTAAAAAAATGACCCCAAATGTTGGGGGCTTACAGGGGAAATACACTACATCATGTTGCTTACGGGGGAAATATACTACATCATGGTTAGATTTAGTCTCATGGATGTTTGCCACAGTGAAAAAGTATAAATAACCCTAAATGTCCTATAACTCGTAATGGATTTGAATCAGTTATAGAATATCCATATGGTAGAACACCACACAGTTATTTCAAAAATCATGTTGTAAAAGAATATTTAATGATTGGCTAAGTTAGTAAATGAAAAATACAGTCTACATAAATAGGTGTATAATCCCAAATTGAATTTTTTTTCAAGATTTTATTTATTTACTTGAGAGAGTGAGGGAGAGAGAGAACACAAGTGGGGGGTGGGGGCAGAGAGAGAGGGAGAAGCAGACTCCCCACTGAGCAGGGAGCCCAATGCGGGGCTCAATCCCAGGACCCCCAGATCAAGACCTGAGCCAAAGGCAGATGCTTAACCAACTGAGCCACCTAAGCACCCCCCCAAATTGAATTCTAAACACATATAATATATTGAAAATATGCCAAAATGTTAACTAACAGCCACACCATTAGGATTAGGCAGGGTTTGGGGGCGCCTGGGTGGCTCAGTCATGATCCCAGGATGCTGGGATCGAGCCCCGCATCAGGTTCCCTACTCAGCTAGGAGTCTGCTTCTCCCTCTCCTGCCTGTGCTCTCTCTCACTCTCTCTCTCTCTCTCTCAAATAAATAAATAAATAAATAATCTTAAAAAGAAAAGCCTTAAAAAAAAGATGAGGCAGGGTTTTAATTTTCCTTCTTGTGCTTTTCTGAATTTTCAACTGCTCTACAACATACAACATTAATAATCAGAACATAAATGTTATTAAAATGAGACTCTTTAAGGGCTTAATTGAAGAATTCAAAAGCAAACCATCCACTGTACTTACAAATACAATAAAAACTATTCATGTCAGAATTTGGGTTTCTTTTCATACTCCTCTAGACACCAAGAGTGAGCTCTTAATGCTAAGTGAGGAAATATCAAAAGTGTTCCTTCGCTTGTTTCCGCTTTTTCTTGGTAAAATCACGTCACAGGAAATAGGGGGATTGCCAACCTCCCAGAAGGCTTTTTGCTTCTTAATAGGATTTATTGGCCGTCACATTCTCATTATAGAGAAGAATGTTTTACATCTCTTCCTTAGAACACAGAGGGCTCAGTTGTTGAAACTTTTTTTTTTTTTAACAACTGGGCCGTCTGTTTATAAGATGAAATTGTTGAATACAAGTGGTAATGACAATGTGCTTGATGGCTAATAGGTACAGAGCACCTACTATGTGCTTTATGTCAATCATGCCATTCTATCCTTACAAGAAAGCCCATGAGGTAGTCATGATCGTCCCCATTTGACATACAGGGAGTCTGGGGCTACTTGCCACAGTTACCTAGAAGGTGGTGGCACTAGAATCCAAACCCAGGTGGTGTGACTTTAAGCTATATAAAGGCTCAAAGGTCAGAACCCAGTCAATCCCCCAGGCATGTGATGATTTGGCTGACACCCAGCACTCACTTCCAGTTTTGCTGGTGGTATGAAAGCAGTTTCACACTTTCACTGTGTCCCTATCAGAATTCAGGGTCCTTTTGTGGGGAGATGTCATGGGCTGCCTAGTTAGACCCAAGGAAGTTAGAAGCAAGAAAAATACAAATGCACTCAGTAGATTTCGAAACAAGCAAATCTGAAAGAGAACAGATCCAGGTTGTTGTGGCTTTTATTACTTGTGTATAAACACATGAAATTCTGTAACTGACTTACAGGAATAGAGTGAAACCTGCAAACAGGGGTGGGCTTGAGGCCACTAAAATGGGCAGAGGGAGGCTTCACTTTCATACATTATCTGCGTGCTACTCGAAATCTTGATAGAAAATTCACTTTTCTTGTTTTGGGTTTTTTTCCCCCTTTTTTATTAAAATCTTTTCAAAAGACCCCCAAACCAGCCAATGATCTAAGATGAAATTTGGAATGCTGGGGATAAAGAGAGTTCCAAACTGAGGCCAGGGAGAACAGTTCTTAAAACTGACTCCTTCCTACTCTCCACAGGAGAGAAGGGAGCCACAAACGGTCCAGGATAAAAATCCAAAGTCAGGAGGCACCTTGGTGGCTCAGCCAGTTAAGCATCTGACTCTTGGCTTTAGCTCAGGTCTTGATCTCAGGGTTTTGAGTTCAAGCCCCATGCTGGGCTCTGTGCTAGGCATGGTGCCTACTTTAAAAAAAAAAAAAAAGAAGAAGAAGAAGAAGGAAGGAAGGAAGGAAGGAAGGAAGGAAGGAAGGAAGGAAGGAAGGAAGGAAGTCCAAAGTCAGAACTCATTCTGGGGACTCCAATTAGTTTTCTTTGCCTTTCTTTTTTCCTGAGGGAAAGGGTGCAAATGGGGAAGAAGAGTAGAGATTTTCTTACGAAACTCACTCACATTTTTTCAAAAGGCCTGTGGAAAAGTATGAAGTGCTGGGCCCAAACTTTTCCTACCTGGGTGTTCTAAATAGAAAAAGAAAGACCAGACCATTGTGTTGGCCTCCCTCAGCTGTCTCACCAGCCTGCCATGGGGTAGGGGACAGAAGTAAGGCTGGGGAAGAGGTAATGGCTGCCAAGGGCTGGACAACCTGGGACCGTGGAGGCCATCCGAGGGTCCTAGAATTCATCTTAAATGCAGTTGGGAAAGCAGCAGTGTCCATTACAACTTCCTGTGATGATGGGGATGTTCTGTTCTGTACTGGCCAATACAAGAGCCACTAGCCGCAGGTGGCTATGACACCTTTGAAATACGGCTGGTCCAGCTGAAGAACTGAATTGTTTCTTTTATTTAATTTTCACTAACTTTAAGAATAAAAAAAATAAAAAAATAAATCTAATTTTCACTAACTTTTTTTTTTTTTTTAAAGATTTCATCCATTTATTTGACAGAGAGAGACCCAGCGAGAGAGGGAACACAAGCAGGGGGAGTGGGAGAGGGAGAAGCAGGCTCCCTGCTCTGCGGGACTCGATCCCAGGACCCTGGGATCATGACCTGAGCTGAAGGCAGCCGCTTAACCAACTGAGCCACCCAGGTGCCCTAATTTTCACTAACTTTAATGTATACAGCGGCTGCCATGCTGGACAGCACAGAGCTAAAGGGTTTTGAGCGGGGGATTAAGAACTAACTGCATCAATGCTGGCTGTGTAGGATGGAGAGAAATGGGCCACTGTAAGACCAAGTCAGGAGGCAGACAGACTCCATGGGAGGAAAGCGCAGGGAAAGTCAACACCAAAGCTTTTAGTCAAACCTTACCTTGCATTACAAAAATTTCAAACAAACACATGTAATGTTGAATTATCTTTTCTACACACACACACAGCCTAGCCCCTGAGGATAGCCATTCTGATGACACTGAATCAAATGGGGTAAAGTATATGCTCTGTGAAGTACACAATTTGGGGAAATACACAAAAGCCTGAGGATGGATCCCCTGTGACTATCAGGGATATACCAGGTAGAAATATATTCTATAGGGGGAAAAAAAAGAAGTATCTAGAGAAAATTTTCTCTACCACTTTAAAGTGTTTTTATAGGGGCACCTGGGTGGCTCAGTCAGTTAAGCGTCTTCCTTCAGCTCAGGTCATGATCCCAGGGTCCTGGGATCGAGCCCCACATTGGGTTCCCTGCTCAGTGGGGAGCCTGCTTCTCCCTGTCTCTCTCCCTGCTGCTCCGCCTGCTGTGCTCTCTCACTCTCGCTCTCTCTAATAAATAAATAAAAATCTTTTTAAAAAATAAATAAAGTGTTTTTATAAAACTTATCTAATTTTTAAAGGATGATACTAATGTGAGAGTAGGCAGACCAGCGAAACAAAACAGAATACCCAGAAACAAACATATACTATGAAAGAATTCCACGTGTGATAAAGATGGCTTTTTAATAGGAAAAGAATGAATCGGTTTGGTACAACGGGCTGTATATCTGGAAAATAAGTTAAATTTCTAACTGGTACCATGTGATAGGCCAAACAGGAGACACACACACCCCTGCCAAAAACGTCCACACCCCAAACCCAGAACCTGTGAATGCAAAAAGGGACTCTGTAGATGTAGGAACACTTAAAGGAGCTGGATCCTGCCAGCAATGTGAATGAGCCTAGAAGGCGCTTCTTTGCAGACCCACCCTGTAAGAGCCCAACCAGCCAACACCTTGACTTCAGCCTTGTGGAACCTGCCAAGTTAACCCAGACTTCTGACCTCCCGACCGTGACAAAATTCATTTATGTGGCCACTAAGTCTGTGGTCATTTGTTATGGCAGGAACAGAAAACCAATACAAATTGTGTAATAAAATGCACAGCAACATACAGAACCTCAAAAATATTATGATGAGCAAAAGAATCCAGACTCAAAAGAATGTCTACTGTGTGGTTCGGCTTGGATGAAGTTCTAGAACTGGCAAATCTCAGAAAGCAGAACTGTGGTTTCCTAGGGAGGGAGGGCTATTGACTGGAAGGGGGAATGACTGCACTTTTGTGGGGAATGGAAATGTTCTATATTAAAGCTCATCGAACAGTACACTTAAAATCTGCACCTTTTATTACATGCAAATATCTCACTTTTTAAAAAACCATTGAGAAAAAGAGACCATAAAGGTAGTAAGAGAAAATATAGGTACAAATTTTAGATCATCTGCAACTGCTCTAGGAGGAAATTTGGGAATACTGAACCAAGTGACACATACATAGAGCCTTTGACCCAGCAATTCCATTTCTGGAAACGAATCTTACAGATGGATTGCACACACCGGAAATGGAAAATATACAAGATTATTCACTTGTCAAGTTGTAACTATAAAAGAGTAGGACGAGCATTAATGCCCATTAACAGGAGATTAGTTTAATAAATTATAGTGCAGCCCCCACAACAAAGCCTTACAAAAGTAAGAAAGAAAGAAAAACAAAGAATGAAGATGCTTTCTATGTACTGATCTGGGATAATCTCCAAATATATTTGAAAAAAGCAAATGCAGAATAGTGTGTATATCATGTTACCTTTTGTACAAGTTAAAAAAAAAACAAGGAAGAGTTGAATAAGAATTTATATTCGCATTTGCCTACATATGCACAAAGAAGTTCTGGAAGGATCCACCAGAAATAAAATTATTTACCTTTATTGGGGGATGGGGCAGAGGGCAGAGGAGGGAGACCTACTCTCTCCTTTCCACGGGAACCTTTTATATTTTTGGATTCTTGAATTAGATAAATTCAAAGAAGTTTTAATGCAATGAAAAACACTATGTAATCTTCACACTCGAGAAGGGCATTCTTATGATAGCAAAAGCAGAAACCATAGACAATAATTCATTAAAAATTAAAAACCTCTGTACATCAAAAAGCCCCCAAAACACTGTGAGTCGGCGAGATGATGGGTGGCGAGTCACTCACATAGAGGTGATGGCCGGGTAAAGGGGCGGGGGGCGGGGAGGGGGTCTGTCTACGGAAAAAAATGTACACACTTCCTCACAGCTAGTTAGCTAAATGGGAATGTATTCTACAAACATATTTCTTTCACGTACATGAGGATATTAACTGCCTCGTCCTTTGTGAAAGCAGAAGTGTGATACAAATCCAAAAGTCCAGTAAGTGGAGACCTTTATCCAAAGAAAGGTACAGCTGAGTGCAGAACACAATACAGTTGTTAAAACCATGAGCTGATCTAAGTAAGAGGAAGCCATGTCAAGATGCACAATGAAGGTGAATAAAGCAATCTGGAGATCAATTTGTAGAGGTACTTGGAGAGCTTAAGGGTGTGTGTACACTTGACCTACCGGGAGAATTTCTGGAAGGCCTTAAGAAGTGAACAAGAGTGGTGATCTTTGGGGTGTAGGTCTGGGAATGGGGAGAACATTCCCGAACAATGATAGAATGAACTTCTGTTGAGGTAAGTCACCCAGGTTGTGGTAAGTGGTTATTGCAGTCCTGGGAAACGAAGATGACACCTCTCTGAATATGCTCACAGAATCATATACATAGAAAGGACTTAATAAAGTGAGATGGTTGGACTAAAATTTCTGGAGCAAGGAAGCCAAGGCTCAAAGATTCGGGGGCCCGACCACGGTCACACCGTAGCGAGCACCAGAGCTGAAACGCGGGCTGACTTCCCAGCCTCCACCCCGGGGCCCTGGTCCACAGCACTGTGGATGGGCGGGAAAGCCAGGACCAGAAGCCAGGTCTTGCCCCTGGTCTGCAAAGGTTCGGGTTAATGGTACTGGCCGTGACGACCTCTGTAGGTTATTTGAGTGTAATCCCTGCAACATTTACAGAACCTTTGCTTTGTTTACCCAGCAAAGAGAAAATATTTGGTAAAAAACACAGCCCTAGTATTGGCCTGTTTCCACAGGGGTTCCCTGAAATTAACAGTCAGTTAAACCGCTACAGCTGAGAAAAATCTGAGCTTCCAGGCTTTCCTTGGATGAGGAGTCGGAGGGGGGCAGCACTGTAGCATCTGAAAATGGCCCCAAGCTTTCTCTACCGGGATTGTCCCTTTGAAAAGAAGGGTCCACCTCCTGCTTACAGGCTCTAATAAACTCTTGTCAGCTGGACAGTCACCAGGATGAGCATGCTCTGGAATGGCTGCTCGGCTCACCACTGACGCCTACTGAGGGGAGGTCTGAGGTGCAAGAGGCAGGTCCCAGGGCCTCCCACATGCTCTATGGGCCAAAATTCCCTGACAGAACCCTTCCCTGGGGCTTTTGAATCAGAACTTTGGGAAGAGCTTCCTCTGGTAGTGGCAGCTGATGCAGGAGGCTCCAGAGGGCCACAGCCTTACCCCCCACCCTGAGAAGAAGCCACTCTGGGCTGAGAGAACACAATACCTACACCCAGAGAGAGCAGAAAGAGGGGCTCCCTCCACATTCCCCTGCCTCTGAGGCCCAGCTCCTTCCCTACCCCTTCCCAAGTTACTAGAGACATCAGCAGCCTTCTAGAACTTTCCCCCTTTTACCTAAACAATTTGAGTTTTTATTTGCATTCACTAGAAAGGGAGGAAATGAGAGCGGCTTGCCATTTCATCCCTCTCTGCAGGTTCACATTAGACAAAGATTTCTATCAGGGGTGTCCTGCCCCCACCCCACCCCAGACATCTCCAATCACAGTAGTCCTTCCTCCAGGGCCTGACAAATCTTCAGAATCCTTCCCCCAACATTCACTCTAGGTGGCACACATCCATGCCCCAAACGAATCCTATGTGCCATTCCCAGTTGCACACCAAAGATTTGGGCCAAAAATCAACTTGTGCTTCCAAACACAAACACCGGAAGTGCCCTAACCAGGAAACAACAGGCTGAAGACAAGGCAACATCTCCCCACCTCTCTCTCAGTTTCATCATCCCTAAGAGGCACCCAGGCCTCAGAACAGCTGTCCCCAAGTCCGGTTTGTACACACCCTCTAGAGACATCTTCCCCACTGGCCTGGGTTACTACATTATCCACCTTGTGATCCTCCCCTTGCCCCAGCCTCACCCAGCTCCAGCTCAGACTCCTCACCATCACTGGTGAGATGGTCCCCAAATCCATCAGACCGCGTGCTTTGGGGCGGGGAGGGGGTTTAAAAGCCTCCGGGAGGGCACCTGGGTGGCTCAGTTGGTTAAGCGACTGCCTTCGGCTCAGGTCATGATCCTGGACTCCTGGGATCGAGTCCCGCATCGGGCTCCCTGCTCAGCAGGGAGTCTGCTTCTCCCTCTGACCCTCCTCCCTCTCATGCTCTCTGTCTCTCATTCTCTCTCTCTCAAATAAATAAATAAATAAAATCTTTAAAAAAAAAAAAAAGCCTCCGGGATCTCCCATTCTACCTCCTCTCAGGCATCATTTCCATGAAAGTTCCCAAAGGTTTCAGACCCTGTGTGCAGCTTTCATACAGTTTAACACCCTGAGTTACGATCTATCTACTCCTCTCGACATGTATCTCCCACACAGCCTTTATGCTTCACACCCAGTGCTAGGTTTTTCTGCCTTCCCCAGTAGACTAAACTCTTAAGGGAGAAACTAAGTCTTACTGAGTCTTATTATGTCTGCAACCAAGGGCTCAGCATTGTTAAATGAATAAATGACTTTCTGGCTATTTCTTTACTCATCAGATTAAGCTAGAGACATGGGAAAGGAAGAAAGGTTCTGGAGTTTAATTTGAACTAGACAATTTCACTCCTGGTTTCAGATTTCTGACCATCTCCTGGAAAGCCAAGAATGTCAGCTGCTCCCTTGGAAAAGGACACAAATTTAATAAAAGTCAACCGCATAAAGGACAAACCAGAAACAACCAGGTAAGTCCAACCAAAATCTGCCAAAGCTGTCAGCTACTTGGGGAAAACAAATTTATAAGCACCTGTTGAAAATTCAACAGACAGCACACAGGGCCATATATTCCCATGTGAAATTATGTTCCTGGAGATTCAGAAAAACTGAAAGCAAAGAATAATCCTATAGATCAGTGGTTCCTAGACTTCTGGAACTGACAAACAGAAACATTTACACACAGAGAAAAGAAACTGAAGGGTACCAGGGGGCCTGGGTGGCTCAGTCGGTCAAGCCTCCAACTCTTGATTTCGGCTCAGGTCATGATCTCAGGGTCTTGAGATAGAGCCCTGCACCAGGCTCCATGCTCAGCTTGAGATTCAACCTCCCTCCTCCTCTGCCCCTCCCCCCTACTCATGCACACTCTAAACAAAAAAAAAAAAAGAGAGAGAAAGAAAGAGTTGCCAACTCTTTATTTTGCCAAATAAGAGCATTTTTTTTTAAGATTTTATTTATTTATTTATTTATTTGAGAGACAGAGAGAGAGAAACAGCATGAGAGGGGATAGGGTCAGAGGGAGAAGCAGGTTCCCCGCCGAGCTGGGAGCCCGATGTGGAACTCGATCCCAGGACTCCGGGATCATGACCTGAGCCGAAGGCAGTCGCTTAACCAACTGAGCCACCCAGGCGCCCAAGAGCATTTTTTTAAAAGTGTACCATCAGGGAAGACCTGGCTGGTTCAGTCACTAGAGCATGTGACTCTTGATCCCAGAGTCGTGATTTCAAGCCCCATGTTGGGCATAGTTTACTTTAAAATTTTTTTTAATTAAAAAAAAATTTTTTAAGGTGTACCATCTACTGCCCCCAGAATTTCACAAAAGAAGAAATTTTTAACTCACACAAAAAAAAGGGGGGGGTAGGAAGAATGTAAGCTCAGACTAAAGAATGCCATTCTTGCAAAAGGATGAGCCAAGAACCTTAGAGTACACTGTAGGCTTGGACGGTGTGCAGATAGTATGAGCTTTGAGAGTAGACATTCCAAATTCCTAAAATTACGCCAGGTCCCCGGAAGGTACTCAAGAAATATATCGCTAAGGGCAAAGACGGATCAATTATAACTCCTAGTTCTGAAGTGGAGTCCCGATCACTTGACCTCCCTCCCAGCTGGGAGCCGGGGATGGGCATGATTTCTCCTCAGTGTGTGCACAGACTAGCATCCTTCCATTTTGCTGTTTGAATGAGAGTAGTCCGAGGCAGCTGTGTAATCACAGCTGAAATTTACTGAGCACTTACTATGTGCCAGGCGCTGTGCTAAGCCCTTCTTGGGCATTTTCTCATGGAACATCCCTAACAATGCTAGTGAGGGAGATATAATTATCACCCCAATAGTACAGGTCAGGAAACAGCTTCATCAAGGTGAAAGGACTTCTCCAAGCAAGGTACAAACCCAAGTCTGATACCAACTGGTCACAACTCTTTGGAGAAGATGGATGCAGAAAGGGTGAGGGTGTTTGGGGAAAACAGAAAGGATGGCCTTCAAAATTAAAATCAAATCCAGGGGCACCTGGCTGGCTCAGTTGGTAGAGCGGGTAACTCCCTATCTCAGTTGTAAGTTCGAGCCCCACGTTGGGTGTAGAGATTATTTAAGAATAAAATCTTAAAAAAAATAATAAAGTCTCTACAAAAGCAAACCTGAAGGTAACTGAAAAATGAGCATTCCATACTCTGTCTCATGACAGATGGGGAAGGTAAGCATCAGCCAACACAGGTTGCTCACAAATCTGGACTCAGTGTCTGTGCTAAATCCGGGCTGCCCAACAACTGCCACATTCCCCTCAGTTAGCTTTTCCACTCTCCGTTGGAGCACCCAGGAGCTATAGATGGTTGTGAAGTCAGGGGCAGCACCCAAGGAGGATGCAAGGCCCTCCTATGACAGCCCTTGAAAAAAGGTGCTTTCTCATTCATTCAAAGGAGAATTTGGAGTTTGGTTACCAGCAGCCCTGTCATCTTCTCCTCCAGATCCACCCTCAAGCCTCTCTTTAATCATTTAAATGCTACTTAATGGCCCCCATTCCAACTCTCACCGTCAAAACCACAGCAGTCTGCTTCCCCCTCAATCTGGAAGGCAAGACAAACCCTGCAGAGGACTAAAACACCATCCACTGCAGCCTGGGGAGGGTCCACAGGTGCCCAGGAGCTCCCCATAAACAAAACAGTCTCCCCCAGGCAGGGACTTGAAAGGCACACCCAGTGAAGGGAGGTCCCTTAGCAGTGCTGGGAGGACCTGAGTTCTAGCCTCAGCTCTAACACCGCTGACAGATTCCTGAAACACTGGGAACTTGAACTTGGCCTTTAAAAAGGATAAACTTTGGCCAGCCTGAACAATTATTCATCCACAGCCTCAGCCCTCTAAATAAAACACAGAGTTACACACACACACACACACACACACACACACACACACTTTCCATGGCTCCTAATCCCATTTAGTCTAAATAACTCAGAATCCCATTCTAAGTCCTACACACACACACACACACACACACACACACACCCTTCATCTTAGCTTTCCAGTATTCTCCAACCCTATGTGCCTGCCATGTTGTAGCCACATAACCCCAAATTCTTCTGGCTCCCTCCCTCTCATATGCCTCTGCAGTGCTGGAGCTAATGCCAGAAGGAGAATGTAAGGTTATGGGTGTGTCCTCGTATGAGAAAGGTCAAAAACGTGAGACCAGAGTCACACTTTACCTCTTCCAGGCCACGTAAGCCTAGGCCTGTTTCCTTCCTGGAAAACAGGGACAGCATCACCTATAGGACTGGACTCCCTGTTTCCTCAGTCAACACACATTCGTTGAATGCTTAATATGTGCTGCAAAGCTGCTGGATGCCTGAGATATATGGATGAGCACAACCGATCAAAACACTGCTGCCCAGAAGCTTACATTCTGGTGCAGGGACATCTGTAAAATGGGGATTGTTCATAGTACTTCTATAACAATTACATAAGAGAATATCTGAAACACATAAAGCCCGGCTCAAGGTCAACTGTTATTATTATTATTACTATTATTATATTGATATTTAGAGTCTAAGCCCTTTTGCTCACTGTTATTCTTGATTAAAAGCTGTTTCTCTTACCTGGACTATCCCTCTCTCCCCGCTGGCACCTCTCAATCTGCCCACTGGAAGTTCTCTTCATCGGCCCAGGCATGGTTCAACACTCACCTCCCCTACTTCCTCCTGAGAAGGATTCAGGAGCTAGCAACTGTCTTAGAGTGTTTGTCTACATCTCCATGGATGCTTTCTCACAGGTCTGCCTGGCATTAACTCTGCTCTACCACCACCAGAAGCACCTCCTGGCTCCTATCTTTACATCCTCCATAGGCCAATGCAGGGGCCTCAGTATATGAGGAGAACTGACTTGGACAATGAAGAGCAAAAAGAGGTGAGAATAGGTAAGACCCTGAGGGGAGAAGAAAGGGCCTATCAGAGAGAAGTCTAAGGGCCAGAGTATAAGGACCCTTAGTCCCTGGCCAATAAGTTTAGACTTGAGTGAGTCCTCAAAATTACCAATTTTTGAGCCTCCAGGGAGAGTGGACCCCAAAGGGCAGAGGATGAGCTGGCCCAAAGGTGACCAAAGGAGAGCACCCTGGAGGCTACAGCTGGATATGAAGCTCATTCCCATTCAGGGCTGTGAGCCAAGTATTCTTGTCACCGGCAATCAACTCGCCCAGTATGGCACTATAATTCTCTATATTTTCTACGTTGTGTAGTGCTGGCTTGGTTTCCCCCAAAATATCATCAGCATTTTCCAGGGCTAGCAATCTTGTTCCCTTTCCAAATGCTACCCCACTGAGAGGAGGACCCAGTGCTTCAAAATAAAAACATCTCAGTCTAAGTGGTGTTGGAACGTCAAACACAGACAGAGCCAAATTCAGACCCAGCCTGCCTCTGACAGACAGAGGGTCCCACCAGCTTGCCAGGCTCATAAGAGCTCAGGTAAACACATCATGGTGAGTGCAGGTGGGCACTGATACAGACAAGGCAAAAGATGAAGTCACTTCAGGTAAACTGGGTCCAAGGTATCACAGGTAAAGCTCATTCACCCTTCCAGATATTCAACAAAAACAAGGAAACAAGGCAATGCTTTACGTATGAATGTTGAGACCAAGAAAAATGCCTGGTCAGGCAGAATGGACAACCATGCTGACCAAAAGAAGAACACTGCTCTCGGTTTGGGCACCGTGACATTTTGGGGTCCCAAGATGTCTGTTTACCTGGTTCAATACTTTTTAAGCTTCAACCTGAATGTTTGCCCCCACCACTGCCACTGTCCCCACCATCAGTCTCTGCCGTAACTCGAAGTGTCATCTTGGCTAAGGAAATTGTCCATTTCCCCTATTTCCTCTTTCTTGTAAAGATTTCTTATAACAAGGATTTGATGGCCATAAGAACTTCAGGCTGCACTCCAAGGAAGCTTGTTACCAAAGCCATAAGGCCATACTCAGCTGTGTCACTGACTGGAAAACCAGAGGCAAGCCAATGTCAGCTCCTCTTCCCCAGCTGGAAAGGCAAAGGAGAGCTTATTCCTCAAGGTCAAGTGAAATAATGCCACTCTCTTGACAATGGCCGGAGGCCCACACCCCAACCTCCACTTCAGTTCTTAAAAACATCCACAGGATCGCTTTACCCTCTTTCAAACTCCTAAAACTGATTAGTCGAACACAACATCAAGTTCATGGATTATGACTAGTTTTTTTAAACAACAGAAAATAGAATAGAATATTCTATAGATTCTATTAGATTCTATAGATTCTAATAGAATGCGCCATCCTGTAGAGAGAATAAATATACTGTAAAGCCCTTGTTGCAATTTTATACTTATGTGGGTAGGTGTGGGTCTCTATTGTGGGCTTGGTTAAAAAAAAAAAAGACGGAGAAACCCACATCCTGAGGCAGTGGGATCCTACTCTGGGGGTGGATGCCACACACACCTATCCTACCTCCAGCCCTTGCGGAGGATGCAGCAACAGCAAATGTTACTTCAAACTCAAAGGCCCATCCTGCAATTCTACAAAACAGACCAGACTGGAAAACAGTTAAAACAAACTTCTGACTCTCTTACAAGGTAGTACTTTCATTAAGGCACAAAACAGGATGCCCAACAAAAGACCAAGCCATTGGGTAAAAGTTTTGCGTCAAAAAGGTGCCTGGCACCGGGGAGGCTCAACACCAGGCAGCCGGGGAGAACCTGGTCACTGGGAATGCAGGACCCTTTGCTCCCAGCTCTTTCTCCCCGCCTAAGGATTGACTGGGCCAACAGCAACTGGGCTGGGGACTAGAAACCTCAGAAGCCCCCTTCTCTCCCCCTCTTTCCAAAAATTTTCTCTTCAATTTTTCTAACTGCACATCTCCCTAGAAATTGTCCCTGGGAAGCACGAAAGCTCGCACGCAGGCTCGCGGAAACGCCTCCAGCCGGGAGCAGAGCTGGCCCGCGCTGCACACCGAAAGAGAGGCGCTCTTCCAGCGGGGCTGTGGGACTCCCGGGGCGGGGGGAGCGCGGAGAGGGGGGCGGAGTGCGCCGCACAGCCTACCCGCTCGGAGCCCACGACTGCAAACGCTCGCAAGCAGAACCCTCCACTTCTCAGCCGGGGGGCCCCGCTGCTACCCCGCCCCTACACTCCGTTAGCCGAGGATCGAGGACTGGACAGCCCCTTTCGGGCCAGCCCAGCTCGCGATCGCGCGGGCTGGGGACGAAGCCTGCCCGGGGCTGGAATCGCGAACCTCCTCCGGCCGGGCAGCGGCCAGCGCTGTCCAAGTTCCCGCAAATCCCTCCCCGAGCCGGGACCAGCCAGCCCGACTGCGTGCCCCGGGGGTGCGTCCGCTGGCCCGCTCATCGCCACCTGCTAGCTGCACTGCGGTCCCGCGCGGGAGGTGGGAGGTGGGCCCGGGAGCCGCAGCTTCGGTGCCGGGGTGGGCACAGGGCAGGCCGCGCGCCGCCGCAGTCCTGTCGCAGCGCTTGCCCTCGTCCCCCCGGGCCGAGAAGGCCGGAGCCGCGCCCCGCGCGCGCCCCCGCGCAACAGGCCCGGGTCGGCCCCCGGATGACCGCGGGGCCCGCGGGGCCCGCGGGGACGATCGCTTGGCCGCCGCCTCGGGGGTCGCCAGCTCCCGCGCGCCGCCGCTTCCCGCAGGGAAGAGGCGCGGGGCCCAGCAGGCCGGAGGCGCCCCCGCGTTTCCCGCGCCGCTACGCACCTAGCTGCCCGCGGGTCCCACATGGCCCGGGCCGCCGCCGCCGCCGCCGCCGCCGCCGCCTCGGGGGCCGCTTCCCGGGGGCAGAGCGCGGTGGGAGGCGCGGAAGCCCGAAAGCCGCGGCCCTGGGTGCGGGCGGCGGGAGCGGCGGGAGCGGCGGGAGCGGCGGCCGCGCGGGGCCCCTGCTGGCGGTGGCGCGGCTCCCGGGCCCTGCCGAGGGGGCGGGGGCGCGGGGCCCCGGCGCCCCGGCTGTGTGCAGCGGCAGCCCTATTCCAAGTTTCCACGTAGTTGCGAGAGCCCGAAAACTGTCACGTGCACGTCGCCGCTGGGTGGGGGGGCGTGTTTGTCACCGTGTTCAAAAGAGGCGTTTCGATGTCGCCCATCTGGCGTGCGAGTGCTCCAATGGGGTGGCTCCCGGCCGCCTTTGAAAAACGAGTGCTTCGAGCCGGCTTCCACGGCGGACCGAGCGCACACACACGACCCTGCGACACGTTTGGGTCCTTGGGATTTCGTAGGCTGGGCCCACCGCGGTGGTGGGGGAAACTGAGAACACGGTTAGCTGAGGGACCTGGCTCGCCTCTTCTCTTCCCTCCGGTCCCCTCCAACAAAGAAACTAGAGACACCAGCCTCTGTCAACCAATACTATACCCCACTCCGCGGTCGCCTTGGGCGGTCACTGGTTGGCTATCTAGCACTTACTGTGTGCTAAGGCCTCCATTCTGCGGACGCGGGGCATTCAGGTGGGAAGAGGCCAGCGAGGACCCCGATGTCTTCGCTCACAGCCGCGTTCAAGGTGTTTGCAGAGGAGTGAGCTTCTCCCCACACGTGGAATGGCGGGGAACCTCCTGGAAGGGCAGTGATGACTGAAAGTGTTGGGGACAGTTAGGACGACCTCAGGCTGCCATTTCGCCTTTGGTCGTCGGCGCCACAGGCCGCACAGGTTTTCACCCACCATTCGGGTTCGGCGCCCAGCTTGTCTGGTACAGGGATCACTTTCCCGGACGCCAGGGCTTTGACCCAATCCGGGAGCAAAGCCCACAGTCCTCTCTTGGGACAAGGCTTTGGCCTACACTGCTCCTGGCAATTCTCGCACCCATCGAGGGCCACCACACGGGGCAGCCCCGTGGCGGGGAGGAGGATGCCACAGAGGTTCCCGAGAGGGACAGTACAGTTTCCAATGAGGCAGGGAGGTGACACATGGTGTGTCATGTGGTGTCACACCAATGTCACACATTGATGACACATGGACACACCTAATGCACACAACCCGTGTCCTTCTCTGTGCTGCTTACTCTGAGTCAAAAATCAGCTTTTTGGTCTAGCTAGTGGTCTTTTTGCTTCTAGAATCTCAGCTCCTCCCATTTCTTCTGTCCATTAATCTTCCCCAAATGTCACATTGCATCACTTCCAGTTCAAATCCTTCAGTGGCACCCCCATTGTCTACTACAGATTAAATTAGGTAGCCAGGCATTTGAGAATCTTCACAATTTTTGCCACACCCTTCCAGTCTTAACTTCCTCACACACAGACCACTCCAGTGGTTCCCACATCTGACGGCACATAGGAATCACCCGAGGGCCTTTTAAAAATCCTGTTGTCTGACTCCTACTCTCAAATAGTCTGATTTAATTGGTATGGAGTATGACATGGGCTTTGAGATTTTTTAAAGCTCCTTGGGTAATGATAACATAAAGCAAAGTTTGGGAAACACTTCTAGTCTCCGAATACTTGGAGCCACTTCCCATTTCCCAGACATCATTCGTCCTTTCACTTTTAGGAAACTTGACAAATCTTTTCTCCAGTTTTTTTCTCAATATCCCCCAGTTCTATATTTGGGAAAGGTCCATGCCACCTCTTCTAGCATGGCTCTTTTTTTTAGCCAACTTCAAGGAGTCTCTGCTTCCAGAAGACTTCTAGGTTCTTACATGAAGGAGAGCAAGTCAAGAAGTTGGTGAGGGTGCAGTAGGTTAAGAAGGTGCGTCTAAACTTTCACTACCCTTTGACCAGTTTTCACAAGCCTATTAGAATCTTTTTGTCCTACTGGGCCACCTGGGTGGCTCAGTCATTAAGCATCTGCCTTTGGCTCAGGTCATGCTCCCAGGGTCCTGTGACTGAGACTTGCATAGTGCTCCCTGCTCTGCGGGAAGCCTGCTTCTCCCTCTCCCACTCCCCCTGCTTGTGGTCCCTCTCTTGCTATGTCTCTCTCTGTCAAATAAATAAATAAAACCTTAAAAAAAAAAAATCTTTTTGTCCTACTTCTTCCTCTGTATCTTTCATCATGGTTCTCAAAACAATCACATCAGCTCAAAACAGACCTCAAAACAGTCACCTTTCTTTTTAAAATCATTTCTTCTCTTTCTGATTTTTTAATATTTTTATCAAAATTATACATTTTCACAATTAAAAGAGCAGTCCCCCCCCCACCTGACTTATTCTTCAGAGGCAGCCAGTTTAGCTATCTAATCATTCTGTTGGCTCTGTTCCTGCCTCTAAATAAAGCTGCTACTCCTTGTTGGGTGGTTTTCCCCTCAGTCTTATGCATCGTCAGATAATTCTTTTTTAGATTGTGCTTGTCTGAAAAGAACTCACCTTTGATGTAGTTTGGCTGGGTATAAAATTCTAGGTTGGAAATTACTTTCCTTCAAGATTTTGAAACTATTACTCCAGTGACCCCTGTCTTCCAGTACTGCTGTTGAAAATCTGAACACATCCAATTACCCATCTTATGTGACCTCTTTTAAATTTCTGGCAACCTGAAAAATCTTTTTCTCCCCAGTGTTTTGAAATTACACAATGATGTACTTTGATGTAGGCCCATCCATCTATTCCACTGTGTACTGTGTGGGTTCTTTAATTCTTGATACTCAAGCAACTTAGTTCCAAGAAATGACCTTGAATAATTTTGTGGATTGCTTCTTCTCTTTCATTTTCTCCATTCTCTTTTTTTGGAAATCCTGTTATTCAAAAATTGAACTTCCAAGATTGGCCCCTGTGATATGTTTCCCTGATGTTTAAATCACTTTTATTTTTTATTTTTTGCTGGAAGATTTCCTCAACTTTATCTTTTGATTCTTCTTAATGAGTTTTTTTTTAAATTTCTGATAGCATACTTTGATTGTTCCAAGAGCTCTTTCTTATTCTGTGATTTGTTGGGATACCCCATTCTCTTTTTCATGGTTACATAAATTTTCTCATCTCCCTGCAGATATTAATAGTGTTGTTTGTTTGTTTTTTTCTCTACATAGGCTTCATTCTCTGGGTTCCTTTTCTTGTTAATGTTTCTTGTTTTATTCTCCTTGTTATGGATTTTCCTCAGATGGTTATCTGCTCAGGATTAAGACTAAGGGAGCAAGATGTCCATCAGTAGAGAACTGATTGAATAAATCATGGTATACCCACACCATAGAGAACCATGCAGCTATACTAAGAAATTAAGAGGATTGCTATATAACACTATGGGCAGAGGCCAGGAAATACTGTCAAGTGAAAAAAGCTGGTGAGAACTGTGTTGATAGTATGTTACCTTTGTAGTAAGAAAGAAAGGTGAATATTTTCATTCATTTGCTTATATTTTCTGAACGAAACAATGGAAGGAAAAACAAAAACTAAGACAAATCGTTAATTATAAGGAAGAACAGAGCAGGAGGGAAAGATAGGGAAGCTAAGGTTCTTTAAATATACCTTGTTTTAAGACTCTGAATTATAGATAACAACCTGATGGTTACCAGAGGAGAGGTGGGTGGGGGGATGAGTTAACTAGGTGATGGGGATTAAGGAGTACACTTGTTGTGATGAGCACAGGGTGATGTACAGAAGTGTTGAATCACTCTATCGTAAACCTGAAACTAATATAACATTGTATGTTAACTAACTGGAATTAAAATAAAAACATATATTCCTTGTCTTACAGTTTTGACATTGGAACCATGTGAATATTTAACATAATTAAAAACTTACATCTAATTTTAAAGTAGGCTTCACACCCAGCATGGAGCCCAATGCAGGGCTTGAACTCATCACCCTGAGATCAAGACCTGAACTGAGATCAAGAGTCAGATGCTTAACTGACTAAGCCACTCAAATGCCCCAACTTAAATCTAATTATTAAAAAGTAGTTCTTAGGGGAACCCTCCTACACTGTTGGTGGGAATGCAAGCTGGTGCAACCACTCTGGAAAACAGTATGGAGGTTCCTCAAAAAGTTGAAAATAGAGCTACCATACAATCCAGCAATTGCACTACTGGGTATTTACCCCAAAGATACAAATGTAGGGATCTGAAGGGGTACGTGCACCCCAATGTTTATAGCAGCAATGTCCACAATAGCCAAACTGTGGAAAGAGCCAAGATGTCCATCGACAGATGAATGGATAAAGAAGAAGTGGTATATATATATACAATGGAATATTATGCAGCCATCAAAAGGAATGAGATCCTGCCTTTTGCAACGATGTGGATGGAACTGGAGGGTGTTATGCTGAGCGAAATAAGTCAATCAGAGAAAGACATGTATCATATGACCTCACTGATATGAGGAATTCTTAATTGCAGGAAACAAACTGAGGGTTGCTGGAGTGGGGGGGTGGGAGGGATGGGGTGGCTGGGTGATAGGCACTGGGGAGGGTATGTGCTATGGTGAGCGCTGTGAATTGTGCAAGACTGTTGAATCACAGATCTGTACCTCTGAAACAAATAATGCAATATATGTTAGGAAAAAAAAAGAAGAAGATAGCAGGAGGGGAAGAATGAAGGAGGGGAAATCGGAGGGGCAGATGAGCCATGAGAGACGATGGACTCTGAAAAACAAACTGAGGATTCTAGAGGGGAGGGGGGTGGGAGGATGGGTTAACCTGGTGATGGGTATTAAAGAAGGCACGTTCTGCATGGAGCACTGGGTGTTATGCACAAACAATGAATCATGGAACACTACATCAAAAACTAATGATGTAATGTATGGTGATTAACATAACAATAAAAATTTAAAAATAAATAAGTAAATAAAAAGTGTTCTTAAAATTGAAAACATACTGAAACAAATGAACTTAACTGTATATCAAGTGGGTAGCATAACCACCCAAAAATTATTTTAAGTTTCAATATTGATATGTTTTTAAAACATTTATCTAAAAATACTACTGAGTGATATTTTTATTACTCAGACTGTGTATAAATTAGAATAAGCAAATAATTAATTATGATACTGTTATCCAGAACCAAGACTTTCAGTGTAAGAGCAAAGGAATACAAATATAAAATCAAAAAAGTTAAGGAAAAATTCTGTAATCTGAGAACTGAACTGGAAATATCACTATGACCTTGTGGTTTATTGCCTCACTCTGTTCATTCTGTCCATCCTTGATCTAATGATG
The DNA here is from genome assembly GCF_011800145.1 of Mirounga leonina. Lineage (NCBI taxonomy): Eukaryota > Metazoa > Chordata > Mammalia > Carnivora > Phocidae > Mirounga > Mirounga leonina. The sequence continues at coordinate 5,563,502 of NW_023270268.1, forward strand.
CCATACTGCTGGATTAAATAATACTGTGCACCCCAGCACCCATGAGGTGATCTCTAAACATCATTCCTCTCTAGAAGGAACAAAGACTCATTAAAAAAAAAAAAAAATCACTAATTCCATGTTGGGGGCAGAGATGTACAAGTTGAGCCAGGAGATTTTGTTGTTCTGGAAAGCAAAGAAGCTACCAAAGGGGAATGGGGTTGTGTCAAACAACCCAGACTTCTAGAGGCTTCCATTGGTCACACATGGGAAATTTAAGCATTTTGAAGTCATTTTTTAACTCTATCCTTCTTTCTGCATTTATTACTGAGAGTTCTTCTTTCCATCTATAATCATTTGGTTGCCCTGAAAAACACCTCATATAGGAAAAGCAGAATAAATGCTTGTTCCCCCACTTTGTTGACTAGCTTTCAGAATAATGAGTTGGTACACTAGTAGCCAACAATTTTTTTATGAACTCTCATGAATTTCTAAAAACATTTCATGTACTTCAATCAATGATTACAATAGTCTTTCTTTTTTTAATTTTTTTTTTTAAGATTTTATTTATTTATTTGAGAGAGAGAATGAGAGAGAGCGAGTACATGAGAGGGGGGAGAGTCAGAGGGAGAAGCAGATGCCCCACCGAGCAGGGAGCCCGATGCGGGACTCGATGCGGGACTCGATCCAGGGACTCGATCCAGGGACTCGATCCAGGGACTCCAGGATCATGACCTGAGCCGAAGGCACTCACTTAACCAACTGAGCCACCCAGGCGCCCCTACAATAGTCTTTCTTTTTAAGGCTCTAAATCTCCGTATTTGAACAGTAGGAGCCCATCTACCAGGGATCACCAGTGGTAGTAAAACCACTGGAGAAAAGATGAATCTGGCTATTTCTTTTCAACCCCACTTGTCAGTCCTACCATCACTAAAACTGGGACAGCCAGACATTAGGTACCTCCTGCTGTGTTGCAAAAGGAAGGACCCAGCAACTCCAAGGAAGAATTTTTGTCTCCCAAAATTGAATCTGAACCTAAGCTAGTCTGTAAATTAGAGATGTTAAACCAAAGACCCATGGATAGAGTTCAGGTCTGTGAATCTGAACAAGAACCTAATTATCATTTTAATTTTCACTCACCTTTAACTGAAACTTAACACTGTCTTCAATTATGAACACAGGCAAATTCAAACAAAAAATAAAACTACACTAAAACCAGTACGTAAGGCTTTGTTGACAGTGAAATCAAAGATTCTTTCCTCTCCCATCACTATTGTTGTGTACACCTCAAAATATTGTTTTTGTTTATACCTACTTTAAAATTATGCTAATTTTTATACCTGCTGCAAGGTCTTGCTATTTAATCAAGAAGATGTATTATTACAAATCACAATTAGTGTTTTTGCTATTTTGAGATTTATACTTCAATGTAAATAGTTTTCTTTGTAATTTTACGCATTTTATTTTATGTATTTGAAAATATTATCCTGAGAGGGTCGCCTGGGTGGTTCAGTCGGTTAAGCATCTGCCTTCGGCTCAGGTCATGATCCCAGGTCCTGGGATCGAGCCCTGCATCGGGCTCTCTTCTCAGTGGGGAGTGTGCTTCTCGCTCTTCCTCTCCCTCTGCCCCCTCCCCCAGTTCGTGTTCTCTCTCTCTCTCTGTCTCAAATAAATAAACAAAATCTTAAAAAATATATTATCCTGAGAAGGGATCTATGGACACTGTCAAATTTCCAAAGGGGTCCGTGATCCCTAAAAGATAAAGAATCCCTGCTCTAGATCTATCAACTATTTTATAGGATTCACAGAGGATAGAGAAACATGTTACAAGGACACATCCAAGATGCAATCAACCAAATCCATGATGTGGAAAATTCTACAGGGAAAATGACTTCCTCTCTTCAACCAAAAATAATGGTAATAACAACATGGAGAGAGAATGAAGGAGGGGTAATTATAATAGAGCGTAAGAGACTTAGGGACATATCAACCAAATGCAACATGTTAGCCTGGTTTGAGTCCTGATTCTAACAAACCCATTAAAGTAAATTTTTGAGACAATCTGGGAAATATGACACAGACTGCATGTTATGATGACATTAAGGCATTATTTGTTGTTAATTTTGTTGAATATGATAATGGTATTGTGGTTGTTTTTTTGTTTTGTTTTGTTTTGTTTTGTTTTTAAAGATTTTATTTATTTATTCATTAGAGACAGAGAGAGGCAGAGGGAGAAGCAGGCTCCCAAGGAGCAGGGAGCCCAATGCGGGACTCGATCCCAGGACCCCGAGATCATGACCTGAGCCGAAGGCAGATGCTTAACTGACTGAGCCACCCAGGCACCCCATGGTTGTTTTTTAAAAGTCTTTCTCTATTAAAGATACATACTAGGTATCTCTCTCTCCTTTTTAATCAGTGAACTGATATGGTGTCTGGTATTTGTGGGGTTTTTTTTAAGATTTTATTTATTTATTTGACAGAGAGAGAGATAGGAAGAGCAGAAACACAAGCAGGGGGAGTGGGAGAGGGAGAAGCAGGCTCCCCGCTGAGCAGGGAGCCGGATGCAGGGCTCAATCCCAGGACGCTGGGATCATGACCTGAGCCGAAGGCAGACACTTAACAACTGAGCCACCCAGGTGCCCCTGGTATTTGCTTTAAAATACTCAAGTAAAACAAAACCAATAAAAAGTGGAGGTATAGATGAAACAAGATTAGCAAAATATTGATAATTACTGAAGCTGGGTAATGGGTTTTATGGGGATTCATTATATTATTCTTTCTACTGTTGGGAAGTTGAAAGTTTTTCCATACAGAAGAGTTTAAAAAGAGAGAGATGGATTAAAAGCTAATTGGAAATTCAGAGCAAGTGAGTGTGATTATTAGCTTGCAAGCAGTCAGTGAGCCTCTGAGATAAAGAATCTCTGACATCAGGGTCTTTGGATTTTCCCTCTGGGCCTGGTCAGAGTAAGCAATCTCCTTTCCAGAAGGTGAAGGTCTGGCTGTCTGTGTTATGGGCACCTAAGGGATGTATGGGAGTTAGGGGCCTCAGCATCCAGTATACACGTATTGACTGCTTGCAATGTGGTACCTTTATCTTCAACTTTGCCTGATGTCCCCCAGTCCTGAGACCTGCCTTTCTGCCTCCACAAAGAACAAAGCCCTTGTGGCCAGGTGAGGAAGGGGCAGTGGGCAGCTCTGCTGAGTTGGGGTGGGATCTAGAGATCCTACACTTCTTAAATAGACGTTCTACCAAACTTACTTATCCTGTTCATTAGCCCTACTTCCAAAAATATCCACTGCCAATAGTTTCTGAGACTTTTGGAGATTCTGTTGTATAAAATGAGCTGGCCCTTGGCTTCCCCTCTGCCAGCTCACCATCATTTCTCTTGTGTCTGCTAAGTCATTTCCCATTCTTCTAGTAGCTTTCCAGCACCAAGCTTTTACTGCTTGTATTCTTTCCTGTTCTCCCTCTCCATATGCCTTTTAAAAATCTCTTTACTATAGTTTTAGTAGGGCTTCAGGAGCCAATAAAACCATATACTTGTGTTCTGTCCACTGTTGTCCTCTAATATTCTTTTTAAATGGTTGAAAGTTCCGCCTTTTGAAGAATGTGCTGAATAACACTCCTTCTCCCATCCCACAACCCTGCTCTCACCCGCAACTGTGCTTTTGCTCTGTGACACTGCATATCCCTTCTTTATGGCCTTAGAGTGCAGAGCCAGATCAAGGGGTGATTTATCTGCACACCTGCCCATGTTACCTCTAAGGAGCCCCAAAACACTGGAGTCCCAAAGATGGAAAAGTTTGTATCTACCCAAACTCCAGGGAGAGTTTTATATGGAATGTTAATGAGTACTTGGAAACACCATTTGGTTAGGGGTTTAGGGGCAGGAAGGATGGAGAGCAACCCCAAGGACAAGTTCACTAACAATGGATGGTCACTGTTTTCCAAGGAGGGTGGATCCTAGTAAGTGTAGGACTCAGCTTGTACTAAGCAGAGTATGTGAAGGGTCGAGTCAGAGATAAATTCTCCAGCCCACAAAGGGAGGCTGACATCCCAACAGGGTCCTCCTCTGCCTTTGTCCTTGTACATCCCAGTCTGCCCTCTGTGGACAAGCTGAACATGGATTTAAGCTTCATGAACTTGGATGCTCAAAGGTCTCCCTAGGTTTGGGAAATTCTCATTCCCAAATAGATTCAGCCCAAAGAGATCTTCTCCAAGACACATTACAATGAAAGTGTCCAAAGTCAAAGAGATCATTTTTAAAGAAGCAAGAGAAAAAAATAAAAATTCCTCACACACAAGGGAATCCCCATAAGGCTATCAGGGAAAGATTTCTGAGCAGAAACCTGGCAGACCAGGAGACAGTGGGATGATATACTGAAGGTGCTGAAAGAAAAAACTGCCAACCGAGAATACTTTATCTGGCAAAGCTGTTCTTATCAACAAAGGAAGGATAAAGACATTCCCAGAAAAACAAAAACTGAGGGAGTTTACCACCACTAGACCGGCCTTCTAACAAAGGCTGATACGAGCTTTTCAAGCTGAAACAAAAGGATGCTAAATAGTAATATAAAAACATATAAAAATATAAAATAAAAGTATATAATCAAATTCAGAATACTCTAATAATGTAATATGGTAGTGTGTTAATCATTTAATTCTAGTACAGAGACAAAACAACAAAGGTATTTAAAATAAATATGGCTACAACAATTTGTTAATGGATACATAATATAAAGAGATGTAAATTGTGACATGAAAAACATAAAATGAGATGGGGGAGTAAAAAGGTTTTGTTTTTGTATGCAGTCCAAATTTAATTGTTTTCAGCTTAGACCATTTTGTGTAAGCCTCATGGTAACCACAAAGAAAAGACCTACAGTAGATACACAAAAGATAAAGACAAGGGAATCAAAACATATTGCTATGAAAAATAATGAATTCTCAAAGAAAGACAGTAAGAGAGGAAGAAAGGAAAAAGGAACTACACAGCCAGAAAACATTTAGTAAGATGGCAAGTTCTTATCCATCAATAATTATTTTAAATGTGAATTGATTAAATTCTCCAATCAAAACACACAGAGTGGCTGAATGGATTAAAAAACAAGACCCTGACTGCAAGACACTGCCTAAAAGAGATTCACTTCAGCTTTAAAGACATGCATAGTCTCAAAGTGAAGAGATGGAAAAAGATACTCCGTACAAAAGGAAACCAACAGCGAGCAGGGACAGCTATACTTATATCAGACAAAATAGACTTTAAGCAACTAAATAACAAAAAACAAATAATCTGATTTAAAAATTGGCAAAGAAGCTGAATAGACATTTTTCTGAAGAAGACATACAAATGGTCAACCGGTACACGAAGAAGTGCTCAATATCACTCATCACCAGGGAAATGCGAATCAAAACCACAATGAAATATCACCTCACACCTGTTAGAATGGCTGTCATCAAAAAGAGAAGAGGTAACAAGTCTTGGGAAAGATGTGGAGAAAAGGGAACCCCTGTGCGGGGTTGGTGGGGATGCAAACTGGTACAGCCAATATGGAAAACGGTATGCAGTTTCCTCAAAAACTTCCAAATAGAACTATGGGATCCAGCAATTCCACTTCTGGGTATATATTCAAAGAAAATGAAATCAGTATCTCAAAGAGATATCTGCACTCCCCATGTTCATTGTAATATTATTCATAGTAGCCAAGAGATGGAAACCACCTATGTGTCTAATGATGGATGAAAAGGTGAAGAAAATGATACATATGTAGAGATATAGACAATGGACTATTACTCAGCCATGAGAAAGAAGGAAATCTTGCCATTTGCAACAACATGGATAAACCTAGAGGACATTATGCTAAGTGAAATAAGCCACACAGAAAAAGATAAAAACCATATGATCTCACATATGTGGAACCTGAAAAAGAAGGAAAGAAAGTAAAAGAAAATAGAAAAGAAAAGCTGAACTCACAGTAGGAGAAAGTGGAAAGGTGATTACCAGGCTGGGGGTTGGGGAAATGGGGAGATGCTGGTCAAAGAGCACAAGCCTTCAATTATGAGATGAATATGTTCTGGAGATACAATGTACAGCATGGTGACCATAGGTAATAATACTGTACCGTACTCTTGAAATTTGCTAAGGAAATAGATCTTAAACATTCTCACCACATACACACACACACGCACACACACACACACACACAAGTAACTATGTAAAGTGATGGATTTGTTAATTATGGTAATCATTTCATAAAGAATACATACATCAAATCATCAAGTTGTACCCTTTAAATAGATATAAATTTATTTGTCAAGTGTACCTCAAAAAAGCTGGAGAAATGAAAAGGATATTAACTTGAAAGAGCAGGAAAATGACCTGGCAAGAGTGTCCATGGGTCTCTCTCCCCCGAGTCTATGGCTTGTCCCTTACTATAATGCTTTGAAGTCAGTCTTGCCTCATATGCCTTTCTGTTTCTCACATGTGGGCTGGTTGTTGAAAGAATGACAAGCTCTTCTCCCTTGAAAGTATCCAAGAACCCATTTCAATGGCCTTGAATAACTGAAAACTGACAGACAATCTGGGAACTTCGGCAGGCCAGAATCATCAATGTCAAAAACATCAATGTGAACAAATGACTATTGAGTCTTTAGTGGCCACAGTGACCACTATATCAAGGGAAGGTATGGACCCAACCCTGTGTGTCCAGATAGCTAACCAGGTAAGAAGGACAAATATTTAGATAAATGATCAGGAACATAGAGTATATAAATAAATATCAGCTGATTTTTTTTTAAAGATTTTATTTATTTATTTGACAGAGAGAGACACAGCGAGAGAGGGAACACAAGCAGGGGCAGTGGGAGAGGGAGAAGCAGGCTTCCCGCTGAGCAGGGAGCCCGATGCTGGGCTCGATCCCAGGATCCTGGGATTATGACCTGAGCCGAAGGCAGACACTTAACGACTGAGCCACCCAGGTGCCCCTCAGCTGATTTTTTAAAGGGAAAACTCACCTAATGCCAAATAGAGGAGGAAGTATAATTAATTTTCATTCAACATTTATGTAGTACTATTTTTTAAAGTACGATAATGTAAGTTGTTCTCAAAAGAGTCCTCTAAGAGGGGTATTAATTATCTTCATTTTACAGAAAGGAAAACTAAAGAAAAGAAAGGTCAAGCAGTTTGTTGTACAGCTAGTTGGTCAGGGGCTGAGACTAGAAAACACAGATGAGCTTGGGATGGGCTTGCCTGTGCTTCTTGGACACTGAGCTTGGTCAACCCTGGATTCTGGTGCTGAAGCAAGACGTCACTGCGATCCCTGGGGCTATTACCCATTCACTGCTCATTGTATATGCCTAGAGGCAGACAGGTCTACACAAGAAAAACCACTCTGAAGTAAATTCTGTTTTTCATTTCAATGTCAGTAGAGCTGATTCTCGCCCTCTGTAACATTCTGAGAATACCAATCAAGTGTGTCATATATGACACTAATCTATCCTGATAACATAAGAGGAGGACAGCGTGGACTATGTACCATCCCATCTTGAGATGTACAGATATATACACCCTCACTCAGATACCTACACCCACATCGAGAATTGCACATTTTCAGAAACGTACACACAAAGAGTAAACCAGTGAACATGCTCATTCAAAACACACACACATATGATATTCTCTATTGGTTTCCCACTTCTTTTTTAAGAAAGGGGGGGGAGGGGCAGAGGGAGAAGGAGAGAGAGAATCTTTTTTTTTTTTTTTTAAGATTTTATTTATTTATTTGACAGAGAGAGACACAGCGAGAGAGGGAACACAAGCAGGTGGAGTGGGAGAGGGAGAAGCAGGCTCCTCGCTGAGCAGGGAGTCCGATGCGGGGTTCGATCCCAGGACTCTGGGATCATGACCTGAGCCGAAGGCAGATGCTTAACGATGGAGCCACCCAGGTGCCCTGGAGAGAGAGAATCTTAAGCAGGCTGCACACCCAGCACGGAGCCCGACGTGGTGCTCAATCTCACAACCCTGAGCTCATGACCTGAGACAAAAGCAACACGTAACCAACTGAGCCAGCCGGGAGCCCCTTGGTTTCCACACTTTGGCTGAGCACAGCTATTCACGTCTGAGCCCATCAGTGCTCCATCCAACCCCCTGCTCACAAAAGGAGCTGCCCCTCTCAGCCTCTAAGCCAGCCCTGCCAAAGGCAGGCATACTGAATATATATCAGCATCCTTCATTCTCACACTGCTGACTACTGACTCTCCTGGTGTGGATGGGGTAGTCCTGGAGCCCCCCCCCTCCCCCCGCCATTTCCCTTAGAACTGTGGTTCTCAACCAGGGGTGATTTTCCTCTCAGGAGATATTTGGCAATGTCTGGAGACATTTCCGATTATCAAAACTCAGTGCAAGTGGGGAATGGGGGCTGCTGGCCCCGACTAGGTAGAGGCCAGAAATGCTGCTAAACACCCTACAATGCACAGGTCAGTCCCCCCCACCACAAAGAATCACCCAGCCCCAAAATGCCAATGGTGCCAAGGTTGGGAGAGTTCACCTTCACAGGGCAATTGTCCTGTCCTTAACAACTTGCTACTCAACCGCCTTGGGCTGCTTCCTCTGTGATAACCAGCCATGGTTTGTCTCACAAGGACCAAACCCAGGCCACAACCACTTGGACTGGGATGGGCAGGCATCTACCCAGGGGCAGCCAAGGCAGACTGGCTAGTTCTCACTGAGGCAAAGTAATGAGAAAGCTGTTCTAAAAGGGACTACAGTGATTTTCTGGATCAGAGTTTTCCAGACTCAGCAATTTAAACTGGAGGTCCGGGACGCCTGGGTGGCTCAGTCAGTTAAGCGTCTGCCACTGGCTCAGGTCATGATCCTGAGGTACCCCGAGTACCTCTCTGGCCTTAACAGTTCACCCTGGCTGAAGGCTTTAGAGGACTCCAGGATTCAGGCTCTCCTCTGACTGTGCCCCCCCCCCCCCAGGGAGTAAGGAGTCCACTGGCCCAAAGCGACGTGCCCCTCCAGGAAGGAAGGCCCACACCTTCTTTCAAGACCATGATCTGGGCCATAATTCCTGGCCCAAATGGCTCCAAGCCTGCTTATAGGGTCTGCCCAGGCCTGGTTCTTGAGTCTGTCCTCCCAAGAGTACACCAAGCTTCCAGTGTCCACCCAAGGGGTGGCCAAGGAGTGGCTGTTTGCCAGGAGCATGGAGAGCTGCCGACAAAACTGAGCTTGTGGGCTAGGGTGTCCACACATGTGTGCGCTTCATCCTGCGGGCCAGAGATGAAAACAGGAAGAGAGCAGGCTGTGGGCTGTGGATCTCCATTTGTACCATTGCCCTGCCCCCCACAATAGTTGGGGTGCACCTATCACTCTCACACTCCCAGGCCAGGAATACCATCTAAGGAATGCGCACATTTCTTCATCACTCTCTGTGTTTCTTATGAAGATCCAGGCCACAGGAATGAACTGCCACCTTATTCCTCCTCCTTTGCTCTGACTCAACTCTCTGCAGAGGGTGGGACCTCTGGGTAACCCTCTATACACATAACCTCAGTGGCTGAGTCACCTCCTGCTCCCCTCCCTCCCTCCTTTTCCTCACCACCCCGAGGAAGGGGATCTGTACCAGGCTTCTTAAGAACCTTGGCCCACACCTGTAGCTGGGTAGAAAGTCAAAGCAGAGGTCCTAAATTTGGCTGCCTTCAGGGACGAATACACGAATTCTTGCCTACAGGCAAGAATCACAAGTTAGTGTATCTGGCCAGGTGTAAGTACCAGGGGGAGGTAAGGTCTGCAACAAACCAGGACAGCCAGGCTCCTTCTAAATTGGCTTCAGCTGGTGGTTGCCATAGAGAAGGTGGGCCTGATGTGAAAAAAATCTTTTGATTTTTTTTTTTTTTTTTGGTGGAAACCAGAAATCTTGTGAAGAAGTTCCCACCAAATAAAACCCAACCCCAGACAAGCCACATAGGAGAGCCAAGTTTATTGGCACTAATATATAGCTCAACACCCATACCAGATCCAGTTGTCAGGCTGAGGCTAGCTGGGAGGTACCCCACTTGGTGGTTTGCCCTGCCCTCACTGGACTCCGGGTGGTTTGAGGAACTAATGATGTTTTCACGTGTTGTTATGTTGGCAGCCCTATGCAGCCTTTGCATCCACCCTCTTCTATCTGGTAAACCCCAAAAGTCCCTATATGACTCATCTCTATCATCACCTCCCATGTGAAGGCCTGGACTGACCCATCCCCCCAGCCGGCCTCTCCATTTTCAGCACTTCCTGCTCCCGGCTCCTTACTCTTGTCTCAGTTTCAGCCCATACCACATGACTTTGTAACTGTTGACTTGTCATCTAGTACTAGACCATAAGCGCCTCCAAGTCTACGGTTTTATCTTGTTTATTCTGTGTTCCCAGCACCCCGGCACTCAGCTGCCAATGCCTGAAGAGTGAATGAATAAACAGTACATATCGCTAATGAGAGCGGGGTCATGAAGCTGCTGGGTATACAGCTCACCCTTGAACAACACCATCCCAACTGTGTTGGTCCACTTTTAAGCAGATTATTTTTCATAAACACAGTACAGCACTATAAATATATTTTCTCTTCCTGATGATTTTCTTAAAAAAATATTTTATTTATTTATTTGAGAGAGCAAGAGAACACAAGCAGGGGGAGCGGCAGCAGGTGCCGCAGAGGGAGGAGAAGCAGACTCCCTGCTGAGCAGGGAGCCCAAGGTGAGGGGTGGGGGGACTCCATCCCAGGGTCCTGGGATCACGACCTGAGCCGAAGACAGACACTTAACTGACTGAGCCACCCAGGAGCCCCTCCTTAGGATTTTCTCAACAGCATTTTCTTTTCTCTGGCTTACTTTACTGTACGAATAGAATATATAATCCATAAAACATACAAATATGTGTTAATGGACTGTTGATGTTAATCGGTAAGGCTTCTGGTCAACAGTAGGCTATTAGTAGTTAAGTTTGAGGGAGTCAAAAGTTATAGGCGGATTTTCAACTGGGTAAAGTGGGTACCCCTAACCCCTGCATTGTTCAAGGGTCAACAGTAGTTCCAAACTGCTATTTGTGACAATCAGTTCATCATCATCATTATCAGAGTTTAGGAATGGGGCAAAATAATGTTCAGCAGAATGGCCAAGGACTGGGAAACTGATTTTCACTGGAGAGCGGGAAGAGGTGGAGCAGGAAGAAAAAAAAAAAAAAAGGACAATCCCTGGATTGAAACTGAAGCCTCGAAGGGCAGAAAAGCCTGGTGGGCTCTCATGGTGAGGATGTAGGGGCAGTAAGGCGACAGATGAAACAAAGCAGTTGTAATGGAGGGTAAGGTCTTAAAAGGGAGCTGTAGGGTGCAGGGGCAAACCAAGTGGTGGGGGATAAGAATTAGAAATTGCCTGCAGGGGCACCTCGGTGGCTCAGTTGTTAAGTGTCTGCCTTCGGCTCAGGTCATGATCCTAGCATCCTGGGATCGAGCCCCCCATGGGGCTCCCTGCTCAGCGGGAAGCTTCTCCCTCTCCCACTCCCCCCGCTTGTGTTCCCTCTTTCTCTGTCAAATAAATAAGTAAAATCTTTGGGGGGGGGAAGTGCCTGCAGCACCCTTCTGACAGCCACCGTGAGCGATGCCACACTTGGAAAGGGTTTCATTTCCTCGGGTGATTGCTCCTCGCTGATTGTTTTCCCCAGCTTCCTTCCTGGAGGGACTAGGCCAGCCGGCATTTCGGTCTGCCGCCCCCCTGCGGCAGGAGTGTGCAGTTACACCACCAGGCCGCGGGCTCCGGCTTCACTTCTAGGCAGGTGAAACCCTACTCAAGCCCAGCACGTTTATCGACCCAATAACTTCAATAACATTTAAATATAATACAGATTTTTTTACATCTGCTGAAGTCAAGCAAAAGGAAGACCACAATACTCATTTCACAATCCATCATGCCCCTTCCTTGTCTTGTGTTTGCTTCCCAACCAGTCTGTCCCAAAGGATTTAGGGACAGAGATTTATTCGTCTTTGCTTCCCCACAGAGCCTTACACACTGCAGGTGTTTTAAGGAAAAAAAGAATCTCTGCTTAGTGCATTTATATGTAGATGATATAACCTGTTTGTTTAAAGCTCCAAAAACAAGTCAAATAAACCAGACGCAGAGGGACAAATATTGTATGATTCCACTTATGGAGGCACCTAGAATACTCAAATTTGTAAGGACAGAAAGTACGGCACTGGCTAAAAGGGGCTGAGGGGAAAGGGGGAGGAGTAGTTGTTGTTTAATGGGTCTAGAATTTCTGCTTGAAATGATGAAAAAGTTCTGGGATAAGATAGCAGTATTTGTGAATGTACTTTATGCCACTGAACTGTACATTTTAAAATGGCTAAAATGGAAAATTCTGCATTATGTGTAATTTACCACAATAAAGAAATGAAAGAAAGCTCATCTAGTTCTATTAACATTAAGCAAAACAGAATTTAGATCAAAAAAGCATTAGAGAAGGCCACTTAGTTATGACAAAAGGTTCAAGTCATCAGGACAAATTAGCAATATTAAATGTGTATGTACCAAATAACGACCTTCATGAGTGTAAAGCGAGAGGTGTCAGACCCACAAAGAGAAATTCACAGTGCTGGTGGGAGATTTTAATCATGTTATATCACTAGCTGGTAGAACAAGCAGTAAAAAATTCTCCTATACATCAGCTCCAAAAGACATGTATAGAGATATTTATAGCAGCATTATTCACCATAGCCACAAACTGGAAACAACCTAACTATCCATCATTAGTAGAATTGTGTTGGATTCATCCAATGGAATGCTACACAACAATGTAAATGAATGAACTACTGCTACATGCAACAACAAGGATGACTTTCAAAATATAATGTTGAGTGTATGACGTCAGATATAAAATAATACATACTATAGTATTCTGTTTATGTGAAGCTCAAAAATAAGCAAAATTAGACTAGATATAAAATAATACATACTATAGTATTCTGTTTATGTGAAGCTCAAAAATAAGCAAAATTAGACTAAATAATATATATTAGACTTATGTAATAACATTATTTTTAAAAGCAAGTATTACTTCCATAAAAGTCAGAATTGTGGATATCTTTGCAATTGGAAAGGAACATATGAGTTGGGGATGGAGGTGTTGGTGTAGACCTTTAGGGTTTTGATGAAATGTCATTTTATGGCCTAGATGGGTATTTACTTTATAACAATTCATTAAGATACATATTTGTGTTTATGCACCTTTCTGTATATGGATTCTATTTCACAATTTTTAAATTGTTTTAATGAATTAGTGAAGCACACCTTCAAAGTACTGTGGGAAAATAATTTTGAACCTAGAAATCTATACCTAGCCACATTAGCTATCAAGATTGAGAACTAGGGGCACCTGGGTGGTGCAGTCAGTTAAGCTTCCGACTTGTGGTTCCAGCTCAGATCATGATCTCAGGAGTGTGAGATCGAGCCCCACATCAGGCTCCACACTCAGGGGGGAGTCTGCTTAAGACTCCCTCTCCCTCTGCTTACCCCCCCCCACCGCTCATGCTCTCTCTCTCTCAAATAAATAAATAGATCTTTAAAAAAAATTGAGAACTAAGACCATTTTTATACCTGTAAAGATTCAGAGATAAAATAGTTAGTCTACTATTTAGCCTTTGTGAAGGAGATAATCGAAGATGTTGGCCAAGAAATCAAGTGTAAGCTGTATGTAACAAACAAGAAATGACAGAACTAACCTTGCTAATCTAATGAAAAGAAATCCTGGGATGATAGCTTGCAGCAGGTTTTGAAAGAAATCTGTCCAAATTAAAACAGGAGGTCAGTCATCTCCAAAGAGATGTCTTTAAGAAGAGTTCTAGAATAGGCCCTGCACTATTTAGAATGAAAAAAAGACTATCAGTGCTATGATGAAAAAGTCTTTTCCTTCTCCCGAGAGGGGAAGGGGCAACAAAAAAGTCAAAGAAGACAGGAAAGTTATGATCCATATTCAAAGCAAACTAAACTAAAATATGGTATGAATTTGAGCAACTGTGGTAGTTTAAAAAAAGAGACTCCATTTGATGATTTGCTAGGAACATTGTCCTTTGAGGGGCCCAGGGTCGTGATATTATAAGGATAGGAGAAAATGTAACTAATCATATGTCATAGCAATTAATTATTTACTAATTTAAAGCTTATATCATCACCTAGGGACCTGGTGTGGGGAATAGTTCTGATTCCTGAACAGAACGTAAAATGTTTCAACCTTGACCGTGTAAATACAAAAGTGAGGTCCCCTAATTCTAACCCCAGGCTGATGGCGAGAGGCACTAGGACATAGAGGTGGGAGGAGGGATGGAGGCTCAGATGGGGCAGAGCCAAGAGAAGCTGGTGAAAATTGACAGAGGAAAAACAAATAGTTTTAGAATATCATCTGAATTTGCAAGAGAAACCCCTGAAATGAAAACCAATGATGCAAGAGAAAAAGTGAGGCAAGAGGAAGGAAAGGAGAAATAGGGTGGTATGGATTCTCTAAGTCCTTATTTATTGTAATAGGCAATAAAGGGACAATGTCGACAGTGGATCAGTGGAATTCATGATATATGGAGATTCATATGAAACCAAAAGGACCAATATAAGAAAAGCCTACAAGTGGTTATTACTAGAGCATAGCAGGGACAGGGAGAGAAGTGGCTGGGGGCACCAAAGCTTTTTATCATGTCTTTTGGCATTTTCTGATTTGTTCTTTTTTTTTTTTTTTAAAGATTTTTTTTTTTTAATTCATTCCAGACACAGAGATACAGAGAGAGAGAGAGAACATGAGTAGGGGGAGAAGCAGAGGGAGGGGGAGAAGCAGGCCCCCCGCCGAGCAGAGAGCCCGATGCGGGGCTCGACCCCAGGACCCCGGGATCATGACCTGAGCCGAAGGCAGACGCTTAACCGTCTGAGCCACCCAGGTGCCCCTTCTGATTTGTTCTTAACCATCACTAGGGCTTAGTATGCAGAGTATAGAAGGGAGTATTTGGTGAGGAGGTGTACTCTGTCTCTCTGCGAGCTTGCTACGGATGTGTTCGTGCTTGCTGCCCAGCACCGCTCATTAGGGAGGCCTCTGTTGCTAGGGAAACCAGCTTTTCACTGATGTCAAGAGCAATGCTGAGGCCTGCTATTCACCAAGCAAACTTCCTCTTGGGCCACGCCACTTTCCTGGACTATCTCTTGCCCCTGTGTGACGCTGCCCGGCTGCAGGAAGCTCACACCTGCTCTCTCTCACTTCCCTCTTTGTGGCCTGCCACATTGGCTAGGGGGCAGCACCAGTCAGCATGACCTTGACCTGCTGCCTTTGTTTTGTTACAAGCAAACCTGCTCATTTGAAATGACTAGCAGTTGTCTTTTAAATGATAATACATCAAAGCACAGAGCATAGTGTAAAAGCCACATTATTTTTTTTTTTTCAGCCTGCTTCACTGACCCCAGGGGCAGAGGGGGGAGCCGAGAGAGGACATTTTTCTGGTACTAATTATGTTGAGGTATAAATAACAGATAGTAATGCACAGATCTCAAGTATACAGTTTTATGAGTTTTGATAAATGCATACACCTGTAGAACCATCACCCCAGTCAAGGTATAGGATACTTTCATCAAACTGGTTAAGTTCCTTTTTGGACTGTTTTAGTCAATAACACACAACACACGCGCGCACACACACACACACACACCCCTTACTTCCACCTCCCTACCCTCTCTGCATCCCACCCTCGCCCCCACCAAGGCTCTGATTTCTATCACCATAGTATCACCACCTTTTGGATTCTTCCGTTCTTAACCTTCATATTAACAATTATGTTTCCTTCGGCATCTGGTTTCTTTGGCTCAGAATAGTGTTTTTGACATTCATCCATGCTTTAATGTGTATGCATATTTGTTCCAGATTAGTATTTCATTGTATGAATAAAACACAATTTGTTTATCCCTTTTTTATTGATGGGCATTTGGTTTATTGCCAGATTTTGGTTATTATGACTCAAACTGCTATGAATATTCCTTAGCAATGAACATTTTTGTCACATAGTTTTCATATCTCTTGACTAAATACTTAGGAGTAAAATTGCTGAGTCATGGGATAGGCTTATGTTTATAGAGCAGTGAAACTTGATTTTTTTAAAAAATTGTGGTAGAAGGACGCCTGGGTAGCTCAGTCAGTTAAGCATCTGCTTTCGGCTCTCCCTCTCTCTCTCAAATAAATAGATGAAATCTTTAAAAAAAGAGAGAGAGAGATGGGTTAAGAGTCAAGCATAGGGCGCTTGGGTGGCTCAGTTGGTTAAGCGACTGCCTTCGGCTCAGGTCATGATCCTGGAGTCCCAGGATCGAGTCCCGCATCGGGCTCCCTGCTCAGCAGGGAGTCTGCTTCTCCCTCTGACCCTCCACCCTCTCATGCTCTCTCTCTGTCATTCTCTCTCTCTCAATAAATAAATTAAAATCTTTAAAAAAAAAAAAAAGATCTTCCTCTTTAAAAAAAAACAAAGAGTCAAGCATACTTGGTAAAGGAGCAGCAGAGAGAGGTTACAATTAAGGGGCCACAAAGAAACCCTCACCACCATCCTTCATATTCCAACTAACAAATGATTTCCCTTTTATAGGAGATGGAGGCTCTGATTTGTCTTGGCGACCCATGTCATCCACCAGGAGGAGACTAAACCAGATGCTGTAGGTATCTGGTAATCTGACAGCGCTAGTCAGTTCATGCCTAGTTGCATGGAAACTGGAGGAACCCAAGCCAAGCACAAAAGCCAGAACTGAATTCTCTATCAAGCCACTGGCTGGCCCTTGATTGACACATTCATGCTTGAAGAAAGAGCCAGTATCCTTTTGAATAGGAAACTCCTGAAATGAGTCCCTTGAACATCTGCAAGAATAAGTCAGCTATCCCTGACTTTGCATTTTTCCAGCCAGAAAATTATGGGATCGGGAATGGCAGTTACCCATCATATTAACTGTATTTTCTCATTTTCTGTTTTCCTGATGTTCTGCTGTCTGGGTCCTTCCTGACCCAGGAAAGTGCCCCCCACCCCCACCAGGGCTAGCTAATTCCTAGACTTAGCAAATGACTTCCTTTGAGCATGTCTGTCGTATGTAAACCAACTAATCCAGAGCCTATACTCTGGACCATCTTTTGGTGCTTACACCCCAAGAGGCCATACTCTTCTGTTCTAATCATCCCATGGCCAGGTTACTAGACAACTAGAGAAAGCCCCTATGTCCCATAACCAGCTGAAATTATTCAAACTAGCCAATCCTAAGCGTGCTTACCCTGCCTTGCTTTGTTTTTCCCATGGAAACCACAACAAGGTTTCTGCCTATGCTTTCCCCTCGTTCTTTATGAATCCTGACCTACCCTGGTGCCCCCCCCACCGTGTTGCCCTGCATGGCAGGGAGGGCCCCCTATTCTTGGGAACTGTTCAGTAATAAATTATCTTTTCAGTGGCAGTCATCTCCTGATCTCTTGGTCTCATCATAACTGAATAATAACAAAACTTGCATTTTAAAACATCCCTTCTTCACCCCTAACTTCTCACCCAAAAGGCCAATGAACTAGACAAATAGTTCATTGCAAGTTAGCTACTCCATAGGAAAAAAAAAAAAAGTCAGTGAAAACACCCATACCTAGATATATCCCAAAATATGTTGTGAAGTATAGATTTGGAAATGCAGAGTTAAAAAACTATACTTTTAGAAAAAGTTACTTGAAGATTTACCTCAAATGAAAGAATAAACAAATTAAAGATTTTTCATTTTTAATATTTCAACAATATTTTGTAGTTTCCAAAATGTAAGTTTTGCACTACTTTTGTTATATTTTTCACTAAGTATTTTATTCTTTTTGATGCTATTGTAAATGGAATTGTTTTCTTAATTTCGTTTTTGGTTTTCTCAATGCTACTGTATAGAAATACAATTAATTTTTGTATAATGATCTTGTATCTTGCAACCATGCTGAATTTGTTTATTAGTTGGAATTGTATTTAGTGGATTGCTTAGGATTTTCTATATATGAGGTTATGTTATCTTAGAATTACGAATAGTTTTACTTCTTCTTTGCCAATAACATGACCTGTATTTCTTTTTCTTGCCTAATTGCCCTGGCTAGAACCACCCGTATGTTTAATAGAAGTGATGAGAGGGGACAACCTTATTTTGTTCCTGATAGGGGGAAAGCATCCAATCTTTCACCACTAAGTATGATGTTAACTATGGGTTCTTTCATAGATGCCCTTTATCATGTTGACAAAGTTTGCTGAGTGTTTTTATCATGAAAGGTGTTGGATTTTGTCAAATGTTTTTTCTGCATTGTGTGGTCTTTGTTTTTATCTTATTAATATGATATATTATGTTTATTGATTTTCAGATGGTAAACCAACCATGCATTCCTGGGCCAAATCTCACGTGTTCATAGTGGTTAATTCTTTTCATATGTTGCTGGATTCAGTTTGATAGTATTTAGTTGAGGATATTTGCATCTATATTCATAATAAATATTTGTGTGTAGTTTTCTTGTGATGTCTCTGGTTTTGGCATCAAGGTAATATTGACCTCACAGAATGAGTTGGGATGTATTTCCTTTTATTCTATTTTCTGGAAAAGTTTGTGAAGAACTGGTATTAATTCTTCTTTAAATGTTTGGTAGAATTCAATAGTGAAGCCATTTGGGCCTGGACTTTTCTTTGTGGGTAATTTTTTGGTAACTATTTCAATCTCTTTGCTTGTTATTAGTCTGTTCAGATTGTCTATTTCTTCTCAAGTCAATTTTGGTAATTTGTGTCTTTCTAGGAATCTGTCCATTTCATCTAAGTTATCTAGGTTATTGGCATGCAGTTGTTAATGTGTTTCTTTACAATGCTTTTTATTTCTGTAAGTTATGTTCCCTTCTTTCATTTCTGATTTTAGTAATTTGAGTCTTCTCTTACTTCCTTAGTCAATCTAGTTAGAGGTTTGTCAAAAGAAATCAACTTTCCTATAGGAAAAAATATATATATGATCGGGGAAAAAATGATACAGTGGGTAAATATCTGTAACTTACATCACACAGGACTAATATCCCTAATATATAAAGAGCTCCTAAAAATTGTAAAAGGTCAACTGCCTAATAGAAAAAATAGGCAAAAGATTTGAACAGATGGTTCACAGAAAAAAATACAAATAATCTTACTATATTTTTTAAAAGTTCATTCATTCATAAGAGAAACATAAAGTAAAGCTACACTGGGATGCCTGGGTAGCTCAGTCAGTTAAGTGCCTTCGGTTGGGGTTGTGATCCCAGGGTCTGGGGATTGAGTCCCACCTTGGGCTCCTTGCTCAGCGGGAGCCTGCTTCTCCCTCTGCCTGCCACTCCACCTGCTTTGCTATCTCTCTCTCTCTGACAAATAAGTAAATAAGATCTTTTAAAAAGATAAATAGTAAAGGTACACTGAAATTCCATTTCTTAACCATCAGATTGGAAAATATCCAAAAGTTTTACAACTTTTGTTTTTTGTAAGACTGTGAAGAAACAGATACACATAGATTGCTGGTGAAGATGCAAAATAAAGCAACCACAAAGGAGGAAAATATGACAATATCTAGGAAAATAATGGATGCCTTTATGCTTTAACCTAGAAGTTCTAGTTCTAGAAATCTATCTCAAAATTCCACTGACAAAACAATGAAATGACCTATGCACAAAGTAAGTCATAAACACATTATTTGTAAAAAAAAAAAAAAAAAATGGAAGACTGGAAACAAGCTACAGGAGTAGTTGAATAAATTAGATACATTCACACAAAGGAATACTGTGTAGCATTAAAAAGAATGAGGAAGACCTTTGTATCAATTTGAAGTACTCTCCAAGATAATGTTGTTTGTATTGTTCATTTTAAAAGGGCCAAAGAAAGTTGATATCATGCTGCTTCATGTGTCTGGTCCCTTAGGGGCTGCCATTTTTTGCACAAGAGGTTAAGATAAAGTTTATGCCCTCACAGAGCATAGGTGAAGAACTGGCTTTACTGGGGAAAACTTTTAAGACCAGACTCAGCAAAACAAAGATGTATACAATCACCCAGTCTCTCCATAATCCCATGGACAGGTGTACCAGGGCCAGGGTATCTGCTAGATACAGTGTGTGTTCAATTCCATCAGAGGAACTCCTCCTGACTGTGGGACAAGTGATAAAGTGATCTTATCAGTGGGGGAGTAAACAGGCTGTTTGATGACAGGCTGTCTGGGATTGGAGGTACCAGTTAGTCACAAGGGTTGTCTGGGAAAGTCACTTATCCTTTACCCAGGGACCTTGAAGTGTGTGGCATTTTACATATCCTTTATGCAAGAGGAAAGCTACTGATACCACGAGAAACTGAGCTTAGGTGCTATGTGGTGCTGTGTTAACTGTATCTCAACTTAAAAAAAATTTACCTTACCCAAAAAGAGGTCTGGCCTTTGCCCTTGGCTTCTGGGAAAGTGGTCTCTAAACCCTTGGAATACTATGCCTAATAGAAGTGTCTTTGTTTACCTGGGGGCCTTTGGTCATGCCCAGTAGTCCAACAATGTGATTTAGGTCACAGGCTTTGAATCACACCCAGAGTGACTGGAAACCAGAGACTGAGATCAGCCACTTGGACAGCCAATCATGCTTATGTAATGGAGCCCCAATAAAAACTCTGGACATTGAGGCTCAGGTGAGCTTTTCTGGGTGACCATACTCTATGCCCTTGGTCATACATCAATGCCAGGAAAGAAATGCATCCTGACTCCATGGGATGAGGACAAAGGAAGTTCCATGTCTGATACTTTCCTGGACTCTGCCCCACATGCTTCTTCCCCTGACTGAGTTTTGTATGTATCCTTTCCCTGTAATAAAGTATAATTATGAGTACAAGAGCTTTCAGTGAGTTCTGAGTCCTTCTAGTGTGTAATTGAACCTGAGAGTTGGTTTTGAGAGCCCCCTTGAACTTGCTTTTGTCTCAGAAAGGAGAGCAGTCTTGTGTGGATGGTATCCCTCTAATTCTGTAGTTGGCCCTGACTCTTCACAGGTGCTATCATCCCATCAAGGAAAAGGACGAGAACCTAGCTAGTTCATTTTCTAGACAATCCATGGTGAGAACACAGGGTTAATTTTGAGCAGTCTTACCCCCTGCATAACAAGGAACAGGGTAGAAACAAGACATCATACAGTTTTTTGTGGTTTTTTTTTTTTTTTAAGATTTATTTATTTATTTATTTGAGAGAGAGAGAGACAGCAAGAGAGGGAACACAAGCAGGGGGAGTGGGAGAGGGAGAAGCGGGCTTCCCACTGAGCAGGCAGCCTGATGTGGGGCTCAATCCCAGGACCCTGGGATCATGACCTGAGCCGAAGGCAGATGCCCAATGACTGAGCCATCCAGGCACCCCAAGACATCATACAGTTTTACCTTCAGAAGCAATACTTCCCTTTATATATGAACATAAAATTAAATAAAAAATGAAAATCAACCTAAAACTTGTCCCAAACTGAAACAAATAAACTTAAATGAATATCAAGTCAATGACATAACCATACACACAAAAATAATGATTTAAATTAACTTTATAGCACAGTATTTAGACTGTACATTCATAATGGAATATATTTTAAAGACAATTGTAAAGACAACCAGAACTGAACAGAAATCTCAACTTCATTTGGTAATCTTACTATTATTAATATTACTAAATTATTTAAACTGTTGTTATTTTGAAAGTATTTTATGTGTACTGTGGTAAAGCAAATAAGTTACTCTGCTAATGTTTTAGAAACAAGTATTTTCAGCCCAAAAGAAATATTAGTACAAAATCAAATAAGTTGAATAAAAGTTAAATAAAAACTCTCCAATGTTAAGTTTAAATTGTAAAAACTAATATGGCCATAAAATATGTATTTCTTAGCTCTGTGCACTGGAAAGGCCTAGAAGCAATGACAGCTAATGAATGAGCAACACCAACATCCTAACGGTGATCTCTGACCACCAACCATTCTCTACTTTGAGGAACTGGGACTCCCAACCAAGTATGGATAGGAATATAGAGATGAACCTGGAACATCTGATACACAAAAGCATGGAAGCTACCAAAGACTAATGGGATTGTGGCAAATGATACAGGAGTCAATGCAAAGAAGCCACCAGTGGTCAAAGATGAGTCAACATGAGCATGAAGAACAATAGTGACTGCAAACTGGTTGAAACAATTAAAAAATAAGTCTTCAAGTTTATAAATAAAAGTTTTTATTGAAATGTAAAAAGTTCACAGGTAAAAAAATAAAAACAAACAAACAAAAACGGAGACACCAACTCCTAACTCTGAAAATTAGTAATTAAAGGGGAAGAATTATGCATTTATTCTTCCTTCAACAATGGTTTAGCGGAGGCCTACAGGTGCCAGGCACTGGCCTTGGTACTGAAGATTCATCAGGAAAGCAAAATGAATTCCTACCCTCGTGGATCTTGTCCGTGACTCCTTGGCATGTAACTATATTTCAAGGTAACTAAATAGTCCTGTTATTAAGGAAAAGTTCTACTTTCCAGAAGAATGCAGCTCATAAGTATAGAAGAAGTGATAGAGTTAGAAGACAACTATATTATAAGTCCTAATGAATGAAAGGGTCCAGGAGACAGTGACCAGTGGATCAAAGCCATCAGCTAAGAGACTGGGAGGGAGCCTGACAGAGGTAGGATGGAGCTGCAATCCTGGCGCCACTGACCAGTCCTAGCATTACTAGAAATGGGCAGACCAGAGTTTGTGATCCTGTTTTGAGGAAGCAGAGAGCTCACACTACCATATTTCCAGCCTTCAAGCCACAACAGTCCCACCTGAATCAAATCAAGCCTTTAGGGGCACCTGGGTGGCTCAGTAGGTTAAGCATCTGCCTTTGGCTCAAGTCATGATCCTAGGGTCCTGGGATTGAGCCCCATGTGGGCTCCCTGCTCAGCAGGGAGTCTGCTTCTCCCTCTCCCTCTGCTGCCCCCACCCCCTGCTTGTGTGCTCTCTCTCTCTCTGTCAAATAAATAAAACATTTAAAAAATTTTTTAAAATCAAGCCTTTAGCATGAACTTCAAGACTAAATAAAATATGGGGGATAGAAGAACGAATTACATACAACAAGAAAGAAGGCAGATCAATGTAGCCTGTGGGACAGTCCCTACAGCAGCAGACCTGGCTTTTTCAACAGAACAATGGCATGAGGAAATGTGGAGCAGGCAGAGGGACTCCTCTGGGTTAAATGAGATGTGAGAGACACAACAACCAAATACAGAGTGTGGACTTTGCTTGGATCCTGAGTTGAAGAAACTATCTTTAAAAAGTCCATGTTGAGAACAACTGGGGAAAACTGAATATGGACTAGGCATTAGTTTTTGTCGAAGAATTAATTTGCTATGATGATAGTATTATAATTACATATGACAATGTTCTTGGTTTTTAGAGATGAAATAAGAACCTCAGTGCTGACTGAGATATCTAGGTGGTGTGGTACAGCATCCACGTCAGTCAAAGAAGAATACGAGTCAATAAAAGGCATAATAAAGGCCTTAGAAATTTAATTTATGTTGATAATAGGTTTGATGTATGATGAAGATAGGTTAGCTATTAAACAAAATGTACAAATATCCACTTCAAGGATATGGAAAAATAATCGAAGGTAGAAAAAGAATAAGAAAATAGGAAGAATTAATTGAAGAAAATAAAAGCAGACATCAATGAATTAGAAAATAGAATTATTTTATAGGATACTTAATAGAATAGCACTAATAGAACACAAGGGCAAATTCATTGAAAAGGACAAGAAAATAAAAATCTGTAGTGAGGCCAATTAAGAAAAAGAGAAAGCCCAAACGTTAGGAATGAGACAGGGAATATAACCAGAAGAACAGAGGAGATAAAATTAAAATGTTATGAACAACACAGTAAATTTGAAAACCTTAATATTATGGAAAATTTCCTAAGAAAATAAAAAAATTGAAATTAATTCAATATGCAAGAGTCATAAGAAGAAATTGAAAAATTGTCAAAAAAACTACCTAAGTGGCTATTTACCCAAAGGATACAAACACAATGACTCAAAGGGGCACATGCACCCCAACGTTTGTAGCAGCAATGTCCACAATAGACAAACTATGGAAAGAGCCTGGATGTCCACTGACAGATGAATGGATTAAGAAGATGTAGTACATATATATACAATGGAATATTACTCAGCCATCAAAAAACCCAAAATCTTGCCATTTGCAACAACGTGGTTGGAACTAGACGGTATTACGCTAGGCCAAAATAAGTCAGTCAGAGAAAGACAAATACCATATGATTTCACTCATATGTGGAACTTAAGAAACAAAACAGATGAACATAGGGGAAGGGAAGGGAAAATAAAATAAGATGAAAATAGAGAGGGAGGCAAACCATAAGACGCTGAACCCTAGGAAACAAACTGAGGGTCGCTGGAGAGGAGGTTGGTGGGGAATGGGGTAACTGGTGATGGGCATTAAGGAGGGCACTTGACGGAATGAGCACTGGGTGTTCTATGCATCTGATGAATCACTAAATTCTACCTCTGAAACTAATAATACACCATGTGTTAATTAATTGAATTTAAATAAAGAATTAAAAAAAAAACTACCTAAGTGACACCAGTCCCAGTCTTTTCAGATTTTTTCAAACCCTCTAGAAACAGGTACTCAGACTGTTTCAGAACACCCATCAAAATATGAAAATTTTAATAATTTTTATTGTATACCTAATGTAACAATATCTCAAAGAATTCTGGATTCCTAAAGGATTTCTGTGTAAGCGCTAAGATGATACCCTGTCTCAGCCATAGCTAGCCAGAGCCAAAGGCCAAGACTGTGAGGACTCTGGGGTCTCCCACCTGGCAAACAGGTAGTTCCTTGAAAGAAATGGAGGCAAAGAGCCAATCTGGCAATGACAGAATGGCAGAGTGGGAAAAGCACAGGAACAGGAAGTAGCTTTCACCCTGGGTCTGCTGTGTAATTCAGAATAACCTTAGCCACCTCTCTGGGACCCAATTTCTCGACCTGTAAAGGAGTTGGCGTAAATGATCTTTCTATGGACTCTTGAATATTCAGTTCTATAAATTCTCATTGAGAAGGGTCAATGAGAATGCTGGTGACAGAAGGCAATAAACTATTGGAATTACTTTAAATATCAGTGGTTGCTAAGCACTGAGAGATGTGATAGGCAACTTTTGGTGCATCTGCCCAGCCCAAATCCTCCTATAGAGGCTCCCTCTTCTACCCACCTCGACTAAAGCACTGGGCCTAGAGCTGCATGTTTAGAGAAAAACATCTCTGCAATCACAACAACCATATTCCCCCATTCTAAAAATTTATACACACACACATACATGCAGTGGAAGTTGGTGTTCAGAGACAGGTGTACAAGGTGGGCATGAACAAGACCCATGAAGGCAAGAAATTTATTTGGCTTAGGAATTTGAGTCTCTGGTGCCCAGACCAGTGCCTGGCACTAGTAGGCTTTCATTTAGTGATTGTCGAATGACCACTGAATCTTATTCCCCTACTTGGTTTCCATGAGATTCTCTTGTCTTTCTCTAATCATTCTCTCATTTGTTTCCCATTAAGCTAGCACAAGTTGGTTTCTTAGAACCAGAAAGCGCCACCAAATACATTAGGGGCCCCTTCCCTTCACAGGCATTACTCACTTCACTATGGGTAAACACACCTGGCCCCAGGGAAGACATCATCAGCCTGCACTGTCGCAGGTCCTGCCCAAGAATGTGGAATTGGCATAGTAGGAGACTCGGTCAGTGGTCAGTGGCGCTGGAGTGAGGTAGTGATAGACAGCCAGGGAGATGTACTAAGGCTGGCTGGCAAAATTGATTAAGACAGTTCAGAGAGGGGAGCCTGGGTGGCTCAGTCAGTTAGGAGTCTGCCTTTGGCGCAGGTCAGGA
Organism: Mirounga leonina; assembly: GCF_011800145.1. Lineage (NCBI taxonomy): Eukaryota > Metazoa > Chordata > Mammalia > Carnivora > Phocidae > Mirounga > Mirounga leonina. The sequence continues at coordinate 5,589,439 of NW_023270268.1, forward strand.
TCCCAGCGTCCTGGGATGGAGCCCCATGTTGGCTTCCTGCTCAGCAGGGAGCCTGCTTCTCCCTCTCCGCTCCCCCTGCTTGTGCTCTCTCTCTCTCTCTCTCAAATAAATAAATAAAATCTTTATTAAAAAAAAAGTTCAGAGAGGGAAGTCAACAATAGTGGCTCTGAGAGAACCTCATATTCTTTTAATAATGTCCTTTTTTCCCACCCCCACTTAAATTGGAGTAAATTTCCCTTCCCACTAGTCAAAACCAAAGGGCAACCTTTATGGGATGATGAAATGCTCATTATCTTGATTGTGGTGAGTTTCACGCATGTGTCTTTAAGCTGTGCAGTTTATTGTACTTCAATTATATATCAAGAAAGTAAAAAAATGTGGAAAGAGTTTAAGTCAAACTCTTTCAGTTATTTTACAATAATCAATGTATCAGTAATGGTACGATGTTAAAGGAGGTCCTTTGTCATGAGGGTGCTTTTTTGGAACGTGCTTAGTATCAGCACGTCTTTATTTATTCCAATGCCTTCTCACCCCCACCCCCACCTGCTCCCTCCTATCCCTCGAGGAAATGAACATGTAATAGCAAACAGTAAGTTGTAAGAGTAGTCAAGTTGGTGAACTCTAATTCATAATCAACAGAACTAAAATGCAAGACTATACACATTTTTTTAATTTATCAGGAAGCTTTTACATTGTAATCTTATCCTCTAAATCCCTTCCCGGGGTTGCAATTTACTTTACACTTTTATAATTCTAAATTATTTTACACTAATGAATCATAGTGCAAATTTGCCTCTTAATCCCTACAGTAATTGACTTAACACAAACCAGTGTTACGTCTTGTTAAAATTATCTATATAGGTAACAACCACTTTAAGGACAGGGTCAAATCATTTATCTTGATTCCCTAACTTGCAGTGTCCAGTACGGATTGACTAGGGATAGGGAAAGGGATTGAAGGATGTGACGGAAGACAGGGTAGGAAGAAAAAGGGTTATGTGGGGGGTGCAGATCATGCAGGGCTTTGTAGACCACGATAAAAATGTTGGACTTTATTCTAATACTAAGCCATTGGGAGGATTCTGAGCAGAGGGTTGGCATGGTCTGATTTATATTTTTACAACAGGGATCACTCTGGTTGCTGTCTGAATAATTACAGGAAAGTACGGAAGCCAGGTATATACCAGAGTATACTGAGAGAAATGGGTGCACATGTTCACTGAAAGACAAGGTACGAGAATGTTTATAGCAACTTTATTCATAATAACCACAAACTGGAAACAACCAAAATCTCCATCAACAGTAGAATGGATTTATAAATTGCAGTACAGTCGTACAATGGAATACTGCACAGAAGTAAAAAATGCTGCTACATGCAACGTGGATGAGTCACATAGTACTGAACAAAAGACACAAGAGCACATGTAATTATTACATTTACATGGAGCTTTAAAAAGACAAAAGGAAACTCTGGTGATAAAGGTCAGAATAGTGTATGTGTGTGCAGGAGGGACATAAGGGCATCTGCCGGGGTACTAGAAAGGTTCGTATCTTGATCTGGGTAATGGCTTCAAGCGTGTATAAAAAAACCCACTGACGCATACATTTAATATTTACACACTTTACTGCGTATGTTTTACCTCAATAAAAAATATTTTTAAAGAAATTACATAAATGGATAGATACAACCACGTGTTAATCTAGTGTAGTCTTCCACATAGTTCTGGTTTTCTTCTGAGGCACATGGAAGGATTATAGTCTTCCTGGAACTTTGGTGTGGCCATGGGATTTGTTTCGGGCAGTGAAAGTGCTTTATAGGCCTCTAAGTGATTTGCTGCATTTTTTTCATTTCCCAAAATGAGCAGCCACACCATACATGATATCTGGTTAACCTGAGACCCAGAATGAGAACAACTTCGAGCAGGGACCAGTGAGCATTTTCTGTGGGGTCATGAGGCAAATATTTTAGACTCTGTGCATTGCACACTCTTTGTCACAGCTATTCAATTCTGCCATTATAGAGCAAAGGTGGCCATAGACATAAATAAGTGGGCAAGGCTGTCTTCCAATAAAATTTACACAAACAGGCCACAGTATGGATTTTGCCTGTGGACTGTAGTTTGTTGACCCTCAACCTCAGCAAAGTCCCTAGCCAAGTTCCAAGAGAAAAGTTCCCAAGGCATTGAGATTTTGCTGTTGTTACTTTATGACAACCTCGCCTATCCTGATACAGAAATTGGCTCCATTTAAAAAAAACTCAACATACTACACACTGGCTTAGTTGGTAGGCACTCAGGAAATTGCTATTGAAGGATGGAAGAAATAACTTACGGGGGCAACTCATGTTATGGAGTGGTGAAGCTATCTCTTCTTGGGAAAGCCTGTAAGGCACAGAATCTATCCTTTACTAAGGGGGGGGGGGGCGAGGAGTAAAACAAAATGTTTTATGGTTGCTGTTGGCTGCATTTGACAAAATGTGTAAGAAAGAGATGACCTCAGAATTCATCAATTTGCAAGCAGAAATGAAAGGGGGTAGAGTTCACAAATTTGAGTACTTATTGGATAGGATGAGGCCACTTCTCAATTATAAGAAGATAAAAATAAGAAATTGCTTAATCCAAAGGATTAAAGAAACCCATTAAAACCCAGTTTTGCAGCAAGTATCACTGGATGACTATCACACCTACTGTTAAGATTTCTGGATGAGTTAATGTGCCTCAGACTAAAAGTCCAACTTAGTTTAACACTGGTTAATCCCTTAAATTGGACAAAATGGCTCAAGGAAAAAGACTATGGGTATAGTTCTTCCACGAATCCCAAAAGCCCTGGTTACCTAGAAATTAAGTTCAGAGGCACGTGAACAAGAAAGCAAAGAAATATAGCAAATCTAAGAAGTACACCTTGATTACATGTCAGTTTTGGGTCATCTTCCTTGGAGAAGTGATAAGGACATTCTGTAGGCAAGAAAGCAAGAGAACTGGGTATCTAGGGACCAGGAAGACGGAGTCATTCCTCTAATATTTTATTAAATTTACTTACTTTTAAATCCCAGAAGAGCCAGAAATCATCTGTAAAGGAAAGTGGCAAGTACATAGTATGCATGTTTGCTGCAGCGTTATTTTTTCTGATACTGAGTGTAACTTTTTAATTACCAAATATTGTTTTAGTCCACTAAATAGTTGTCCAATCTTTTTCATCTAGGTTCCTTTGGAAGTCTATCTTTGGAAATTAAAAAAAAAAGAAAAAAGAAAGAAAAGAAATTAAGACTTCTAAATAAAGGAGGTAAAGACTTTATATTCCATAGATTCATGTAAGTATACCTGGGTTTGAATCCTGGCTTTACTACTTACATGTACTAGGGCAAATTGCAATCTAAGTTTGTTTCCTCAAACAACATTCACGTAATAAATATTTGAGCCACATGCCAAGCACTGAGCTGAATTCTGGGAATACAATTCCCTAGTCACAAAGAACTTAGTTTCATTTCTTAATTCATAATATGTGAACAACAATTACCCAACAAGCAGGCTAAGGCAGGAAGACCTCAGTGAAGGTCAAATGAGACTATGAAAAGGCTTCAAAGATCGTAACACTACACACATATTTATTCATCCAAACATTTATTGGAACGCCAGGCATCGTGCTAAGCACTACAGACAGAACGGCTAGCAAGGCACAGTCCCTGCCCTGATAAAGCTTACAGTCTAGCAGTGACAGATAAAAAGTAGCAACAAAGTGTGACAAAGTGTATGGCTGGGAAAAGTAAAGGGTATTTAGAGAGTGCACAGTGGGGGCACCTAAAGGGCATCCGTGAAGGCTTCCTAGAGGAAGTGATACTTAAACTGAGACCTCAAAGATGAACAGAAATTGTATCTTATCCTATGTCACGGTGAAAGCAGTGGAGAGATACGACCAGGTATGTCGTTCGGGAACAATCTGGCTGCAGCATAAAAAATGATCAAAACCAGAGAAAAAGAGACTAACAAGGATGCTGTTGCTATAATATAATTCAGGCTGCTGGCCTGAATTAGGATGGTAGCACTGGAGAAGTGAGAAAAACTTGAGACAGTAGACCTAACACAAAGGTTTTCGTGACTGGATATGATAAGGTCATGGACAGATCAGTTTTTGGCTTGGGCTGGGGCAACTGGTAGCAGCAGTGCCATCTACTCAAAGAGGGAACAGAAGAGAAGGTTTGGGGGCAAGATCAATGACATGCTATGGTGTCTACAAGAGTGGACTTAAGTTAGCAGAGTGACTAGGTCAGCAATTAGATAGATACGTGAATTAGGAAAGGCCTAGAAAGGAGATATGAACTTGGGGGTCATTTGCATACAGATGGTAACAGAAGCCATGGTCAGGGATGAGAGCAGCTAAGATGATGTAGAAAGAGGCTCTACAACAAAATTTTACAATCACAAGAACACAAACATGTCAGGGGAAAGGGGTGCGCCTATGAAGCAGACTGAGGAAGCATACCTGCCGATAGTATCTAGCCCTGAAGCCAACATATACAAGCACTTCAAGGAAGACTAGTCAGTGGGGTCAGAGGGTAAGAATGCTGACAAGGATCTAGCTGGGTAGAGCAGTATGAGTGGCACTAAAAGACTGGGAATACAGACAAATCTTTTTAAGAAAACTGGTAGGAATGGGAGATACAGGGACATAGGGTTTTTAAAAAATAGTGCTTATTTTAACTATAATCACTGATACAATAGGGCCAGTAACAACTATTCTGTAAAAAAAAAATTTTTTTAAAAGACTGCCATGCAGTTACAGAATTACTTAATACAGAAAACAGTAATATACACACATTTTTCTTTTTTACAAACAAGACTAGTTTATAGCAAATTCTCTATTATTTAGGGTCAGTTTTAAATCCTTAGCTTATATCTCCCCCCAACTCAGTGACTACATGATGCAAACTAGTTTTATTACCTTAAGCAAAATATATAGTGGAACTTCACAAAATGTACAAGACTTCAATAGGAACTAGGGTAGGAAAGCAGAAGCCAGGTCCTCCAAACATTCTTTCAATAAAGCACTTGCCATGAAAGAGAAGACTCTAAACTACTGGCAAATTACCGGTAGATTTTTTGAGGGGGAGGAGTGGTGGTTGGTTTTTCATTGTTGTTTTTCCAGATATTAAGCTTACTCCCCATTCACCGAAAATCTCAACTTGACCATCCTCAATTACTAGCTTGTTAATACTTGCTTTTCTGCTCTAATTCCGTTTAACAGAACTGAGCCCTTTAGTCTGGTTCAATATAAGCCACTGACTTAAAATGCTACTGTGAGCTACCAGAATCGATCAAGGCCTTTACTTCATCTTACCAGTCAAATCTGGAACGCTGGAATGAGTCTCCGCTATCGACTAGTGTCAGTTTGCCTGACTTGCCTTTCTCATTCTGCTTCTACCAGTAATTTGCCCTGTCCCTCAAAATAAAATAATCTACAACAGTATGACGGGGGACCTACTGGCACTTTGGGAAGGATAATTCTCCATTGTGCCTGGCTGTCCTATGCACTGCGGGGGCGGGGGGGGCCTTTGTGCTTAAATGCCAGCAGAATCCCCCCAGGTAAGTCTGACAACCAAAGAAGTCCCCTATATTTTCCAACAACCTCTGGAAAGACAGGTTACTGCTTCTGGTCAAGAACCCTTGACACAATTTTGGTTCCTGAGCTCTTACGGCATCTATTTTGATTGCTCGGGAATCAGTTCCTTCTAAATTGTTGATTGTATCCTGGTTCCATGAATGTGCTGGATTAGTGACCAAGAATAATGTGTTACAATAGTTAAGACCGGACTTCAGCACAGGTTTGCAAATTGTACGTGAGAGGACCTCTCAGCTGGGTCCTGCTTTTAAATCGTTTTATATATTTGGCTTTACTGTTAAGATTTCCTTTTCATGGTTAACGTAAGTTTGAAAAGTACTGTTTTTGCACAAAGCAGATGTCTTTAATGGAATTAAAGAAATGTGGAATTGCTACAATCTGTTAATAAAGCTGCTTCTTGAGGATTAAGTATTTCTACTTGTGCACTATCGTTAATATAGAATGTGTGGGACAGTTTTAAATTCTATAATAAATCCACTTCCAGCAGCTAACACAATCTGACGTCGTATCACTTTAAAATAAAGGGTTTTCTTTAAACAGGATTTCTTTATAAAGCAGTAACACCCATGCATAATAAGCTAAAATATCTCACACCTCCTGATCCTGGAGGGCAATAATCTTATTGTCATCCTTTTTTGACAGGGCCAAACTTCTGTCTGGAGTAGAATAAAGAATTACTAATGGGCAACTATTAAGATTCTATACTTACCGTAGTCCTTTAATAGGCAAGCTGATAAAACAGCACCCCACTGTGAAAAATTCAGGGGAGACCCCCAATAACTGATCTCCAAAATGCAGGAAGCATCCTAAACCAGCAATTTAAAAATAATTCTTACTCCGCTGACTAAAATTTTGTATGATTATTTTCTTCTACTAGTAATATTATCACTAGGGTAGGTTGGGGGGGGTGAGAGGAGGAACTCTGTCAGTATTGACTTCAGACTCAGAAAAATGTTAAAAAAAAAATAGTCTCTAACATTTTGATAGTTAAGACAAAATACCTCCACCGTATGTACGTTCTTACTTCTCAGAAACTTCTGAACTTGCTATGTGAGTTTCTGCAAACTGACTCAAACATACATTTAAGGAGTTGATAACTTCAGACCATATGCATCAGAATTTTAGCACTTTGTTAAAACCTAAAATTTCTTTAAAACATCTGAAAAACAGACTTCTAATTCAACTCACATTATCAGTACTGAACTTCTTTAAAAACAATCATATCATAAAAGCAAAAAACAATGACTTCATCATTAAATTAAATTTTTAAAAAGGAATTTGCATGTCTCAGTCCCATGCTGCCTCTTGAGATGAAATAAAACATCTGTCAGAAGAATCTGAATCATGTTCAATTTGGATGAATAAACTTGGTGCTTTGCCACAATCCAAATTAGTTCATTTGAAAAATCGGACAAATGTTTGCTTTTAGAATGAGATTCTCTTTGAGTGTCTCAATGTTGTACTACCAAGGCTTATGGATTGGATTCATTTCTTCCTCTCACAAGGTCATCCCAATGCGGCTCTATTTCAGTTGTGGCAATCCTAAACAGGGCGTGGAGATGCTCGTCTGTCAATGGCTGGCTCAAAGTGTGTTGGTTTCGAGTCAAATATGAAAAAGCCTTTTCGCAGATTTCGTTACTATCAAACAAGGATGCCACCTTACAGGCAACCCCTTTGATAATTGGGTAAGATTCAGCAGACAATCCAGCATAGAACTGCCCCAAGTCTTTGACTCTGTATTCATTCCAAAGGTTAGTATTCGCCTGAAGTTTTGTTAGTTCCACTCTTACCGAAATAGGTGCATATTCAGGTTTAAAGTTAAAAGGATTTGCAAAAAGTTCTAAGTCCTTTTTAATGAACCTGAGGTCCTTGAAATGTCTCTCAAATTCTTTCTGTAGGCGACAGATCACCACTTGATACCTATCAGGATCAAATATTTTTTGATCTTCTTTAAGATGCTGTTTAAGCTCATCAACAACTTCTCTGAAGGCAGCAAAGTGTGTTAGATTTTTTTCCTCAATATGTCTCTGCAGTAAATTCAGCTTCACTTCAAAGGTACAGATATGGTCAAAGGCAGCAGCAGCAAAGACTTTACTGACTCTCAACAGTTCACTGAGTTCTCGAAGGTGGTCCATAATATCCACCAAGAAGCCAAAGTCACACAGCCATTGCTTGTCTGTGAAATGGACCGTTGTTGCCCCTATTGAAACCAAGAAGGCTTCTATCTCTTTTCTCAGGGAAAATACTAGTTTTAAAGTTTTCCCTCTTCTAAGCCAATTGTTCAGACACCGTCCATTAACCCTTTCGCCATGCTCTGATTCAGATTCAGTTAGTAAAGCCTGAAATTCCGGGCGCCTAACGCCTCTGGTCTTAATCAGAACTATCCATTCTGATATAGTATTTATGATCTGATTAACGTCGACATCGTAGGAGCTCAAGAGTTCCAAGTGCAGAAATCCTGAATAATGGATAACATTCCAACAGTTGGGGCTTACAGCCTTTTCCCTCATGTACGACACCAGTCCTGAGTTCTCACCAATCATCCTCAGAGTGTGGGTCGTGGTTAGTCCAACCATTCGCTGCAAGCTAAGCCCTGCTGTCTGCAGGGCCTCAAGGATTGCCGCCATAAGGGCACCAACACTGAAGTGACGAGTCAGGTTGATTATGGTCAGAAGCTCTTCTTGGACCTCCAAGTCCTGGCCCACGCCGCGGACAAAGACCAGGAGGTAGTTCTCATAGGCCACAAAGGCCTGGTCGTCCAAGGCAAGGGAATAGGCTTTAAAGTCCTTGGCTCTGTCAAAAAGCTGACTGCGTAGGTTTTTGTTAATGTTCAGGACCCTCTGCCGCGTGACCTCTGGAGATAAATCAATGCCATCCAGAACGCTTACGTGTTCGGGCAGTACATCCCTCAGCATCACCTCCATGCACTGGTACACAAAGTCCCCCTCACCCCAGCCGCGACCCTTCAAGGCCAAGAGGCGGGCGAGCCCGAGGCCTGCACGAGCAGCTCTCTCCTCGGGAGTGAGCGGCGCGACCACGGGCAAGTCGCCCTGCCGCAGACGCTCCACTAGGGCCGCGCGCTCGCCCTCCGCCACATACCGCTCGTAGTAGTCGTGCTCGGCCTCGTAGTGGCGCCTGACGTCGCGTTCGCGGGTGGCTACGACGAGGCGGCGACAGACCAGGCACAGGGCCCCTTCGCCCTCCGGAGGCTCCACCACCAAGTAACGCTGGGTCCACTCGGTCCGGAAAACCCGAGATTCGTCGACTTCCATTTTGCTCCTCTTGGGCGTCATCCACATTTTACTGCAGGCCACAAGAAGAGGGCCGACCTCCGCGAGGCCGCAAGGAGAGGGGAGGAGCAGGGGCAGGAACAAGCACCTCCTCCGCTCTGCGCCAAATCACCCCAGCCGGGGGACACCAACCTCCGGCTACGCCACCTGCGTTCCTATTGGCTGGAGATTTCGTATTCCCTAGCCCAGGAAAGAGCCAATGGGGAGAGCGGACAGCGCGCAGGCGCATACCCTTCTAGCCAGGGGCCTGAAGCCGTGCGCTTAGGGAGGGACCAAGAGACCCAGGAACCCGCGGACTTAAGAAACTTGACTGGCATCCAGCTGCCCAATCAATAGCTCCCTGGTTCCGAAGCGTCTGCCGCGGGAAGGTGGGACAAGACCGCGTAAACAGAGTTGGTTGGAAAGACGTGGGCACGAAGCCCTGAGGTGATTGGCTGAAGGCACTTCCGGTGAGCCTCCCGACGTGACTTAGGCTCTTCTGGCGCCAAAATGTCGCTTGTAGCGGGGGTTATTCGGCGGTTGGACGAAACAGTGGTGAACCGCATCGCGGCAGGGGAAGTCATCCAGCGGCCGGCTAATGCCATCAAGGAGATGATTGAGAACTGGTAGGGAGGGAGTGGAGCCGGGCTTTCTTGTCAGCTACGGTTTAACAGGCCCCTCTTCAGGAGGGCGCGCGGACACGCCTCCCTGCCCCGGGCGGAGGCGTGTACGGCGCATGCCCACGGCGCCGGAGGCCTCGGAGGCCTGCCTTTTCCCTTCCCGGGTGCCGCGAGTTTCTGAGCGCTCTCGCGATACTTTAGTAGGGTTGTCGGGGGGGGGGGGTCCAAGTGGAGGGCTACATTGTATTGTTTTAATGGCGCCATCAGTTAAGGGAATTACTTTTAAAATTATATGTACAGAAGGTGCAAAATTTTTAAATGCATAAACATTTTCGGGGGGAACGATCTCCATTCATACTTCAGAGGGTACTGTGTTAACGTTTCTCGCATATTCCAAAAATAACCCATGCACATTCAAAAGTACAGTTCGTTTGATTTTTATTCCAAACAGATTGTCGAGATTTTAGACAGGCCGATGGACTTTGTCTGGGTTTAACTTCTGACTGCCCTATTGCCAAATTAGTGGCCCAACTTAGTGTTTTCCTCCCCTTTACCTTTTGGCGGGGGGGGGGGGGGCACATCGAAGATGTGATTTCATGAGGGTACCCCGTGGATTCTGAAGTTTGGAAGTGTCACAGTGTGGAAGGAAGAGGTTAAAACTTGGAAAGAACGGTGGGTGTAAACTATAAACTTAAAAAAGACATGCTCATGATGTACCTAAACGTTACCTTCGTGTTGACATCAGTTGATGTTAATAAAATAAATACACGAAAAGAACAAAATGACCCAGCGAAGAATGGTGGGTTTGTAAGAAGATCGTGAAAACATAAACAACCACTCAGGGTAGTGGGGCTAAAAGAACAGTGTAGAAAGGACCACTGAGGGAAAGGAACAGAATTAGGAGGTAGACAAAAGAAGGAGCAGGGAACATGGGAACAGGTTCTCTTTTCACCAACTGTAAAGGCTGGCTTTTGTTTCTGCAATGTTAGAATTCACTGACAGACTAACCCGGGCCTGTTATCTAATGGGCCAGACTACTGCACAACCAAACTGAACGTATTAGCTAAGTGGTTTATAATTAGTTCTACGAGCAGGGATTTTGTGTGGGGTCCAGTTATGCCCTTTTTAATATGGAAATCGAGATGGCTAATACAACTTCAATTCAAGGGCTTCTGAGAAAGATCTTTAATATTTAAGTAACTTACTGTCTTACTTTGGAAGAAAGAATTTTCTTTGTGTGGAGCCGATTACTTTTCTTTCTCAAGCAGCCACAGACTGAATTTGTTTTCTATAGCCTGTGCTCTTGTGATGTTGGCTACTCTTTGAAAGTACGAAAGATTTCTTGGCTTCTCAAAGAACTTTCTGCATTGCCATTTTTTTTTTCTTTTCCGAAACAAAATGTATTTTCTTAAAAGGGAATAAATAGTAGAAAAACACATTTATGATTTTTTTGAAATGACATCTTATTAGGGTCACTTGGGAACCCGAGACTGAGTAAAATTGAAGTAATAAATGGCAAAATTAGTTGAGAAGAGGGTAAGAAATAGGCATGTGGTAAAAGGATCCTACTTTTTTTTTTTTTGAAGATTTTATTTATTTATTTGACAGAGAGAGACACAGCGAGAGAGGGAACACAAGCAGGGGGAGTGGGAGAGGGAGAAGCAGGCTTCCCGCTGAGCAGGAAGCCCGACGTGGGGCTCGATCCCAGGACCCCGAGATCATGACCTGAGCCGAAGGCAGACGCCTAATGACCGAGCCACCCAGGCACCCAAAAGGATCCTACTTTTAACTTCACTTTCATTCCTAGAGGAACAGAAATGGTGTTGAATGTCTTATTGAAAATGATGATTGCTCCCTCCTGCCTCTCTCTTCCCCCTCTCTCACACAGCATGTAAACTCATTACAGTGTAGTCACAGAGCCTATAAAACAGAGGGAAAACACAATAACCAGACAGTCTTGTATTTATCTGGAATTTGTTCTTATACCTTGGCTCATATTAAAATATGTACATTAGGATAGTTGCAGAATAATAATAAATTTTTTCTGTTTAATTTGCCAGTTTAGATGCACAATCCACCAGTATCCAAGTGGTTGTTAAAGAGGGAGGCCTCAAGTTGATTCAGATCCAAGACAATGGGACTGGGATCAGGGTAAGTAAAACCTCAGAGGAGCAGGCTGTTTGTGTGCTTTGTGGTAACAGGAAGCGACAGTCTTTGCTTGTTCAGGAAACTCTGGGCTTTTTGTGGATGGGATTTTTAACTGAAATATTCAATACCAGCATTAAATATATATTGAGTACCTATTCTAAACTGGACACTTATTCAGGAAAATAAGGTGAAGGAGAGAGTTAAGAGGCTGCTTAAAGGATGAATGTTCTTGGGCAGATAGAACATGCAAAGACCACAAAACGGAAGCCCGCTTGACTTGTTTAAGGACCAGCAAGGAGGCCAGTGTGTCTCTAACAGGGTGAGGGAGTGGAAGAATAATAGGAGATGAAGTCTGAGAACTAAGTAGGCCGGTCACGTAGGACCTTGTGGGCCACTGTAAAATCTTTGGCTTTTACTCTGTATAAAGTGGGGGTTTTGAGCAAAGAGGTGACATGGTTTGTGGAGTTTTTTAGGAACCCTTTTGTCTAGATTATGGAAGACAGACTGTAGCAGGACAGTACCAAGGCAGTAAGAGGGCTCTTGGAGCAGTCCAGGGTGACCATGTCTTGGACCAGTTTGGTTGCAGTAGAGAGGCAAGAAGCAGTGAGATTCTGCATTGATTATTAAGACAGAGCTCTCAGAATTTGCTGATGCATGGTATAAGAGAAAGAGGAATCAAGAATGATTTCAAGGTTTTGGCCTGTGCAAATGGCAGAGTTGCCATTTACTGATGGGAAAGCCTATGGAAAAAACACACTTGGGGGTAGATCAGAAATTTGTTTGGGGGCATGGTAACCTTGATTTGGCTCTTAGTTGAGTAAGCATGTGAGTCTGGAGGGCAGCATAGAGGTTTGGGCTGGAGATAAAAATTTAGTGTATTGAATTTTGATGGTATTAAAAACCATCAGACTCCCATGAAAAGGTGTTGAACATAACAAGTCATTAGGGAAATATGAATAAAAGGAGCAATGACCTACCATTTGACACCTATTAGGATGGCTATTATAAAAACAATAAAATAAGAATATAGAGAAATTAGAACCCTAATGCATTCTACAGTGTAGCCGCTGTAGAAAATAGTATGGTGATTCTTGAAAAAATTAAATCGAATTACCATGCAATTCAGCAGAACTTGTGAGTATGTACCCCAAAGAATTCAAAGCAAGGTCTTGAAGAGATTTGTCCCCCCATGTTCATAGCAGCATATTCACAATAGCCAAAAGCTGGAAGCAATCCAGGGTTCTGTAGATGAGTGGATTTAAAAATGTGATGTGTACACATAATGGAGTATTATTTACCCTTACAGAGGATTGAAATTCAGACACATGATGCAATATGCATGAACCTTGAAGACATTACGTTAAGTGAAACAAGCCAGTCACAAAAGGACAAATATTGTATGATTCCTCATCTAGGAGGTTCCTAGAGTAGTCCCATTCATAGAAGGTAGAATGGTGGTTGCAAGGGGCTTGGGGGAGGGGAGCATGGGGAGTTATCGTTTAATGGGGACAGAGTTTCAGTTTGGAAGGATGAAAGAGTTCTGGAGATGGATAGTGGTGATGGTTGTACACCAGTGCGAATGTATTTATGGCTGCAGAACTGTACACTTAAAGATGGTTCAAATGGTAAAATTTGTTATGTGTATTTTACTGTAATTAAATGCCCTATAGATTTTTAATAAAGAACTTTTCTAATAATAATAATGATTTTTATAAAATTTGTGTGGCTGGGAGAACTCATCAAGAGAGTGAGTGTAGACGACAAAGAGGTCCAAGGCTGGAGTCCTGGGTAACCTCGCTGTCAGAGATGAGGCGGAACCAGCAAATGCAGGTGAGAAATGTGACTCATGAGAGAGAAGGGACACAGGGACAGTGTGGCATTCTGGATGCCACATGAGGAAGTTACTGCTGATTTTAAAACTCTTCTCCTAAGAGGGGTTGCTTCTTGGATTCAGTCAAGAAAAGGGAAATTCAGGATTTGGAAAAAATGAATAACATAGTTATTTACTTATTTTTTGGTATCTTCTAGAAAGAAGATCTGGATATTGTGTGTGAGAGGTTCACTACAAGTAAACTGCAGTCCTTTGAGGATTTAGCTCGTATTTCTACCTATGGCTTTCGGGGTGAGGTAAGCTGAAGATTAAAGAAGTGTGTAAAATATCCTTCTGTGAATGACATTTCTGCCATTTGTCAACATATGTTTCTCAACAGAAGTAAATAAAATATGATTCTTTTTACTTGTTAAATATATGCAAATCAAACAAACTTAATTAAATTTCGTTTTCCAAAACCAAGGATTGTTCAAAGTACTTAATACATTGAAAACTATTTTATCTACAGATAACAACCCCCCTCCCCTCCTGCCAAGATGTTAAGTGTCTTTTGATGGAGAATGCAACACCACCCACAAAGTTTTTTTGTCAAATTATCAAATGTGAATCTGATTAATACCTACTAAGTGCCGGTACTGGGAAAATATAGGAGGCAAGGGAACATGGTAAATGGAACAAAAAACCAACTGAGTGGCTCAGTTGGTTAAGTGTCTGACTCTTAATTTCAGCTCAGGTGATGATCTCAAGTTTGTGAGATCAAGCCCCAACTTGGGCTCTGCACTGGGCATGGAGTCTGCTTAAGAGTCGCTCTTCCTCTTCCTCCACCTCTACCCCACCCGTCTCTTGCTCTCTCTCTAAAGAAAAAAAAAAAGGCTTAAGCATATGAACCAGCTCCAATGTGTACATCTTACTTGGATCCTGATTTGAGCAAACTGTAAAAAAAAAAATTTTGAGACAGATATTTGAACATACTGGTTATTTCATAGTATTAAGAAGAAATCGTTGGAATGCCTGGGTGGCTCAGTCGGTTAAGCGGCTGCCTTAGGCTCAGGTCATGATCCCTGGGTCCTGGGATCCATCCCCACATCGGGCTTTCTGCTCGATGGGCAGCCTGCTTCTCCCTCCACCACTTGTGCTCTCTCTCGAGCGTGTGCTCTCTCTCTCTCTCTCAAATAAATAAAATCCTAAAAAAAAAGAAAAGAAATTTGATTTTCTTGGTATAAAAAATAAGACCATGGTTTTTGGAGGCGTCCTTATCTTTTAAAATACATATGGGAATATTTGTGAATAAAATTACGTGATGCATCAGAGGGATATACAATATAAAAAGTACAAATTATGTGATGCATCGGAGGAATATACAATATAAAAAAGTACATAAAAACATTTTAAGACTAAAATAGGATCTTATAATTTTATGACAATATGCTGTGGATATCTTTACATTCAGTATATATATAGTCCTATGTAATTTTAATAGTTCCATCTTACCCTGTATATGAACATACTGTGTTCATTTAAATGATTTCCTGTTGAACATTTATGCTTTTTGCCATTTTCTTGGTGAATATTCCTATATTCATATACAATGTGTTTTGTTCAATTACTGTCTCAGGGTAAATTTATGGAAATAACATTCCTGGGGCACCTGGGTGGCTCAGTCGGTTAAGCATCCGAGACTCTTGATTTCGTCTCAGGTCATGATCTGGGGGTTCTGGGATGGAGTATGTGCTGTGTATATTTAATGTCCTCCTTATACAGGTCTCAAAATCATTTACATTTTTAATGATGAAAATTAGCTCAGTCACCTAAACTAGGGAAATCCAGCTAGAACCTGGTAATCTCTGAGCCTAAGCCATGTTCCTTATTAATGAACTGAACCTGCCACAGGCTGTGTTCACTGTCTTCCGAGATGCTGTCACACAGACCCCATCACAGTGCCTGGTTGTATTTTGTATTCTGTGATGTCCTTCTGGTGAAAGGAGAAGCAGGTTCCAGTGGGCTAGGAAACCAGTCTTGGTTACAAGGGGGGAAAATGGTAATTTTTAAAAAATTTGTTTTGTCTTAATTAGATAACTTTTTTTTTTAAAGATTTTATTTATTTATTTGACAGAAAGAGAGACACAGCGAGAGAGGGAACACGAGCTGCGGGAGTGGGGAGGGGAAGCAGGCTTCCTGCTGAGCAGGGAGCCCAATGCGGGGCTCGATCCCAGGACCCTGGGATCATGACCTGAGCCGAAGGCAGATGCTTAACGACTGAGCCACCCAGGTTCCCCTAATTAGATAATTTTAAATTTACATTTCTAAACCTATAAGTGCTTACAGAAAACAGTTTTGTGTATGTGTGCAACATTAAGTATTTGGAGTGCCCCCATTTCTGAAGGCAAGTTTTCAAATTGTTGGGAGGCAAATCATTGAGAATAATATTAAGCATGCCTGTAATTCTGCTGCCTGAACGCACTTGCTAACACATTAATACTCTGGAGTGTTTCTTTGCAACGACGTGGATGGAGCTAGAGGGCATTATGCTAAGTGAAATAAGTCAGAGAAAGACAGATACTACATGATTTCACTTATACGTGGAACTTAAGAAACAAAACAAGCAAAGGGGAAAAAAAGAGACAAACTGAACAGCAGACTCTTAACTATAGAAAACAAACTAATGGTTACCAGAGAGGAGGGGGTGAGGGGCAATGGGTGAAACAAGTGAAGGGGATTAAGAGTACACTTACTGTGATGAGCACTGAGTCATGTATAGAATTATTGAATCACTGTATTATACACCTGAAATTAACCTAACAGTGTATGTTAACTATACTGGATTTTTTTTCTTAAGATTTATTTATTTATTTGAGAGAGAGTGAGAAAGTGAGTGCACGTGTGCACATGGGAGCTGGGGGAGGAGCAGAGGGAGCGAGAGAATCTCAAGCAGACTCCCTATTGAGCTCGGAGCCCAATGTGGGGCTCGATCTCACAACCCTGAGATCATCATGAGCCAAAATCAAGAGTTGGACACTTAACTGACTGAGCCACCCAGACACCCTGACTTATATTGGATTTAAAATAAATTTTTAAAAAATACTCTGTTGTGTTTCCTTTTGGACTTTTTTAAATATGTATTTTCCCCTTGTTCTGATAATATGCTACAAATTCAATTTGATACCCTTTTTTTAACATGTCATGAAAGTGAGTGAGCAAAATGCCCATTGTTGCCATTTGCTAATACAAAATGGAAGGGGTAATTTAGATCACCTTTCTCCTTAATAAGCTGCCAGTGGGTGACCCGGCAATGTTTTTCTTTCATTCCATTTTCTTTTCTTCCTTAGGCTTTGGCCAGCATCAGCCACGTGGCTCATGTTACTATTACAACCAAAACAGCTGATGCAAAGTGCGCATACAGGTACGGTGCAGTCTGCTTTATTCGTGTATTCATCCTGAAACATGCTTTATGCCTAGATCTCAAAGTGACCCTATCTAAACACCAATGTCATCTTTTTTGACCAAGATCTTGGGTAAGTTTCCTTTCCTCTCTATGGACTACTTGATAATCCACAGGGATGATTATTAGGTAAAAATCTTGCTGAACATCTGTTAAGAATTAGGTAAGATGTGACATGTAAGTGCTTACAAGCTCTGTTACACGGATGTATCCTAAGTAGGTGGTAGATACGGATGTTATTCTGCCCCTGTGCCCTTTAGTAGGATCTCACTTTGATGACAGGGCTGTGGCTGGGGTGCTGGAGGCCCATGGTTCCTTAGCTGGCTCGTGAGCCCCCGGCTCCCTGCCCCCCGTGCATGCCTGCGCTGGCTTGCCCTCCCATGGGAGCCACTGGCCCTCTCTTGTGCTGGCACAGTCTTCAGAAGCTGACAGACAGCCTCGGAACAGCACAAAAACAGGATTTGAGGAATCAAAGACCTCTGTTTTTATGAGCACTGGCCATTTACTAGTGGAAGACAGGAGTACCTAATTTAGGAGTACCTTATTTAGGAGTACCTTAAAAAGAATTCTTTTTTAATCATACCGATTGTCCATAAATTAATATGGAAAACAGCTCCAACACTGACAGTGCTGCATATTTCTCAGTCTGCAGCAGACAGACATGTAATGTGATGGAACAGGGAGCATTCCAGAGTATACTTCACTGTTGCTGGGGGATTTTGACGCTATGTGAATTATACTTGCCCTAGGATCTGGGTGTGCTGATATGATCAGAATTCCTTCTCGCAAAACAGGGAGATACTTGTGAATTAATGTCTTCCTAAATAGCCTGGGATGCAAATTCCGGTCCTTCACCACTGAGATTATATTATGCTCCTGCTTGGGACCTCCAGTGGCTCCCCTTCTGTGGTGGTATGAAATCCAGAGTCATCCCTAAACAGCAACCCCCCCACCCCACCCCCGCCACTGTGCTCTCCATCCACCTTTTCAGCCTCTTCTCTGCACAAATTCCCAGGTGCCAGGTGTTCCAAAGCTTCTGTGCTTTTATGTTTTTCTCTTCCTGGATGGTCTTTGGTGCTTTCTCCCTGAAACTCTTCCTCTCTTAGAGCCCAGATGAATTGTCATCTCTTCTGTGATGGTTTCAACCCCCTCCCCAGTCCCCAGCTGAATATTTGCTTCCCAGATCCCTTAGCACAATGTTCTCCACTTTAGGGAAAAGTGTGTCGCCTAGATTGAGAGCTCTCCAGGGCTTTTCTTTGTTACCAGGGCCTCTGCAGGCCTGTCATGTGGTAGCCTCTCCATAAATGATTACAGAATTACTGAAAAAATTTTACTGTCACTGTAGGCAATGGCAAAGCTATTGTGTAGCTCAAAACTCAGGAACTAAAAAGCAACATTTGCTAGAAGAATAGGGATTTTTTTTTTTTTTTGGTATCCAATTAGAATAATAATGGAATAGTAGAAAAAGAGGAAAATGGTAATTAAGATAGTAGATAACATGGCTATACCTTATTGTTGATATAATTTCTTTTTTTACCCTTTGGATAGATATTCTGCTTCTATTGGATGTTAATAATCTCTTATATTTTCTGTTAAGAGCGAATTATTCAGATGGAAAGCTGAAAGCTCCTCCTAAACCATGTGCAGGCAATCAGGGGACCCAGATCACGGTAAGAATGGTACGAGGGAGTATAAATTGTTGAAAAAGAGCTTTGTAGAAATACTGAAATAAAGAATAAAACTGTCTGGAAAAAAAAAAAAAAAATTGTCTCTGAGTTTTCAAATTATAAAATGAATCTTTGCTGGTTAATAGAAACAGCAAGATACTTCTCTCTAAACAAGAGGACTGATTATTGGCTTTTATGGCTTGGCAGCCTGTGTGTACTCCCGCCATCTTTTTTCAGAGACTGGCAGATTCTTTTATTGGGATGGCAGAAATCAGTGGCAAAGTAGTTGGCATTGAAAGGACCTTTAAAATTGGCTCCAGAAGACGTGAGTTAGAGTCTCAGCCTTGCCACTCAGTGGTTGTGTGTCCAGAGGCAAGTTGTTTAGTGTTTCTTAACCTCACTTTTCCCATCTCTCAAATGGAACAAAGAATATCTGCCCACTCAGAGGGTGTTTAAGTAATATGGTTGTATCATTACTCAGAGAAAATCTAGTATGCTGCCTTATTTCTATGGTGCCACATTTGGTCTCTTCCCGTTGTGTGATCCTGGAAAGCCTCCCACTGTCATGTTATGCGTCCCACCCCTCTACCTCAGCCCCAGCTGGCACACATTTCCCTGAAGTCTAAACCTTAGCCTTGATAAAGCAGGCAGGAGGCAGAAATGCATGTGCTTCTAAGCGCATGTTGAGACAGATCTGGTACACAGGGTGGCCACAGTGTGCTTTCCAAGAAGCCCAAATGATCTCAGAAATTTTATAAGAATTCTTAGTTTGGAAAATATGCTTGGATGCCATGTGATAGTATAATTATTGTAAATTTACATGTTTGCCCCCCCACTGAATCGTGTGCTATCCTGGGTAAGACTGTGCTTTGTGTTCGTATTCCCAGCACAAAGCAAAGAGCCTAACCTAGAGAGAGCCCCCAGTACCTATTTGAGAAATCAGTGAATGAATATGGGAAGCAGGAAAAATACCCTTTATTTCCTTTGTTAAAGGCTGACTTATCTCTTGCCCCCCTCCCCCAATCAGTGCTTAGAACTGTACTGTTGGTAAGTATAGTTGGATTCTCTGCTAGCCAGCTTTAGGTAGACAGCCTGGGTCTTTATTTCCATGTATTTCTGTGAATTTACAAGGAAAAAATCAATCTTCATTTCAGGTGGAGGACCTTTTTTACAACATATCCACGAGGAGGAAAGCTTTAAAAAATCCCAGTGAAGAGTATGGGAAAATTTTGGAAGTTGTTGGCAGGTACAGTCCACAGTCTGGGAGTGGTTCTTTGCCATCTCTCACCGAAGGAATGTGTGCCGGTGCTTGTAAATTGAGAACAGGTGGTGAGCTAGATGGAAAATGGCACATTGTGTTCTAGCCTATGGATTGTTTCTGGTCAAGGTGTAGTTGCCAGTTCTGGGCTTTTTCTCATCTCCCTGGGAGAGAGCTGTTGGTCTGTGCATCAGTGAGGGTTCTTTGGTGGAAAGCAAAACAGATGGACTCCAGCTAACTTGAGCCCAAAAGAAATTTATTGGAAGGCTAAGAATGGCAAGAAGTGTCAGCAGCTGCTCCCTGGAGAGGATGAGAACCAGACTGGTTTTGGGGATTAGATAGTGGCCCTGATACAGTTGTTTTCATTCTTTCCTGACTCTACTCAAGAGTCTGTTTCCTGGGAGAGTACATCTGATTGGTATGGCTTCCCCACCCCCCACCCCACCCCAGTCTGTCTATGGGGAGATTCCTTGGATTGGCACACTAAGGGTAATCGGGTGGAATGGGGAAGAGGCAGTTTCCCAAAGGAAGACTAGGACCTGTTAAAAGAAGAAGGAGAAAGGGTTCGGGGCAGGTGAAAATAACATTATGTCCACTGTAGACTGACTTCATCTGCTGGTTCAGTGGATCCAGCATGGACTCTCTAAGCCTGCACATCCTTGAATCGTAGCAGAGATCTGTTAACTATTTTTCAGTATTTCTGAAAAGTCCAAAATGAATAAAACATTTGCTCCTCAGAAAGTGGAACATACTTCTACATGAAGTTTCTTTGCTTTTCCCTGGAGTTGTATAAATCAGCATCAGAATATTAATTATCTCCTAGAAATAGAGGAGTTGTAGTTGGCTCTTTTGGTTCTAGGTGTGGTCAAGTGAATTCTTAATTGTTAGCTGAATGAATGCATTTTGCTAGACATAGTCCTTCAGTTTGTGGGGCCCATGAGGGAGGAATAATAAATAAATAATAGCCAACTGAGAAAAGACTGGGAGATGCCGAAACAGGACCAGGGGCCAAAAAAGAAGTGGGTGAGGAGGGGGGTGTCTTGAGGGGCTCTGGGAGAGAATAAAAGAGCCCAGGAGTTGTAAAGGCTAGGTTCTCAAGATGCAAGCTGGACCTAGTGGGTTTATGAAAGTAAAACTGTAGGCAAGGAGGGGATTGTATTGAAATATCCCTGAATCTAGTCAGAACCCTATAAAAGTAAAAAATCCTGTTTTTTATTTGATTCTGCCACATTTAGCATTGATAGCTCCCTGAAGTCTGTGCTGGCTTCTTTTCCTGTGGGTAAAATTTGATACGTGGAGATATTCTTGACTGTGTATATCTTTGTTTAAATCACGTGACCCCACCCATTCATTTAACCAATAGGGAGTTCTGCCTTACATTGTGCATTTGGCCACTCTGCTTACTCTTTTGTTCTTTTCTTTGCCAGGTATTCAATACACAATTCAGGCATTAGTTTCTCAGTTAAAAAAGTAAGTGATTGGTTTATAAGGGATGGTTATGTATTAGAAAAAGGGATTTTTTTTTTTTAATAGTTCACCTGAGGAGATAAGATTAGGATGTTTCATTCACAACTGTGAGATAGTTGTATTTTCTGCTCTGTTTATCAGCAAGGTGAGACTGTAGCTGACGTTAGGACACTGCCTAATGCCACAACGGTGGACAATATTCGCTCCATCTTTGGAAATGCTGTTAGCCGGTATGTTGATAATTCATCATATTTTGAAAAATCTACATTCCACGTCTTGGTTTACCATTTATCATACATTAGTTTGGAATCTATCAAATTAGCACCTGCCTTAAGAGTTTGCTTTAATGAAATAGTCCGGCTTTATTTCCATGCTCCACATTTGTTTGTGGAGTCATGATTTCAAGGAACCCACACTTCTTGGGTACATGTTATCTCCCAGATGCTCTGGCTATAAATCAGTGTGTTCTCTCTAGTCTCTGTCTTCAAAATATTCACAGTGTAGTAGAATTTTTTCATCTTCCAGCGCTCCCTCTTTTCCTGATACTTCCCTATCATCACTTTGGGATTTCACTTATTATTGTTCGACATTTATTAATTGTCTCCCATATTCTAGGCTTTGTTCCGGAAGTTAAGGATGTAAAGACAAATAAAATATTACCTGTCTGGTGGCGAGCAGACTTCTAAGTGTTACCAGATCTTCATTGTTAGGGGAAGCCTCCGAGGGGAACTTGCAGTATAGATGCCTCACGGCCCTCCCTGGGAGGCGAAAACCACCATTTCTATCACAGAGTCCTAGCTAAATCTCAGGACTCTGCAAAGCCCAAAGTGCCCATGTCATAATCTGAGGGGAAAAATACTAAGGGCCCTCTATGTGCCAGGCATGGCCCAGATGAGGGGCATATGCAGATGGAGAAGACAGCCCCTGGCTTCACTTTTTCCAAAAATCTTAGAAGCAGCAGTAGTCCCAGAGCCCAGTTTTCTACTTCAAAGGACAAATTACTCATTTCTTTGAGCGAAACCAAGCTCCTAACTAGGGAACAGTCAATTTGCCTTTAATTACCCTCTTCTTTACTAACTGTTAATCAATTAAGTTTTTTAAACTCTCTTCCCAGAGCAGAGAGAGAATACTATTGTACAGTGAAACTTGTAAGAGCTTCTTTATTATTTAAAGACTCAGAATTAGTTGTTACGAAATTCCGAGGGACTGTAAGAGATTAGAAATCCCACTGAGCAGCAGTTCCCAAAGGGTGTTTCCAGAACACCAGCCTCTTGAGTCATTTTGGGGAAGAAAGGGTTTGCTGGTTTATTGTGTGTGAGAAACACCGCAAGCTGTATTTTCTGCTCAGAGACTCAGGGTACACATTACTACTTGATAGCTTCCACTGTACGGTCAGCAAATGCTTAATGAATGGCTGCTATTTGCCAGGTGCTGTGCTGAGAAATACAGTAGGTCATAAAGCAGAAATGCTTCTTGCCCTCAGAGGACTCCTATCCAGTTGGAAAGACACATGAAATAAATATGCCATTCATTAGTGATTGTGCTAGATGTCTCAAATGAAAAATAGAAGGCACAACAGGAGAATCTCTCAAGGTCAGGGAGAGGGATAGTCAGAGAAAGCTCTTTGAAGGAGTAAGCCCAGACATATGAGGGATAAGGAGGAATTAACTAGCTATCAGTAGGAGCTTTCCAGGCAGAGGGACCTGCACTTGGAAGGATCCTCAGGCAGAGATGAGTGTGGCTTATATGGGGACCACCTTTCACCCATTAACCTCACCCCCCCATAAGCACAACCCTGAGGACACCACACTGGAGCCCCGTTTTGGTGGTGTTCATATAGTAAGGGATTCAGTAGAAATGAATCCTTTTGGAATTTCGTCTTTGGGGTTTAGTTAGTAAGATACATAAAAGTTTCAGCAAAATAAGGTCTCAGAGCTTGGATTTGTCATATGTCCCAGCAGTCAGAGCAGTGCTTGGCATAGAACATAAGTGCTTGAAAACAGTGATAGGGTGAGTAGTAGGTGGGTAGATGGAGAGACAGACGGATGGATGGATGGGCACAGAGGACCTCAACCAAGTTTCAAGAGTCCTTATTTGGCAAAATTAGTTTATGAAGGAGCCCTGATTTTTCCAACTTTGATTCTTTATACTGTTTGAATTTTCCATTATTTTCAAGACACTCAAAATTTCTCTTTTTCAACCAGAGAACTGATAGAAGTTGGGTGTGAGGATAAAACCCTAGCCTTCAAAATGAATGGCTACATATCCAATGCAAATTACTCAGTGAAGAAGTGCATCTTCTTACTCTTCATCAACCGTAAGTGAAAAAGAACCATGTGGGGAAATCTGTCCACAGGGAATTTTATGGGACTGTGGAAAAATTCCGAATCGACAGGCTTGATTACACCCAGCTGGATTACACCCAGCCTGAGGAGGCCGAAGTGTGGCTTGATTAGGAAGCATTTATAATTTCTAGCCTAAGTCTACTCAGCCCTCTGATATGTGCTCATTGCTGGCCTACTGTTGGCAGAGTGTGGTTGTTGGCTCTGGGAGAGGGCATCACCTACGCCTGTGAGCCTTAACAGCTTCCTCCCTGCTGGCCTCAGAGCCTTACAAGCAGGCCCCAGGCCATTGTTTGTTCTCGCCTTAGGTCAAGAGTCAGCTGTTTGAATCGCATAGCGAGACACAGGGAGGGGGTACCTTGGGTGTAGGCAGTGTCATTAGTAAAGAAATGGAATGTTAAGCCCCTTGGGATTTTTCTTTTTAAAGAATGAGTTATTTATGATAATGAGCAGTACTAGAAATCAGGGAGGAAATTAACTAAATTCGGATTTTTGTCAGATTCCTCTCTGGTCTTTCTCTCTCTGCAGGCATATTGTTTACATGATTGCTGCTTGTTGAGTAAATACTATTTTGCATTCTGTTTCTTTTTACTTGATTGCATATAGTATGGTTTTGAGAGAGTGTGACAGGGAGCCACACATGGGTCTAATTCAGTTTTTTATTTTCCAGCCAGAAATGCATCATGCACTTGCCATTTGTTCAGTACTTAAATTTTTATCATATTGATCCAGTACCTTTATTGTTCAAAGCAATTTGTAATTATTTTATAGTTTTGTTGGCTTGCTATTGAAAATGGTATATTCCCCTGTTCCATTTATAATGCTAGCCAGCCAGAAGTGTCCAGATTATACATGTTTTACAGCAGTTTTCCAGGCCATATAGAAACAGAGGAAAGGGAGTCAATATTTTATAGACACATTCTGTTAAACTGATTTATATTATATTAGTACGGTTTTTCCTACTTCATTAAGAAGGACTTAATGCTGATCTGTAATAAAGTTGGCTCTAATCAAGGCTCAGAAACGGTTTTCACTTGGTTTTCTAACCGTGAAGAATACTGCTTTGTGACACATGTGTTGGCTTCAGAATAGACAAGCAGAAATCAGGGTAAGCGCCGCATGCGGAGCCCGTCTGTGCTGCTGGCGAGCTGTTTACCCCACGGGCTCTGCGTCGGCGTTAGCAAGTCTGTCACCGCACCGAGTTCCCACAGGCCCAGAGGTCAGACTCTTAGGTGTATCGTCCAGTTATCTACATGCCGTGCGCTCTCACTCAGGTGGTGGGCAAAGGAACACTCCTTTGGCCTGTCTCCAGTCCAGAAATCGCAGCAGAGGGGCTCTGGCCATGCCCTTGTCAGGGCCCACACCTGCTCCAGGCCTGCATGCTCGGGGCACGTGTCACCGAGGACAGCGCCCTTGTTGAGGGCCCGTGGAGGTCGTGAGCACTCAGAAAATAATGGTCTCCTCATTGGTAAGGTCATAGGCTCTCTTCCCATTGGAAATAAAACCATGGGACATATCCTTGGCTACACCAACCCAGGAGAACAGACCACGAGCAGGTCATCTGGGGAGAAAGGAGGTCTGTGTTTTCTAAAAATAGATTTTCCTCTGATTTTTGTCTTCTCTCCCCCAGGTTTTAGTGTTTTCCACCCTCTTCAACCCTGGCTCATTTCCTAAATTACCTTAAACATACATTCAGATAGTTGTACTGCCTGAAGTTCCTGGAAAACTCTTTCTTACCCTCATTGCTCAGTTGGGATACCCCACTCTTGGGACCCCCTGGTGCCCCCCGGGCAGAGTTGGTTACTCCATCCTCCCACCACTTGGCATGCACATCTGTCGTGGTGCTTACCACCTGGAACTGGAGTTCATGTAGTCACCAGCGTATTGTCCCCCAGCCCATCGCATATGTGACAGGCAGCCAGTGTGTATGTGCAGCCTGAAAAGTCTGAGAGCTGACGGCACATGCTGCCCACCGTGCTGGGCAAGGGCAAAGGTAGTCTTCCTGGGCTGACTGAGGGAAGGGAAGCGGGGAGGCAGAACTTACTGCCTCCCGTGGTCCTGTGACTTGGCTGAGAGGAGAGAGCCTGAAGCCCAGAGCCAGATGCTGGTGGATAGCGCCACGTTAAAAGAGGCCTTTCTTTCCTGGGGTCTGCTGTGGATGTCTCTCCAGAAGTGTTTTTCGTGAATGATTTCATGGCATGGTACGAACATGCACCTGTTGCCTCTCCCTTCAGGACAGTTTTGAGCTGGTTATGTTCCTTTTATTTTCTAGATCGTCTGGTAGAGTCAACTTCCTTAAGAAAAGCCATTGAAACAGTGTATGCTGCATATTTGCCCAAAAACACACACCCATTCCTGTACCTCAGGTAAGGCAGCGTCGGGCTCCTCACCCGAGACTCACAAGGAACAGATTCTGTCCAGTTGTCCTCTTTGAAAGAGATGGGCTTGCTCATAGCTCTAGCAGAGCGGACCCATCCGCCACTGGCAAAAGGAGGTTCTGTCCTTTCTCACAGGTGAAGGGCATAGTTTGCCTTCATTTACTCACGCAGCAGAGTCTCACTGAGGACCTCCCATGTTCCAGCCCCCGTGTTGGTGAAACCAAGGTGAATAACGGATCTTGCCCCCGAACCAGCCAGAAGCTGCCCCCTACCTGGCAGAAAAACCCCTTCCTCCTCCACGGTCCCTCCAGTGCTCTCTCCTGACACAGATTCACCTTGCGGTCACGGAGCAAGCAGTGAAAGATGGATGTGGAGCCGAGGCAGTCAGGTGATAGCTGGCACGGTGTCTAAACTGACTTTTACATTACATTCTGACGATAGAACCTTCTCTCACGTGTACTCTTATTTCGATCCTCCTAATACTGAAAAGTAAGTTGGGAACAGGTTCATGGTTACAGATGACAAAACCCATCCAGAGGGGTTAAGTGACTTGCTCCAGGTCATGCAATAAGAAATTCCGCTAGTTCTGGAATGATGGTAACAGCTGATGTATAATAAATACGCCAGGTAAAAACACGCAGCGTGCTTTGCATGAATTTAAGCCCCACCACATGTTATATCCGCTTTATAGATGAGGAGACTGAAGCAAAGAAAGATGATGTTACTGAGCCCAGGCTACACAGCTTCAGAATCCAGGTCACTCGGACTTGACCTGGAAGTTCTGACCACTGTCATTTGAACCCACAAGCCTGCTGGCAAGAGTTGTTTTTCCCGTTCCCCGCCACCCGAAGTAATAGTTTGCTTTTCTTCCTGCCAGCTTAGAGATCAGCCCCCAGAACGTGGATGTCAATGTGCACCCCACAAAGCACGAAGTTCACTTCCTGCACGAGGACAGCATCCTGGAGCGGGTGCAGCAGCACGTTGAGAGCAAGCTCCTGGGCTCCAACTCCTCCAGGATGTACTTCACCCAGGTGAGGGCGCTCTCCATCCAGCCCTGGCTCTGGTGCTTTCGCCAGCACCAGAAAATGTGGCCCCTCAGACGCGAGAGTCCAGAGTTTTGCTTGTTGCTCTAGGACTGTCTTTCCAAGGATTACTCGGATAGTCTTCCTTTGGTAACTTCTCCTTTTTTGAACCTAACCACGAAAGGATTATGTTATCCTTGGGCCTGGAGTCAGGAGGCCCGTGGTCTCACTCTGCCTCCATCTAGGACCTTCGACTAACTTCTCAGTTTCTCATACAAGCTGTCTGAAGCAGAATAAGGGTACCTCTTCCATGGGGCATTCGTCTTCCCTGGGGATGTTCAGGAGGAGGCTGAGCCCACATTCACAGGGCCAGAGTGGAGGGGCGGGGCCCCTGGGAGGCAGTGGGACAGTGGGAGGAGCGGGGCCTTAGTGTCAGACGGGCCTGGGTTACCACCACGTGACTAACCTTCCCCGGTCTCCCTGGCTCCCTCAGTGAGGACTGAACTGGTCATCCTCACCTCTGAGGGTGGTGACAAGCAGTAGGTGGAAGTGTCCAGTGCAGGGCCTGGTACCATCCACCGTATTAAAATTACCCAGGTTCTAAGTGCTTATGGTTCTAAGCTACTCCCAGCTCTCCGGGGCCTCAGGTTTCCCATCTGTAAAATAAATGGGGGGATAATACAATCTCCAGTATCCCATCCCAGTTCTGCCAGGATGGGATTCTAGGCAGCACATGGCGAGGGTGTGTTCAGAAGCACAACAGACCCCAGAACTACAGAAACAGAAATAAACAGAAATATCTCCCCTCTCCTCTCCCTCCCTTTCTAAAAAAAAAATAGCGGGGGTGAGGGGGACACCTGGGTGGCTCAGTCGGTTAAGCGTCTGATTCTGGATTTCAGCTCAGGTCATGATCTCAGGGTTGTGGGATTGAGCCCCATGTCAGGCTCTGCACTGGGCATGGAGCCTGCTTGAGATTCTCTCTCTCCCTCTCCCTCTCCTCTTCCTCCCCTCTAAAAAAAAAAAAAAAGAAAGAAAAAAAGAAATGGAAGCATCGGGTCCTGCAAGCAGAGAGTGGGCTTCTAGGAGCCTACTTCACAGAAAACTTTTTAAGTTCCCAAGCCAGTGAATGCTTCCCATAGGAACCTTCACGGAAAGCCCCTTGCTGGGAGGCGCCGTGGGCACGAAGCGGTGAGAGTAAATGCCATGGGGGCAGCCCTACCACCCCTGGAGCCCAGGCCGAGGCTTGGGTGGTGAGTCCGCGAGGGTCGCTGCTGATGCCACCAGAGAGGTGTGTGTGGCAGGTGGGCAGAAGGCATTTCTGCCTGGGAACCAGCGCTCAGTCTTCTGTTAGTTTTGCTGGGCCCCTGGTGCCACACAAATCCTTGCAGTGCCGGTGGTTGAGATATAAAACTTTTAGGAAGAATCCTGTGGTTGAGTGGGGAAAGGACAGCAGAGGGGCACGATGGAGGCCCGCAGCTATTTGGGAGAAGCAGTGAGGGTCTGGGCAGAGGAGGTAGCTCCACTCACAGATGGTTGAAGATCTGGAATTGCCAGGACCTGGAAAAGGTGTGGCTGCGGGGGAGCGGGAAGACGGCCTCAAAGTATGAGGTGAAAGGAGCACATTGTCTGGGCCAGAGTGGTGGTCTTGCTCTGTCCTAGCCGAGATCAAAAAGAAAGATTTGCCAGAGGTCCTGGAGTGTGTCTATGGCTGCACTGGGGAAGGAACTTCTCGTCTTCCTCCTTGTCTTATTTTGCACAAGTCAGTTTCATTTAGTTAGCTTACATTGTATTTTCCCATAGAATTCTGCATAGTCCTGACCCGGGTGTCTTCAGGAGAGTGGATTTCTGGATCAGACGGCCTGCCTCTGTCGGTGCCGTGGTACAAGCCTAGGGTCGTTGTTCTGGGTGGTGGGGTCCAGACTCAGAGCTGTCGCCACTCCTCTGGGCACGTCAGAATACCTTCTCTCCCACTCCCCAGCTGTGTCTTGCACAACACTGCCCAGGGCCTACAGCACAAGCCCTGGTTTGCAGGGAAACCATTTGGTATGGAAATCAGGAAGCCTGGGGGCTCTTGGGGTTTGTGGCAACTCTATCCTGTTGGACAAGGTGTTTCACTCTTCTGGACCTTAAAATTACTATCTGCAAAGTAGTTCTGTTAATTTCTGCTTCTGTGGCTATTGCAAGGCAAATGAAGCAAATACATTTGACCCTTACACAGCGCAGGGGTTGTTGGGGCACCGATCCCGTGGGCAGTCAAAAATCTGACTCTCCAAAACTTTAACTCCTATTAGCCTACTGTTGATCAGAAGCCTTACAGGTAACATAAACAGTCGACTAACACATATTTTATATATGTGTTATATACTGTATTTTTATAGTAAAGTAATCTAGAAAAAAACTGTTCCTAAGAAAATCATAAGAAAAAGAAAATACATTTACAGCACTGTATTATTAAAATTCTGCATACAAGTGTGGACCCATGGTGTTCAAATCTGCTTTGTTCAAGGGTCAATTATGTATCACTTTATTTGCCTGTTTACTCTGGAAGGGTTTTATATTGTCCATGAAGGGAGGTTTTTCCTTTTTGAGCACATTTGCTACTTTATTTAACTTTTTGTTATTTAGCTTATTATTGAATATTTCTAAGTACACATGGAAGTAGATATTATACAAATAATCCATGTACCTGTCACCCGGCTTCAACAGCCATCAGCATTTTGCCATAAATGTTTTCTCTTTCCCTTTCTAACTTGGGAGTGGAGAAAGAGTGGTGGTTTTTTGTTTTTGTTTAATTTTTTTTTTAATTTAAATTCAATTATCCAACATATAATGGATCATTAGTTTTTGATGTAGTGTTCAATGATTCATTAGTTGCGCATAACACCCAGTGCTCATCACAACACCTGCCCTCCTTAATGCCCATCACCCACTTATTCCATTCCCCCACCCACCTCCCTTTCCGAAACCCTCAGTTTGTTTTCCGGAGTCAAGAGGCTCTCATGGTTTGTCTCCCTCTCTGATTTCTTCCCGTTCAGTTTTCCCTTCCTTTCCCAGTGGTCCTCTGCACTATTCCTTATATTCCACATATGAGTGAAACCATGTGATAATTGTGTTTCTCTGATGGATTTATTTCACTTAGCATAATCTCCAATTCCATCCATGTCGATGTAAATGGTGGCTGTTCACCCTTTCTGATGGCTGAGTAATATTCCATTGTGTATATGAACCACATCTTCTTTATCCATTCATCTGTTGAAGGGCATCTCGGCTCCTTCCACAGTTTGGCTATTGTGGACATTGCTGCTATGAACATTGGGGTGCATGTGCCCCTTCTTTTCACTACATCTATATCTTTGGGGTAAATACCCAGTAGTGCAATTGCTGGGTCGTAGGGTAGCTCTATTTTTAATTTTTTGAGGAACCTCCATACTGTTTTCCAGAGTGGCTGCACCAGCTTGCATTCCGACCCACAGTGTGGGAGGGTTCCTGTTTCTCCACATCCTCGCCAACATCTGTTGTTCCCTGTCTTGTTAATTTTAGCCATTCTGACTGGTGTGAAGTGGTATCTCATTGTGGTTTTGATTTGTATTTCCCTGATGGCAAGTGATGTGGAACATTTTTTTTTAAAGATTATTTATTTTAGAGAGAGAGCGCGCACAAATGGGAGGAGCAGGGAGAGGGAGACAGAATCTCAAGCAGACTCTGCACTGAGCATGGAGCCCAGTGTGGGGATCAGTCTCACAACCCTGAGATCATGACCTGAGCTGAAACCAAGAGTCAGACGCTTAACCGACTATGCCACCCAGGTGCCCCAAGGGAAAATAATTTTTTTTTTTTTTAAGATTTTATTTATTTATATGACAGAGAGAGACAGCGAGAACAGGAACACAAGCAGGGGGAGTGGGAGAGGGAGAAGCAGGCTTCCCGCTGAGCAGGGAGCTCGATGTGGGACTCGATCCCAGGACCCTGGGGTCATGACCCGAGCCGAAGGCAGACGCTCAACGACTGAGCCACCCAGGCGCCCGGGAAAAGAATATTTTAAAGCGCATTTCAGGCATTTACTTTTTTCCCTAGTATTTTATTATGCGTTTCAAAAATATTTTTTCCTTATATAATCAGAATGTCCTTTTTTATACATAACAAAATTAATAGTAATATCATTTAATATCTAGTCCATATTCAAATGTCCCAACTGTCCAAAAATCCTTTTATAAAGTAGCTTCATTGAAATACATATTCAGTTAAGTTCTACTCACTATAATTGTTGTCTTTTAAATCTCTTTTAAGTCTCTTTGAAACCAGAAAAGTCCCTGTACACTTTTTTGTTGTTCTTACTGGCTTATTCTAAAGGCTTCTTGTAGAATAATGCACATTTCTGTTTGGCTGATTGCTTCTTCTTAGTGTCATTTAACTTGTTCTAATCCTCCACATTTCCTGTAACCTGGGAATTCCTATAAACTGGCATGATTACATTCAGATTTGTGAATGAGATTTCTGTGTGAGAATTTTTGATAGATGATGCCATGTACTTTCTGTCACGCCCCAGCAGGAGGCGCATACTGACTTGTTATGTCATTTTGGTGATAAGACTCATCTGTGGGTTCAGCTGGTGACAGCCTGTTTCCTTCATTGTCAAGTTCCCCAGGAATATTTAGCTTAATGGTTTCACCACTCATTGATGACCATTACTTGAATCAGTTATTTCACTAGGATTGCAAGATTATGATTTTCTGATTTTATCACTTTCTCTCAATTAATTGTAATTCTTCTGTGTACAATAACTTTAGAACTTTTTGGTTATCCTGGAATACAGTTCACACTAGAAAGTAAGGGTAAATGCTGAGTTCTGTCCCTTTAATTATCCATGTGCAAAGGGATGAGTTCATGTCCTAGTGATCTCCAGTGATGTTTAATGACTTTGTCCTCTCTCTTTCCCTCTCCCTTGCCATCTTTTTCTTTTTCTCTTAATATTTTATCATAGGTGTTAACAAAGCAATATAATTTAGTTAATTATAGTCATTTTTCTTTTGGATCCTCAAATTACCCCATCTTAGACCAACAAAAACCCCTTCAAACTGGTGCTCTTGTCATTTTGACCCAATTCCATTAGTCTTTGATGGTTTCTTGTTTCTCAAGAGAAGATATTGTAGGCTCACTCTGTACTTTCCAAGCCAAGCCCTGGAATTGGCCATTTCTCTCAGGAACTCTGGTTTATTTTAGTGGGAATGGTATTTAGAGACTATAATCTGGGATCAGGGGGTCCTTATTGCTGCTGGGTGGTCATTGCTTTAGGCCTTCCCAGTGGACAGAGCTAGGAAATTGTATATCTAAAAATAGACAAACCTAGTGGCTGCCAGGAGCTAGTGGGGAGGGGAGAATGGTGAGTTACTGTTTCATGGGTACAAAGTTTCAGTTTGGGACGTTGAAAAAGTTCTAGAGATAGATAGTGGTGATGGTTGCACAATGATGTGATGTACTTAATGCCACAGAACTATACAATTAAAAATGGTTAAATGATAAATTTTATGTATATATTACTACAATTAAAAAATGAAATCCTCTTATGGAAGCAAAAAAAAAAAGAAAACAGACAAAAATATAAGGACTTTACACTAATATTCCCCATTTCAAACCAATTTTAAAATTATAAGGATTTTTCTGAATTTTTGTATTTTTACTGGTGTATCTTTTACAGAATTGCTTCTATATTAATACTTCTGTAATGATGATTATACTTGGTTCTTGCTTCTTTCTCCAGTACTGCTCCACTTTGGGATCTGGACTTCTTTTTTTTTTATTTAAAGATTTTACTTTTTAAACTAATCTCTACACCCAGTCTGGGGCTCAAACTTAACCCCAAGATCAAGAGTCGCCCCCTAGGACCTGAACTTATTTATTTCATATTCTGAATCGTCCCACTGCCTTCTTTTTTTTTTTTCCATATGGATTCTACTCTATTGAAACATATAGGACAGAATATAGAAAGGGTTCAGCAAAAGACATAAAGTGAATCATATATAAATGCCATTGAGCTTGAAAAACCACGGTGGCTAGGAATCTTATTTATTTAAAAAAAATTTTTTTTAACCATGCACTACCTTCTTTTTTGACATAGACTTTACTACCAGGTCTTGCTGGCCCTTCTGGGGAGGTGGTTAAATCCACAATGGGTGTGACCCCCTCATCTACTTCTGGAAGTGGCGACAAGGTCTATGCCCACCAGATGGTCCGCACAGATTCACGGGAACAGAAGCTCGATGCCTTTCTGCAGCCTGTAAGCAAGGCCCTGTCCATTCAGCCTCAGGACGTTGTCCCAGAAGACAGGACCGATGCTTACAGTGGCAGGGCTGGGCAGCAAGATGAGGAAATGCTTGAACTCCCAGAGCCTGCTCAAGTGGCTGCCAGAAATCAGGGCACGGAGGGAGATGCGAGAGAGGGGACTTCGGAAATGGCAGAGAAGAGAGGGTCCCCTTCCAGCCCGGGCAACCCCAGGTATGGACTTTGAATGGAGAGCAGCCTGCCTCTGCTGTTCTTAACTGAAACTGCCTCTATCTTGACTTGGCATGAAGCACCTGCCGCTTCTCTCTGCCTGACCTGCCCTCTGCCTCCAATGGGACAGTGCTCTGCCTTGTCCGCTCTCCGCCTTTGACCATGGCTTGAGAGTACCCCACTCACTGGCCTTTGAGATATCTTAAATGTCCATGGTTCCAAGCATGAGTTAAACACACATCAGAAAAAAAAAATAAAATGTCTCTTTTATTTTTAGTATGGGTTTTGATAACGCCTCAGTAGCAGAGGTGGCCAGAGAACCCTAAAATATCCAGAGGATTCTCCTTCATCGCCCTCAAAGCTGCTTCCACTCCTCTCAGGAAAAACACATTTTCTCAGTTCAAATTATGAATGAAGCCCCTGAAGCCCGGGGGCTGGTGGTGAGAGCAGGAGAAGGGCGGACGGAAGAGCAGCTGTCATTGCCCGCCTTCCCGGGACGCTCCCTCCCCAGCGGGCTCGGGGACGCGCCTGGGCTCAGGGTGAAGGCACCCGCCCAGGCCTGCGCATCGGCCCAGCGCTGAGTGGCCATTGGGGTTTGGACGGGTTACTTGGCTCCAGTTTCTCATTGCCAAGTCCGTCTAGCAATACGGTGTGTAGGGATGTCTCCAGGGAATCATCAAGGGGGCTGCCACCTGTGGGGAGCCCACTCTGTGCTGGGTACTTTACGTACACTATCTCGTGTCATGCAGGGCAGGGTTACGTGTCTGTCACTGGGGAACTAACACCACCAGCTCTTTACCACACAGCAGTCAAAAGAAATCTCTGAAACCAGAAATGAGACTGGATCACTCCTCAGCTGAAAACCCACGCTTCCCCCGCACTTGGGTGCACCTGCCCTGCTCCCCCCCAACCCCCCGCTTTCCCTCCCCCGCGGGGTGCTCGGCCACATGGCTGGCCTGAACTGCCTGAGCTCCCCCACGCCCATTCTCCCCGTGCTCTGGGCCTAGGAAGTCTGCCTTCTTGCTGCTCAGGCCTGCACTCACACGTCACCTCTTGCCAGAGGCCCTCACACTGCCCCATCATCCTGTTACCTTGTTTATTTTTCTTAGCATTTTCTGCTACTTCAAATGATCCTTTTTCTGTGGCTGACTCCCCAGCTAGAAAGTAAGCATGCTGAGGGCCGGCACTGCGTGGAGCTGGCGCTGTAACAGTGTCTGACGGAGGACTGAACAAGCGAGGTGGGGGCAGGGTGGGCACGCACGCGCAGGGCCCTGCAGCTGCACAGGGCGAGTGACTCCAGCATCCTGCTGTGCACGTGGGCTGCCTGTGGAGGGCTCAGGGTCATCCGATAGGCCGGGTGCAGGAGAACAGACCGAGGACCCCGCCCCAGACGTGCAGAGCCAGCATGAGAAGCTGCTCCCTTTTCCAAAATGCAGTACACAAAATTTGGCTGACTTATAAAAAAAACAAACCATTTTCAAGGATAGTCATGATCTGCCGGCTCCTTAATCTTCGTTGCAGAAAGAGGCCTCGGGAAAGCTCTGATGTGGAAATGGTGGAAGAGGATTCCCGAAAGGAAATGACAGCAGCGTCTACCCCTCGGCGGAGGGTCATCAACCTCACCAGCGTGCTGAGCCTCCAGGAGGAAATTGACGAGCGGGGACATGCGAGTACGTGAGTGCCAGCGGCTGTGGGGCCTCTGAGGGCCAGAGCTGCCAACGTCACGTTGTAGGAAGTGCAGAGTGTTGACGGTAGGGCGGCCACTGCGCGTGCCGAGCACACCTCCCTTTCCTCAGGCGCAGCGGCAGCAGCTGCAAGATCATTTTTTTTTTTTTTTAAGATTTTATTTATTTTTCAACAGAGAGAGACAGTGAGAGAGGGAACACAAGCAGGGGCAGTGAGAGAGGGAGAAGCAGACCCCCTGCAGAGCAGGGAGCCCGATGTGGAGCTCGATCCCAGGACCCTGGGATCATGACCTGAGCTGAAGGCAGATGCTTAACGACTGAGCCACCCAGGCGCCCTGAAAGACCATTTTCAACTGGGAGGGAAGGGAAAAAGTAGTCTCTAGTTTTAATTATAATTGATTGGTATTCTCACTAAAGCCTAGCAGCCAGAGCAAAGGAGTCATTTACATAATCTTCAATTCGTTTCTTAGTTTAAAGCGGTGTGATGACCCACAAAATTCTAATCTGTGGCCTGCGTGGGATGTGCTCTTGCTAAAGCGCACAGGCTCTGGAGGGCCCCAAGGGGATATCCTGGCACTACCACTTCCGCTGTGTGACCTTGGACTTGTGACTTAACCTTGATCTGTCTCGGTTTTTCCTCGTCTGTAAAATGGGATTAATTTTGCTCTTGAAGCTGATTGTGCTGATTAGAGATAAAATGTAAGTAAAACACTTGTTACAGAGTAAGGAGTCAACAGATATTTTTATATCCCGAAGACAAAGCCATAAATCAGTATCACCTTCCTCAGAACTAGCGTTTCAGAATACTTGAGTATAGAGCTCCGTTTTGGTCTTGTTACTTCAAAACTAGCTACCATGGTTTTAGGAATTCAAGGGGGCTAGTCATGTCCCAGGCACGAACTGAGCAGGGATTGAGGAGTAGAACAGGAGCTTGGCCCAAAGGGCCATCCATACCTGGTGAGTCAGACACTCGTGCTCCAAGTGTAGACGGCACGGCTCCGGGCTCCACACAGCAGCTCTGCACTTGGGCCCACATGGGTTAGTCACGGCCTTTCCACGTTTCATCTCTAACATGTTTCCTGGTTAAAATAGTTGTGTTTCAGCACTGTGTCTTAAAATATGACAATCTAGATTAGCTTGTAAAGTCCTGAGTGGCCGAGGAGCAGGTTAGCACTTTTCGCAATAATCCTCCACCTTTTTTTTTAAGATTTTATTTATGAGAGAGAGAGATCACAAGGAGGGGCAGTGGGAGAGGGAGAAAAAGACTCCCCACTGAGCAGGGAGCCCAATGTGGACTCGATCCCAAGACCCTGGGATCATGACCTGAGCCAAAGGCAGACGCTTAACCGACTGAGCCACCCAGGCGCCCCGATCCTCCACCTTCTATTTTTTTTTTTTTTAAGATTTTATTTATTTATTTGAGAGAGAGAGACTGAGAGAGAGAGAGAGCATGAAAGGGGGGAGGGTCGGAGGGAGAAGCAGACTCCCTGCCGAGCAGGGAGCCCGATGCGGGACTCGATCCAGGGACTCCAGGATCATGACCTGAGCCGAAGGCAGTCGCCCAACCAACTGAGCCACCCAGGCGCCCGATCCTCCACCTTCTAAAGCACTGCTGTGACTCTGGCCCCTGTGTTTTTCTCTGTCCCAGTCTCCTCTTGTTTGAATGAATTCAGGAAAGCCTCCGTTTGCCTTTCCTTTTCTCAGCGCTCTGGGCCTTTGTCCACATGTGGGCAAAGCGATAGGTGTCACTACACGTGGGAGGGGTAGAAGCTTCCTGTGACTGAGGTCTTGCCAGCTGTAGAAGGAGCTGCCAGTTGGCCTCTGATTTTTGTTTCCAGGAAGACTTGCTCCAGTTGTTCTTTACTTCCGTTTATTGGCTTTCAAGCTGGGAGCTTTTAAAACCATTTGAAACAATGTAAGAGAAGTGGGCTGTTCCTTGATTTATTTAGCAGGCTTGTTCACAGTAGTTTGAATTGACAGCCTCCTTCAGACTTGGAGTTTACTTCATCATATTCCTTAAGAGTTTGTATCCCTTATGTAAAGCAGGCTATTTAAAGTTAGAGTTTCGAGAAATTTCTGACTAGTTGCACACTATTTACAGTGCATTGTCCACCTAACCTGCGTCAAGTTGGGTCAGGTTTGGAGTCTATTGCTGAGGCTCGGATGATGAATCTAAATGTTCCCAAACTATGTATTTGTACAGGTTATCTCATTTAATTCTAGAATCATCTTGTGAGGGAGGCAGGGCAGCTGCTGTTATCTGTTGTGAAGGCAAGGACATGGAATGGAACATGGAGAGGACGGGAGAGGATAGATGAGTTGAACATCCCAGCAATCAGAAACAGGCCCAGGGACACACGTTGCCGAGGGTGGGTGGTGACCGGCATGGCCTGCACACGAGGTGGCTGGCCCCGGACTCACAGGCTAACCAAACCAGTGGCGTGTGGGGGCATGTGCCTCTTGTGATTTGATCCCTGCCACTGAGGCTGGTTTTTCAGACACGCCGGTGTAGAGTCTCAGGGAAGGCGTGGTGTCTGTCCTGTGGGAGTGGAGTGAGCCGGACGGGCTCTGCGGCAGCCCCTGCCAGCCACACCATTCGCTCGCCTAGTGGGAAGTTGTGCACCTTTTCGGGGCATCGTCTTCCTGCTCCACAGCATGACAGCACTGCTACAGCTTTACGGGGCCCTTGTGATGATCGCCCGGGATACCGCACGCGTGCGTCGTCAGCTCGGGCCTCTGTCCGACGGGAGGGGCCTCGGGTCCTGCCCGCTGGCATGTGCTTTAGGCCCGCGGCCCCAGGTGGGGCAGGCTGCTTGTCTTCGAGGTAAAGGCTATACAGGATTGCCCTGAAGCTCCGATTTGGTGAGGAAGGCCACTTGCCTTAGCACACCAACAGCCCGGCTGCTCCCACACAGGCTAGCCGTGCCCCTAGCCCAGGAGAGAAGTAAGGAGTGCTCTCCTTGTACCGAAGTTCCGCATTGTGCTCATTTGTGTGACTGGTCGATCAGTGTATTGTCTGTGCGGGGATCGTGTCTATTGCACGCACTGCGTCACCCTTGCTGTCCAGAGTGCCTGGCAGGTG
Organism: Mirounga leonina; assembly: GCF_011800145.1. Lineage (NCBI taxonomy): Eukaryota > Metazoa > Chordata > Mammalia > Carnivora > Phocidae > Mirounga > Mirounga leonina. Next base: position 5,627,752 of record NW_023270268.1, read on the forward strand.
GACTCATAGATATTTGCTGATACGGTGTGTACATGATTGAGAGGAGTCGCCCGGGAGGTGAATCTTTCTTCTAAAGGATGTCAGAATCGGACACTCGATCAGGCAGCTCTCTGGAGTCTGCTGGATTTCCGCAGCCCTGGTGGGCACACGTTTGATCAACAAATGAGGGTAGTTTTTGGCCCAGTATCCACTCAGTTCCATGGAATTAGGCTCATCTCAGATTAGTAATGACTGAATTTACGTGCGAGTCCCAAAATTTGGATCTAAAATTAATGAAGACAAGGAATGTTGTAATTTTTTTTGCTATCGTTTGAATGTGAATGTGTTTAACATTTTACCCACTGTTTTACTTTATTTTCTTGGTCTTTGGGGAACGGTCCTGGGTGTCAGTGTTCATACTTCCCATATGGCTTGTCCCCAGGTGATCGTTTCCTTTGGTACATGAAATCAGCTTGGCAGACATTGGTCAAGTACGTTCTCTGCACAGAATGCCCAGTGCCGGGCCCCAAAACAGAGGGGGAGGTGAATGAGCCTCGACCCCTGCCATACAGGATACCGCGGTGGTGTGGGGAGTGTTGAATAAGTAAGTGGCTACAACATCAGGTAAAATGAAAGATGTTCTGTAACAGAGGCAGAAGGCCACATCAGCCGAGCCCAGGGTGAGACCTGCCGGGGAGGGCTTCTGGATCATCTCCAGAAGCACAGGGGTCTGCAAGGCCGTCCGGCACGGCGCCAAGCTCCTGTTCTGCACGTGGCCATGAAGAACTAGAGGGCCCGTCGTGCTTCCTTCAGGTTTGGCTTTCCTCGCTCCTGAGTGATACCCAGGGCCTCCATTGAGAACTCAGCTCTGTGGTTTGGCTTTGAAGCCCAGAAGGATCTTGTCCATTTTGCTGCTGGCAGAATGGCAGGGAAATGCCCACAGACTTCTGATGCTATGGAGATAGTTAGAGGACGGATGAAAGAGAGGCTCTTGAGGTCCTGATAAGAAGTCGTGAAGGAGGTCCAAGTAGCCTCAGGAAGCCCAGGGAAGAAAAGGCCCACCTGGCTGAAGCAGCGACTCTGGAAGCCCCAGGCCAAGCCAGCAGCCACCTCCTCCCTTCCCTGCCCAGGCTGGCAAGGCTGCATCTCGGTAGCTAGGATGCGTCAGAAGGTTCCATGAAAAATCCGTATGGAAAAATCTCTGACCCTTTTTTTAGTGGATTACACTGCTTTCTCTTTCCTCCAGTGCCTCATTATTCAAGATTATTCGATGTTCTCCAGCTTTTAAAATAATCATTTTCCGCCTACGCAGTACATCCTGTAGAGACATTGAGTTTCCAGTGGGAACAGAGGGGAACACTTCATTCTAAAAATGAAGAAAATAAGCCTCTTTCTATTGGGGGTTGAGGGGACAGAGAGTGTTACAGAACTTATGTAACAATATTAGAATTCATTTGTGGTGCCTAAGCTAAAAAAGAAAAGTATAGTGAAAACGTGGTATACAGACCTTTCCCTGTGGTCCCCAGACCCTCTTCCCCTACCCCCCTTTATGGTGGTGGTATTTTTACTTACACACACACACACACACACACACATAGACACACACACAGATGTATTGGTAAATCAAAAATCAAATTTATAAAATACATACATAGGATCTACACAAGAAAACACGTGAACACCTGCTTAAGAGATAGAGCATTGTGGGTTTTATCCCCTTTGAAGCTCTCAGGTGCTTTTTCCCTAAACTGTCCCCTTCCCTTCTCCCTTAGAGGTAACCACTCTCTTAAATTTTATGATTGTTATTTCTTTTTAATACAGTTTTACCACCCATATTTGTAGCCCTAAAAAATTTGTTCAGTTTGCAAATTTTAAATTTTACATAAATGGAATCATATTATAAGGGTTTTTTTGGTGTGTGTGTGTTTATAATGTGAAATATGTGAAACACACATACACACACATTCTGGTCCTAGGATTCATCCATCTTACTACATACAGCTCTGGTTTGCTTTTTCTGTGTAATAGGTTCCACTTGGTGACTATTACTGCATGGTTGTTCATTCTTCTGTTGAAGGACATTTGGACTCATATGGCCTCATCCCTGCCTCCTCGTACCCCATCCCGCTCCTGGCCATGAGAGATTCAAGAGCTTGGCACACTAGTTGGGAAGCTCGGCTGTGGGTATACACTCAGCAGAGCTACTGCTGGGTCATAAGATGATAAACTCTTTTTCACAGGGGTCGGATAAATGTACCCATCGTTGGTCCCACCAACAGTGTATGGAAGCTGCATTTGTTCTGCTTCCTCTCCAACATTTGACCTTGTCAGACTTTTTGCCAGTTTGGTGTTCATGAAATGGTAGCTAATGGTGGTTTTACTTGCATCTCCCTAATTACTCTAAACTTAAGGATATTTCCCCTTCCATTAAGTGCCTTTTCTAGTTTTTTGCCCATTTTTCTGTTGGGTTTTTGGTCTTTTTGAACTGATTCGAGGGGTTCTTCATATATTCCAGATAATAATCAGTTACATGAAAACATCTTCCCCCCGTTTAGGACTTACCTGTTTTCTTCTTCTTCTTTTTTTAAACAAATACTTGTTTCATGAACAGAAATTCTTAGATTTAACATAGGTATTGTGAATTGTTCTTTAGATTGGCTTTTTAAAATTTTATTTAGGAAATGCTTCCCAACTCTGGGATAATTAAAGACATATTCTTATATTGTCTCCTGAAATGCTGTACACAAATCCCTAGTCCTCCTGGAATTCGTCATTGGTGCATGGTGTTAGAGTCATGGTTTTCATGTGGATATCAAATTGTTCCATAATACATTGTTATTGTCCGCTTGTTTGGATTTAGCGAATATTGTTTGCTCATAGTTCTTTCCCTTGGATCGTTCATGGTCTGCCTGAAGCATAGCATTTAGTGGGGTCTTGGGTGGCCAACTGAGGTTTGTTTTGTCTAATTCATCCTCATTTTGAAAAGTGTTTTTTGCTGGGTTTAAAATTCCAGATTGACAGTTACTTTTTCTTAATGCATCAAAGGTGTTGTTCTGTCATTTTTTGGCTTCCACTGTTACTGCTGAAAATCCAGCTATCAGTCTTATATTTTATTACGTTGTGGGGAATCTCTCTTTTGTCTCTGAGTGCCTTTAAGATCTCTTTTCTTTAGTGTCCAGTATCTCTGTGTGCCAAGTGTGGGTTTTGTTGGGCTTCCTAGAACTGAGGTTTGGTGTCTTCCATCACTTTTGGGATAGTCTCAGATATTTTTGGCTTCAAAGTCTGTAAATATCATCTCCCCCCTGCCCTCTCTCCCTTCTGGAACTTGAGTTATATATATTTGTTGTTCTCCATGTTGCATAAGCTACTTCCATAGTTTTCCTCTCTTTGTCTCTCTGCGCTGCATTCTGGGTAATTTCTTCAGATCTACCTACCAGTTACTATCTTGGCAACTTTGTCTCATCTGTTGTGAAGTCGGTCTTGAGTTTTAATTTCAATTTTATATTTTTCATTTTTAGAAATTTGGATTTTTTGGAGATCTTGATCATTTCTGATAGTCTCTTGCCGCTTATTCATTACAATCCCTCTGAAGCATGCTGAACATACTTATTTTCTCTTCTCTGCTGGTATTTCCAGTCTCTGAACCTTTGCAGAGGTCGTGTGGTTTCTTCTGGATTCTAATTCTTGGTGCATTCTTTGTGTGTTTTGTAATTTTTTGACTGCTAGCTACTGGTGTTTCATCTGTGGGGGATAATTCGAAGCCTGGACTGAAATTGAATTTCTCCACAGAGAATTTGCATTTGATTCTATCAGGGACCTGGAGGCACAGTCAGCCCTGGAATCAATGTTAAACTAAAATCTCCATACAAGGCAGTGCTTAGCATGAGTCCTGCTGTAAAAGCATGTGAGGACCAGCTGGTGGTTCCAGATTCTCCGGGCTATGATTTTTTTCTTACCCCCAACACCCAGGCTTGAGGTGGGTGGGCAGTTGGGCTCCCTGCCCTGGGGCCTGGGACACGGCAGGATTTCTTCTCTTTTGCCTGAGGGTGTGGCCCCTGGCGTCTCAGCTTCACATGCTGGGGAAGTGGCCTCCTACTAGAGTCCCCGTTTCAAACCATTCCAACCTTTTTGTTTTTCCTTCCCCGTACCTGAGAGCCTGCGAAAACTAGCGCTCGTGATTCCTGAGGTTCCTCTGGTGCCTTTGGGTGAAGCTGGCTTCCGAGCTCGCAGTACTTCTCTGGCTTCCTGCGTTGCCTCAGGGTGTGATCTGCGGGCCAAGTTCTCCTTTACCTTTGGGCAATGTTTTTGTTGCATTTTGAAAGATTAGTTATAATTTATTCCTCATTTGTGTGTGTTTGCTGCAAGAGGTACATTGCGGGCATCATTGCTCATCTGTGGTCTCTAGCTCTCGTGCTTGGCTTTGGGCTGCCAAGCGGTGTTGGGATGCCGTTCCTGACCTGCGCTTTCTTTTCCAGCACTCCGGGAGATGCTACATAACCACTCCTTTGTGGGCTGCGTGAATCCACAGTGGGCCTTGGCGCAGCATCAGACCAAGTTATACCTTCTCAACACCACCAAACTGAGGTAAACGAGTGAGTGCAAGACACAAGCAGGGCCGCTACAGGAATGGTCCTGGAGGTGCAAGCGCAAAAAGCCAGGGACAGTGGCATGAGCTGTTGGGGAAGGTTCCCGGCTTTGGAGACAGACAGAGATGGTTTCCAGTCCAGACCCAACAATTTACCGTTTATGTCACGGTGGACAAGGTACTTTCTTTCCTAAACTGCATCTCAGACTTCTCATCGGCAAATTTGGAAATTACTACTTAATTTACATGGTTTTGTGAGGATAAGAAATGACATGAGAAGCCTAATGTTTGGCAGGTTCTCGGTCCTCAGTAAATGTTGACCACTGTGGTTGAACCAAGTGTCAAGGTAGAGAATTCTAGCATCTGCTGTGTGCAGCGGGGTACTGTGGGATGCAAGAGAAAAAAGACCTGATGCCCCCTTTCCTCCTTAGGGAATGTCACCAAGGCTTGCTCTCGCCATCACATGAGCCAGCGGGGTTGACAAGCCATGCCATTTGCCCCGTATGTAGCCAGCAAACTTTCTATTGATTGTTCCCAGAGGCTTTCGTGGATGAGCTCCTAGTGAGTCTAGAACCTGTATCAAATTTGTTCTCAATTAGGTGGCACAGATGGGAGGGTGCTGCCACCCTGCATCTACTAGACATCACCTGGCCACCGTGGGGCCCTTTCCCACCAAGCCCTGCTGTCGCCTCACAGTGCTTCTCGAGCCCGCGGAGCAAGGCAGCCGCCATACGTTGCTTGGGGGTGATGCACAAGATAAGAACCGCTTTCCTCCCTCACCCAGAAACTGCCCAGCCCAGAGCTGACTGCTGGCACACATACCTCTGTGGGTATTCAGAACTCACCCCTTCTGGGCCCTTTTGGTGCAGCTCTGTTCAAGATCCCTTGTCTTTGCTTTGAGAATCCTTTGGCTTGTGCAGTGGGCTGTCTCTTAAGAATGTGTTGGGAATTCTGCTGCCCTTGTTCTTTCTTTTCCAGCGCATCTAAGTACATTTCCAAGTCTCCAAGTCAAATTGTGTTCAGGTTCTTTCATTTTACAAACAGAAAACCAGGCCCGTCCAAGAATTTCAGCTATTAATAAATGTGTATGGTTTCCCAGTGAGAAGGTAGAAGAAACAGATTGAGAACCAAGTTCAGAGTGCAGAATCTGGATTCAACTCCTTCCTTTCCACCTTATTAACTCTGACCCGGGACAGGTCAGGTACTCCCTGGGTGCCTCAGTTTCCCCCTGTAATGCAGGTGTAGCAGATGCCTTGTCTACTTTGACTGATAATGGGAAGTCTTTAAACAGACCTCTATGGTTCAGATTGCTTAAGAACTATAAAGTGCCATTTATTTCAGCACCGTGTTGTGTAAGGAGGTCCTTGTATTGTATGCCTCACAGCTGCTTTTGGAGTGTTGCCAGGCAGTGCATCATACTACAGCAAACACACCCGGGTGGTCTAATTCTGCCTTGTGTCTACTTGTGATTATTTAGTAAGTTTTCCTGCCCTCCCTATACACTCCATACTATTTTTAATGGTGAGTTGTAAAAAAAAAAAAAAAAAAGTGACTTATAGGAGGATTCTTTGTAAGTGGGGAAAAAGTAAGTAAACAAAAATTTCTTACATTTCACCTACAGGGTGTTCAGCAGCCTTTTACAGCACCGGGGGGTGGGGACAGAGCCTGGGTGACTTAGAGACTTAGTCTTAGTGCTCTAAGCCGTGTGCAGAGGCCCGCCAGCCAGAGTCCTGGCTGGAGCGTGCAGCGGGTCCCAGCTCCTTAGAGGAGAAGGAGTCTCATAGACTGTCAAGAAGGCTCCACAGCGTGTCCCATCCATGTTGCAGGCGTTCTTTCTCCCGTTTGTCCTGACTGCTTGGCTCTCAAGCATGGATTCAGCATTTCCTTAAAGTCACTTCATTTTTATTTTCAGTGAAGAACTGTTCTACCAGATACTCATTTATGATTTTGCCAATTTCGGTATTCTGAGGCTGTCGGTAAGTTTACTTCCTGCTTCTCACTTCTGAAACTTGCAACAGTTGGTCATTTCTGAAAATAATAGCCCTACCCTAATGTCTGATTTGCAGTGTATTAGGTTTTTCTAAATACGCCTAGGACAGCATCTGTATTGTAGGATTTGTGTATGGAAGTATCTTTAGTTATAACACAGTTTAATACAAAGCAGAACAGTCATTTGGTAGCCAGCTTAAACAAAGGTTTAGTATGATATTGGTTAATACATATCTAAGAAAACTTGTAAAGAGATAAAAATAGAAATAAATATTCCCTAAAGCCTATGACCCAAACACAGCCAACCCCAGCTGACAGTATTAGGTCATTTCTTCCAAGACCTTTTCATTGCTTAATTTTAATTTAGAATTAAAATCAGACTACTTATCTATGTAGTTTCATATCATCTTTGCACAGCTGACATAACTCTACAGAAAAGCCTACAGGGATTTTTATTGGGATTGTCTTGAATCGACAGAGCAGTTTAGGGAGGAAATCTTTTGTTAGATATATCCCTTAATATCCCACATTTTTTGACGCTAATGGCATTTTAAAAATTGTCCAGTTGTTTGTTGCTAGTATATAGAAACACAAGTGTTTATTATGTACACTGATCTTGTACCTTGCAACCTTGCCAAACTCAGTAGTGCTCCTAGTTTTCTTACAGATTTCCGTCAGTTTCTTTCTACATGCATGATCATGGCCTCTGTGAATAAAGGCAGTTTTATTTTTCCTGTCCAATCTGGATGGCTTTTCTTTCTTTTTCTTGCCTGATTGCACTGGCTAGACCCTTAGTACAATGTTGAATAGAAGTGGTGAGAATGGAAATCCTTCTCTTGTTGCTGATCTTATAGGGAAACACATTCAGTCTTTTCAAAGTAAGTATGCTTTTTGCCGTAGGTGGAGATGAGATGTCCTTTATGAGGTTGAGGAAGTTCCCTTCTGTTCCTTGTTTGCTTACAGTTGTTTTTATTCAGGAATGGATATTGAGTTTTTTCAAATTCCTTTTCTGCATCTGTTAAGATAATTGCGTGGTATTCTTTTTTAATTTCTTAATATAATGAATTACATTGATTTTCATGTTAAAAACCAGTCTTGCATTCCTGGGATGAACCATGCTTGTACGTGATGTATTACTCTTTTTATATATTATTGAAATTGATTTGCCAGAATTTTGTTTACAATTGCTACATATATGTTCGTGAATGATACTGGTTTTTATTTTTCTTGTAGTCTTTGGTTTTGGTATCAGCATTAATGCTGGCTTCATAGAATGAGTTGGAAGCTATCCCCTTCTTTCCCATCATCTGAGTTTGTATAGAATTGGGGTTTATTCCTTAAATGTCTGGTAGAATTCACCAGTGAGTGAAGCCATCGGGGCCTGGAGATTTCCTCATAGGAAGGTTTTTAGCTACAAATTCAGCTTCTTTCCTAGATAACTCCTCGGGTTATCTTTTTTTTCTTGACAGAGCTTTGGTTTTGGTTTCTTTCAAGGAATTTGTCCATTGAAGTTTTCGAATTTATTGGCATGAAGTTGTTCATAGTATTTTTCATAATTCTTTTAATAAGTAGATCCCCTCTCATTCCTAATATTGGCGATGTGTATCCTCTCTTTTTAACCTAATCAGTCTGGTTAGAAGTTTACCAATTTTTTTTTTTTTAAGATTTTATTTATTTATTTGAGAGAGAGAGAATGAGAGAGAGCACATGAGAGGGGGGAGGGTCAGAGGGAGAAGCAGACTCCCTGCCGAGCAGGGAGCCCGATGCGGGACTCGATCCAGGGACTCCAGGATCATGACCTGAGCCGAAGGCAGTCGCTTAACCAACTGAGCCACCCAGGCGCCCAGAAGTTTACCAATTTTTATTGATCTCAAAGAACTGACTTTTGGTTTCACTGATTTTTCTCTCGTTTTTCTGTTTTCTATTCCATTGATATTTACTCTGATCTTTATTACTTCCTTTCTACTTATTTTGGGTTTAATTTGCTCTTCTGTTTCAAATTTCTTAAGGTAGAAGCTGAGGTCACTGATTGGACATCATCCTTTTCTAATTTGGGGGTTAAATGCTAATAAATTTCCCCTGAGTGCTGCTCTAGCAGCTTCCCACAAATTTTGATCAGTTGTTTTCATTTTCATCCATTTCAAAATAGTTTATTTCCTTTTTGATTTCTTCTTTGACCCACAGGTTATTGAGAAGTGTGTTGTTTCCAGTTACTTGGAGATTTTCCTGATACCTGTTCGTGAATTAGAAATCACTAAGAGTATGGTCTGTGTTGCTAAATGACGCATGCGCACTTGAAACGAATGTGCATTCTGGTCTGCTTGAGTGCAGTGTTCCGAGTGGCAGGAATAGCAAGGCGACAGTGATGCTCAGATCTTCTGTATCCTGACTTTCGACTTGTTCCAGTTTATTTTTTTAAAAGGGTGATATTGAAACCTCTGACTGTAATTGCAGATTTGTCTTTCTCTTTGCCAGTTCCATTAGTTTGATCCTTCATAGATTTTAAAGTTCTGGTACCAAGTACATTAACATTTAGATTGTCGGGTCCTTTCATTGACTCCTCTAATATTATAAAAAAAATAGGAACAGTGTTCTGTGGGTTTATAACATGTAAAATGAATGACCATAGTAACATCAGAAGGGGAGAAATGGAAGAAAATTTAGGCATCTTATTTTTAACCATGTATTTCAGTCTTCTACCTAATCAGATGACTTAGCTGAGAGGTCACTAAACTTCTCACCTCCCCTGGGTTCCTTATCAGTGAGGCAGGGGAGCCCTTGCAGCTACACGGGAGGGCAGTGCCTCCACCCGGCCTCCCCCTCCTACCTGCTCAGCAGGCTGGCACATCCTGTCTGCTGAAATGGCCACCGGGGAGGAGGGGGAAGACGTTTTCTTGTGGATTTTCAGGTGTTTTCTTTGTGGGAGATGGGGAGTGAGTGTTAGCTTTGGGGTTTCTCAGCTGCTGTCAGGATCATGGCTTTGTGGCTTTCACACAGGCACACCTCGTTTTACCCTGTGCTTCACTGCGCGTCGCAGACCTTCCATTTCTACAAATTCAAGGTCTGCGGCAACCCTACAGTGAGCAAGTCTGTTGGCACCAGCTTTCCAACAGCATTTGCTCACTTCATGTCTCTGTGTCACATTTTGGTAGTTCTGGCAATATTTCAAACTTTTTTATTACTGTATTTGTGTATAATACAAACTGTGATCAGTGATCATAATTCACTGTAAGCTCAGATGGTTAGCATTTTTTAGCAATATTTTTTTTTTCCAGAAGCACACATTTTTTTTCATTTTTTTAAAATTTAAATTCAGTTAATTAACATATAATGTATATTTGTTTCAGGGGTACAGGTCTGTGATTCATCAGTCTTACTAATACCCAGTGCTTATTACAACACATACCCTCCTTAATGTCCATCACCCAGTTACCCCATCCCACCACCCCCCTTCCTCCAGCAACCCTGTTTGCTTCCTATGATTAAGAGTCTCTTATGGTTTGTCTCCCTCTCTGGTTTTGTCTTGTTTCATTTTTTCCTCTCTTCCCCTATCATCCTCTGCCTTGCTTCTTAAATTCCGCATATTAGTGAGATCATATGATAATTGTCTTTCTCTGATTGACTTATTTTGCTTAGCATATCTAGTTCCATCCACGTCGTTGCAAATGGCAAGATTTCGGGTTTTTGATGGCTGAGTAATATTCCATTGTATATGTATATACCACATCTTCTTTATCCATTCATCTATCGATGGACATCTGGGCTCTTTCCATAGTTTGGCTGTTGTGGACGTTGCTGCTATCAACATTGGGGTGCAAGTGCCCCTTCAGATCATTACATTTGTATCTTTGGGGTAAATACCCAGTAGTGCAATTGCTGGGTCGTATGGTAGCTCTATTTTCAACTTTTTGAGGAACCTCCATACTGTTTTCCAGAGTGGCTGCACCAGCTTGCATTCCCACCAACAGTGTAGGAGGGTTCCCCTTTCTCTGCATCCCCACCAACATCTGTCATTTCCTGACTTGTTAATTTTAGCCATTCTGACTGGTGTGAGGTTATATCTCATTGAGGTTTTGATTTGGATTTCCCTGATGCCGAGCGACGTGGAGCAGTTTTTCATGTGTCTCTTGGCCATTTGGATGTCTTTTTTGGAGAAGTGTCTGTTCATTTCTTCTGCCCATTTCTTGACCGGATTATTTGTTCTTTGGGTGTTGAGTTTGTAAGTTCTTTATAGATTTTGGATACTAGCCCTCTATCTGATATGTCATTTGCAAGTATCTTCTCCCCTTCTGTTGGTTGTCTTTTGGTTTTGTCGATTATTTCTTTTGCTGTGCAAAAGCTTTTTATCTTGATGAAGTCCCAATAGTTCATTTTTGCCCTTGCTTCCCTTGCCTCTGGAGACGGGTTTAGCAAGAAGTTGCTGCAGCCAAGGTCACAGAGGTTGCTGTGTTCTCCTCTAGGATTTTGATGGACTCCTGTCTCACATTTAGGTCTTTAAACATTTGGAGTCTATTTTGGTGTGTGGTGTAAGGAAATGGTCCAGTTTCATTCTTCTGCATGTGGCTATCCAATTTTCCCAGCACCATTTGTTGAAGAGACTGTCTTTTTTCCATTGGATATTCTTTCCTGCTTTGTTGAAGATGAGTTGACCATAGAGCTGAGGGTCCATTTCTGGGCTCTCTATTCTGTTCCATTGATCTATGTGTCTGTTTTTGTGCCAGTACCATACTGTCTTGATGATTACCGCTGAATAGGTTTTTTTTAGTTAAGGTATGTACATTGTTTTTTTAGACATAATTCTATTTCACACTTCATAGATAGGATATATGTGTGTAAAGATAACCTTTATGTGCACTGGGAAACCAAAAAATTCATCTGACTCACTATATTGTGGTACTCCTTTACTGTGGCAGTCGTACCGCCAAGGCGTGCCTGTGGTGGTTTTGTGGGAAGGAATTCAGGCTTCACTTGGATGCACTGTTGACACCAACTCCGTTCTAGGAGCCAGCGCCACTCTTTGACCTGGCCATGCTCGCCTTGGATAGTCCTGAGAGTGGCTGGACGGAGGAAGATGGTCCCAAAGAAGGACTTGCCGAGTACATTGTTGAGTTTCTGAAGAAGAAGGCTGAGATGCTCGCAGACTATTTCTCTTTGGAAATCGATGAGGTGTGTGACAGCCATTTTTATGCCTCTGTTGTAGTCCTCAGGTAAGAGTCAAGTTCTGTAGTTGGTCCGAGATCAGGACGAGAAGGCCGCCCACCCCTGTGAGATGCAGCACATGACATCTGTTCCCATCCTCACTCCCTGTTTGCTTTCTCATCCATTCATGCCCATTCCTGTTCCTGGGATAAAGTACCCCGACAAGTCCCTGCGAATGAGAGGATGCCAGGCCTCTTGCTTTCCTTGTTTCTTCCTCTTATCCCTTAAACTTTGGGGCTTTCCATCTCGATGTGTTCTTCAGCTGGTGAGCATATTGAAACAAGACGTTGTTCTGCTTCATGTCAATACAAAAAGCTCTTTTTAAGCTTTTTGCTCTCCTGCCCTCGGTGCCCAGCCCAGTCAAGCAACTGGTCACCCAGAGTGCGGACATGCGGACAAGACCTGGAGGGAGCACTGGGGAAATAGAACTTGATTAAACTCTAACAATTTACTTCTTGTCCCTTGTCGTGGCCTTTTCTGCACAAGCAGGAAGGGAACCTGACTGGATTACCCCTGCTGATTGACAACTATGTGCCCCCTTTGGAGGGTCTGCCTATCTTCATTCTTCGACTCGCCACGGAGGCAAGTGGTCAAACCATTCCTAAGTATGCGGGTACCTGCGTGTGGGCTGGCGGGAGAGGGCACGGGGCCACACCTTCACGTGGAATGATGGAGGTGAAAAGGATACAACAGCTGAAGGCCCCCCTTTACCCCACCTATCCAGCAGTTATGGTTTACAGATTTAATGCCTAAAACATTACATGGAAAAAGCTTTAAGTAGTCTGTAACCTCCACTTGGAAATGAAATGTGTTTATTAAAGCAAGTACCTATGTTGAGGTATTAAATTCTCTCTTTGGACCAGGTGAACTGGGATGAAGAGAAGGAATGTTTTGAAAGCCTCAGTAAAGAATGTGCTATGTTTTATTCCATTCGGAAGCAGTATATATCTGAGGAGTCAACCCTCTCGGGCCAGCAGGTACTGTGGTGATGCACATTAGCACCCGGGATGGGGATGGGCCTCACACAACCTTTAGCAAATGAAACCTGCCACCTCTGAATTCGTAAGATTTCACTGCACATAAAGCTTCAACATAATGGTCAGCTTTTATTCATGAATTTTTCTTCCTTCTGCTGGTTTGGAAGGTCCCTCTAGAATGATCTCAGTACCTGTCAAATGTGAAAATGCAAGCTGTCACCATGAGAGCTGGGAGACTGAGCTGGTGGATGATCCAGGGCTAGCAAATTCTCGTCTCCCACCGTTAGCCCTCAGGTGTGCAGCCCCAGCCTTCAGGTTCTGCCCCAGTCTCCCCACGCTCATTTAGCTTTGGCTCATTATACATCTGACCACTGCTCTTCCAGGAAAACAGGACAGGTACTAAGGTCAGACCCCTAGCTCTTCTTACAGATCAGCTGTACACAGAAAGGGCCTGGGTGAATGCACTTCCTACTACTGCGGGCTGAACATCATAGTCGGGATCAGACCTTATGTTAGATGCTGCTACAATCAACAGTTTTCCTGAATGGAAACAAAGTTTCCATGGGAGAAAGTCTCTGCCTTCCTTTCCCCTTGTCTCGTGTCTCTCACGTTCAGGGCTGTAGGATCCCTGAGAGGCTGACCAGAGAGGATGTTTCACCAGCAGTAGGTAAAACAGTCCATTGTAACCAGCAAGACTTCCAGGCCCAGTACAGGTCAGCCAGGAAACCACAAATGCTGGGATGTGAGTGGGGCGAACAGGCAGGCTTGTGACCTCGAACGCATCTTTTCCAGAGCAAAGTGTCGGGCTCCCCTGCAAACCCCTGGAAGTGGACTGTGGAACACATTGTTTATAAAGCCTTCCGCTCCCACCTTCTGCCTCCTAAACATTTCACAGAAGATGGAAATATCCTACAGCTTGCTAACCTGCCCGATCTGTACAAAGTCTTCGAGAGGTGCTGACCACGCTCACTTGCAGACTCTGGGCTGTGCGGTTCTTGCACTGCATCCTGACGAGGGTAGGTCTTAGGGTTGAAGATTCCCGTTTGCCCTCTAACTAGTAGCACTCTTTCACGCTTGGTGGATCGACCAGAAATAAATTGTCATATGTGTCCTAACATGATTTCTTATTTAATTTCACTACACTTGAAAGGTTTTCTAGATCCATTTTCACCTACAGTATACTTGTGTTGAAGAATCCAAAAGCAATTTGAAAGCCCTCTGGGCATCTGATAAGAATTCTAAAAAGGCCTTGAAGATTTTATAGATCTTGCTCTGGTTTGGTTCTTGTGTACTCTGGTGACTTTCTAGTATCAGCTGATACGAATTACGTTGGTTCACTTGCCTTGGAAAGAGGTCCCGAACATATAAGAGGCTCTGGTGACACTGAGTATGGAGAAGGCTGAATTGATAATCTGTTACCACCATATGTAGCCAAAGCTAATTAATTTGTAACGAAAAAAAAACTTGCAAGAAGACAGCAGTCCTGATGGAATTTATAACTAGTGTGCACTTTAAGTAAGCCCCCTTTGTTAATGGATCTGAATCCTACCAGCTTAAGATAAAGTTCTAGTTATTCTTGTCTGAAGGATGACATAAAAATATACATTTAAGCTGTAGGTGCCATTACAAGAAGCTGCCTTAACACTAGCCTGCATTAACAGAAATGTGCAGTGAGCACGGGGAGGAAGAACGCCTTCAGTGCGGAGGCAAAATCAGATTACAAGACTCAGTGAAGAACGTTCCATGGGAAAGAACAGGGAACTCTACCTGATGAAGACACGGAGCCATTCCCTTTGGAAGAGGCTGGGACAACAGAAGAGACAAATTTGTTGTACCACAAAAGGGGCAAGGTCAGGTTCAACCATGTAGAACTTCCAAAAAGTTCACAGGCTGAGCAGCCCCGGGCCCGGCTCCAGAACCTCGCCCCCCTCTCCCTCTCACAGCTCCTGCACGGGTGATTGCACCTACTATGACTAGAGAGAATTTATAGGAGGTGTGTGACAGCCATTTTTATGCCTCTGTTGTAGTCCTCAGGTAAGAGTCAAGTTCTGTAGTTGGTCCGAGATCAGGACGAGAAGGCCGCCCACCCCTGTGAGATGCAGCAGATGACATCTGTTCCCATCCTCACTCCCTGTTTGCTTTCTCATCCATTCATGCCCATTCCTGTTCCTGGGATAAAGTACCCCGACAAGTCCCTGCGAATGAGAGGATGGTCTCCATTCAGGACAGTGGTTTCCGTATTTTAAAAATAAAATATGGAACTACAAAGCTCATTGCTCTGAAGAAGGGGGTAAAATTTGTAGAGATTTTCACATTCAAGTTGGCTTTAGCATCTAGTTTCAAGTCTAAACTTTATCTCATGTGCCTTTAATTCATTAGACTTCCCCCAGCATTTGTTCTGAAGATAACAGCCACCATCTCCATAAAACCACCTTGATTCTGAGGGCAAAAGAGAATCACAAATCCTGCAGAGTAGCCACACTCGATGATAAAAGCCCCTTGAACTGGGTGCCTTTAAAGATGAAACTGAAGTTCTTAAAAAGCTGTACATTCCAGATCATTCTCCTTGCGGAGGAGAGAAGAGGGGCAAGGTAAGAGGGGTGGGTGTGGCTGCCTTGAGGTGTTTTAAAGACTCCCCTAGCAAAAATGAATGTGTCGGCAGCCAGCTGTGGTCAGCAAGAGGGTGCGTTTAATAGAGTCTTCAGGCCGACCTCCCCCCTGCCTGTCCCCGCCCCCCACCGGGCTCGTCTGAGGTTTCATTCCACAAATCAGCAGCAGATGAGATACTTCACATGAGATACAGCACAGCTGATGTTGAAGACGAAGGGCCCTACTCTTACTTTAAGAGTGTTAGGCTTTGGACTTACCCGGCCACATGCAATAAAGCAAGTTTTATGTACACTCCCCATATCTTTTTCTAACATTTTCTTATATAAATTTAAATATTTTACAAAAAAAGGCTTTTTCCTCCAAACATAGAAATTTGAGTGAAACATATATTCCCCGCCTGTGAACTTGTTTCTTCACTAAAATATAAATGCTGTCTGATATTAAGGGTAAGTGTCTTTTGGCCGCTGGGGATGACTGAAGTCTGAATTGCACCGTGGAGAAGGCACTTGTGTTTTCCGAGGTCTCCAGCCGAGTTACCTCATTGGGCACTCACAGAGTCGCTGTCCTCCGGAACCTGTGCCAAGGCCTCCGAGTGCCCAGTCACTGAGGCAGCTGGGGAAAAATGGTGAGTAAACTTGATTCTAAAATTATGGAAATTAAAAAAAAAAACAACAGCATGGACCAGTTTTTAGTCTAGAATCAAACTACAAACGAAATCCAGAGTATTCATTCATGAAGATTCAAACCTGTTTCATTCTCATAAATTATAAAATACAAAGGTGGCTATTTTAATGACAAAACTCCAACAGTACTGAAGGGGGGTCTGTGTCAATGGACAAAAAGTCAGTCCCTCTGGGAGGGGCCCCAGGAGCGGCGCCTGGGCCGGAGGGCAGCCTCCTACTGCTGGGCCAGAAGTGCTGTCCTGTTGGCCTTCATCTTCTCCAGCCGCTTGGCCAGGTGGCTGTTGGTCATCTCCATCTCCTCAATCTTGTCCAGTGCTGTTCGTAACTGCAGACAGGGAGGGCCCAGTCACTTTACATGGTCACACACGAAACCCAGTGCCGCTTGAGTGTGCCCCCGCCCCCCGCCTGCGACACGGAAGCACCACCCACTGGGCCTTGCACAGCGCCCCGCACGGCGCCCCGCGGCCTCGCCTCTCTTCCGCCACCTGGCAGCACCGAGCAGGGACACTAAGCCTCAACCCCAGAAAGGACAGCCAGCAGGTGGGGAAACAGACCGGCTCCACCACAAAAGGGAGACCTATCCTTTCTCTCAGTCTCTAACTGACCGAAACCTAAAAGTAAATGGCAGTCACCGCGCAGGTCGAAAACCAACACCGAAGAGTAAGAGACTCCACTGCGGTTCCCTTAAGATTGAACCAGGAGGGGCGCCTGGGTGGCTCAGTTGGTTAAGCAACTGCCTTTGGCTCAGGTCATGATCCTGGAGTCCAGGGATCGAGTCCCGCATCGGGCTCCTTGCTCGGCAGGGGGGTCTGCTCCCTCTGACCCTCCCCCCTCTCATGTACTCGCTCTCTCTCATTCTCTCTCTCAAATAAATAAATAAAATCTTAAAAAAAAAAAAAAAAAGATTGAACCAGGATTCAGTTCCTCAGGCAGCGAAGGATCTGTTCTTTGTACGAATGTGAGCATGCAAAAGCAGGTACCTCTCGCTGTAGCTTCCTCTTCTCCGCCTTCAGTTCGTCTTCCACTTTCTCGGCGTTCTCCGCGGCGGTCTTATACCTCAGCACCTGGCCCTCCAGCCGGCTGATCTGTCAACAAGAGAACACGGGCCTCTGCTAATGGCCACCGGGGGCCCCTTTCTCGCAGCCACATGGAAACACAGCGTCATTACAAATCCCAAGTCATCCCCTCACGGTGAGTCAGAGGGCCTCTCTGCGCCCGACGGCTATTTATAGATCAAGAAATGTCCCCAGAGAGGAATACAGCTGGAGAGTCCTTATCGAGCCGATTTCCCGTGTTAAGTTTATGATGAACATATTGTTTAAGTGCCAAAGTAACACTGTAGGGCAAGACTCACTAAATGGAAAAGCTTTTAGACTTTTTGAAATGTACAATAAGGGATTTTCAAATTACAGTCTTCCTGAAGTCTCTCGGAAATAATCTGGAAAAAAAGTGAATTATAGCTACAGTCTTCTGCATTTTTACAGCTAATAGAAGGCTGAGGTGTCCTGCCAGGTTTTCTCTGCTGGCTTTTGTACTTTATAATAGAGAGCTTTTATAGAGACCCCACTGCAGAGGCAGCCCAAAGAAACCCAGGTACTCCTGGAGTTAGCCACTCGGGTGCAGGAAGTTTCCAAGGGAGTGCAAATCACTTGGTAGTGCACTGAAGTACTTACATTCTGCTCCAACGTGGCTATATCCTGTTCTGCCTTTGAAAGCTTAAATTTGTATTCACTAATTTGTCTATTGGCATCTCCTAGAAGAGAAGAGAATAGTGA
Organism: Mirounga leonina; assembly: GCF_011800145.1. NCBI lineage: Eukaryota > Metazoa > Chordata > Mammalia > Carnivora > Phocidae > Mirounga > Mirounga leonina. The sequence continues at coordinate 5,645,549 of NW_023270268.1, forward strand.
ATCACCTGTCAGAGAGCAGGTGTGACCTCAGGCAGTGACAGCCTCTGCAGCCCAGGAGGGGACCGAGTGCAAATGCCCACGGGCAGCCACGGCACCGCCCGCAACCTGGGCTCTACAACGGCTCTCCTGCCAGAAGCTCTAGCACCTGATCCCAGCATCCCTTGGACCAGGGAGGTGGAAGAAAATTTACTCTTTACCCCATGGTGGGGGGAGGCCGACCTTTGAGCAAGGAGCCCTGTCAGTGCATCGGTGGCCCCCGCCAAACTTAGGTGCTGCCCTTCCCCCAGGAGCCTCCAGTTTCCCTCACCTTCCTGCCTTCCGGGCTCCCTCTGGCTGCCACACCTTGAGGGTCTTGCTCTCCCTGCCTCTGACTGAAGTCCTCGGCACCCTCTGGCATGACTCTTGCTTAGTCCCCTGTAACTTCGCCTTCCCCATGGCGTTTTATTGGCACTGTTTTTGCTAACACTACTCGTGCTTTCTGAACACTGTACGTGAGGAGAGGCGCCCTGGCTCTGCCTTCTTCAGTCTACCTCTGTATCTCGCCAAGGGCTTTGTGCATGTGCTTAGTAAACATCTGCTCAAAGAAATGCTTTTTAGTAACATGTGGTGGTAATATGATGGGTAGACTTCTAAATCATCAGTTGTACTTCTGACCTAAGAAGTCATTTAAAATGAGAAGTTAAAAAACTCCCTCCAGCAAACCAAATTTAACAAAAATCACTCTGAAATGATTATAGGGTAGGAATCATAAGGCCTAAAGGAGATAAACCAAATCTAAGCTATCTAACTTAAGAACTTTTCTGCTTTTCCACATTACTGAGGTTACAACTACTTATATAATTTTGAGGGAGAGGTTCTTCTCACGGGTAGTTACTGTCACCTGAAAAGTAATGGGGCTATAAAACTCTCACCCCAAAAGCCCCTCTGGCAGAGAGAGACAAGAGTTCCTACTGCTGGGCTCTAAAACACAAGCTTCAGGATCTGGTTAATTCATCCCAGCCACTTATTAATTATCACAATGTGCTGCTTCCTTCTCATGGCAAACCTCCCTTTCCTTCCTGTTTTCAAGAGTGTAAGTCCTTCATCTTTGCCATTTCGTGCTGGCCATGAAATTCCATTCAATCACACCATGCGTATATCCCTGGGCTTCCTTTGCCGGCCAGGCCCGTCTATTGGGTCCCCCTGAGCCCACCTCATTCTACAGTCACTCTGGGTCCTTCCCAGATACCAGCTCCATAACGCCCACCTGCCCTAGGAGCAGTCACACTTAAGACATGCCCGTTCTCCCTCAGTGTGACTCCTTTGGATTTTGCTGCTTTAGGCCAATCTACCCCCTGCCCTCTCTCTAAGACTGTTGGCAGCCATTGTACTGGTCCAGCTGATCATCACAGCCTCCCAGCTAGTCAGTCTGCCTCTCATACCCATCTTCATCTATCCTCCACACCAAAGTATTTCTAGAATAAAATATTCAACAGGAAGTGTCACGAGGGTCCCAAATGATCTCTAATAAAGGACATGACACTAACCTGAAAAGCCAGTATTAATAGTATCAATAAGCCTTAATCCAAGAAGCCTTTTCTATTTAGCCTAATGCAAAAATATTTAGATGAAAAAGCCAGGAAATAACCGATATTTTAAAATAAGTTATCAGAAAAGCCACAATTCAAACTGAATAAAAAGTAAGTCTCCCCTCTCCACAAACGATACGTTATCTAACTATATATGAATGGCTGCTGACCTCCCCCCACCATGGAGATTACTGTAAACACAGCAGGCATTTTAAAACAACGTGGGGTCAAAAACAGAAAGGGAGAAAAACTGCATGAATAGGCTTACTTTCTGGCCTTGTTTTAAATTCCAGCTTATAAAGATTAATTTGGTTAATAAAACTTCTGGCAAAGTTCTGAAACTACTCAGCATTAGTGTGAGTTAGTTCCAAATATATCCGTTCACTATCCAAGATAGATTCCACAAGAAAAATGTCGTTAAGAAGGGTGCTATATGGGAGCTGACAGTTGACCCAGGTGTGGAAGAGGACAGTGCCAGGACACTGTTTCCAAAATGTCTAGAAATCACTGCATTAACCCGGTCCTCTTGTAATCCATTCCCTGAAGTGCAGAGGCTACTAGAAGCCTCTACTTGGCTGCACCACTGATCGGGACTACTTTCTGGGCTCGCTGAGGACTAAGCAATCTCTGTAACCTGGCTCCCCGAGAGAAATGCGCATCAAGACCGGCGGCGTGCCTGCAGTCGCGCTCCTGGAACACAGCCTCCCCACAGAGCGGCCCTGGCCTGGCTGCGGTACCTACTCTGCATCTCGATGAACTGCAGGTCGGAGCCGTTGTGCAGCCCCGCCGTGTCAGCCGCCGAGCCCTCGCTCCGGGAGCACTTCTGCCGCTCCTCCTCCAGCTGCAGCTTCAGCCTCCGGATCTGAAGTGGAAGGAGAGGGCCGTCACGAGATCCATAGGACACGGTGGGTCCTCAGCCCCACAAGTCATCCGCCCAGAACTTGCGTGCCTACCACGGGGCCACACTGCCGACATGCTGGCGACAAACTGGGAACATCAGAAGGAGTGAAGCTCCAGGACCAGGTGTCCCAATCAAAGCAGCCCTATTTTATGATTTGTGTAGGCTGGTGGAATGGCAGATCTTGTCAGGGTTTTTCACTACTTTTATTAAAATTCCATTTTTAATAAAATTCTTTTGTCTTAGAATTAGGGTAAATACTGTAGGTTAAATATTTAGGAAACTTAAATATTTTAAAACTTGAAGTCAATTAAATATTAAGTAAATTTAATGAAAATAGTAAATTAAGTATTAAATATTAACACCTAAATATTAGGTTAAATACTTAGAAAAGCCTTTTGTATGCAGAAATAATTGGAAATATATTTTTGAGTTTGGCTACACAGTTGATCTACCTTATTTTACCCAAAATAAAGGATGTTTATAGTAGCTTATTCATAATAGCTCCAAACTGGAAATAATCCAAATGTCTACCAACAGGACGACAAACAAACTATGGCACATCTACACAGTGGAATTACTACCCAGCAAGAAAGGGGAAAGCACTACTGATACGTGCAACACGGCTGAGTCTCAAAATAAGCAAGCTGTGTAGAAGATGCCAGACAGAAGAAGAGGACGTACTGTATCATTCCAATTACATAAAACTCCACAAAATGGAAACCTAATCCACAGTGACAGAAAGCAGATCAGTGGCTGCCTGGAGGTGCAGGGGGAGAGGGAGGCTCAGGAAGGAAGGGACACTCAAGGACACCGAGACTTTGGAGGGGTTATGAATATTTTCACCGTTCTGACTGTGGTCATGGTTTCATGAGTATTGTTATGGGTTGAGATGTGTCCTTACAAAACTCATATGTTGAAGTTCTAACTCCCAGTACCTCAGGATGTGAACTTATTTGGAAACGGAGTCACTGAAGATGCATTTAGTTAAGCTGAGATGAGATCATGCTGGAATAGGGTGGGCCCCTAATCCAACATGACTGGTGTCCTTCTGAAAAAATGCCAGATGAAGAGAGAAAGACACGCACAGAGGAAAATGATGTGAAGACACACAGAATGCTACTCACAAGTCAAGGAATGCCACAGACCGCCAGCAAAGCACCAGGAGCCAGAAGAGAAGTGTGGGACAGATTTCCCTTCACAGGCCTCAGGGGGACTAACACTGCTGCCACCCGACCTTGGGCATTTGCTAATCTCCAAAACTGTGCAGACAGGAAACTTCTGTTCCTCTAAGCCACCCAGTTTGTGGTACTTTGTTAGGGCAGCCCTCAGAAACTAATATGGTAGGTGCATTTATTTGTACACTTTATGTACAAACAGCTTATTCTACATCAGTTATACCTTAATAAAGCTGTGGGGGTTTTTTCATTTGCAAACTGAAGAAACTAAAAATGAATCAAATGCAAAGGGACTCAGGGTTGGGAAAAGACAAGGCCCAATGGAGACAGGAGCCCCGCACACACGGAGAACAAGAGCAGATGAATAGACGTGTACTGACGCTGAGGCCCCCAGTCCAGCCTCAGTCCCCAGAATGCTGCCAGCAAGACTGCTCTCTGCATGAGAGGACTGGGGGATGTCTCCCTGTAGAACTGTGTGCCTAGTCTAACGTAAAGACCAACATATCCACGCCAAAATTTCCCAACAAAACACCCAGCCCCATCAGCCTTACCCATGCTCAGAGCTGCCTATCAGCGTTTTAGTACTCCCCATCCCGCCCTGAAACGTAGGGCCAAACAAATACACATACAAGAGCATCAGTTAGGAAATAAACTATGCATGTGGAAGGAAACAGCAGAGACAGTGACGAACTATCAGTATGCTCTGAGGTAAGTGAAAATATCTATATCCTGGAAATGACTACAGAAACACAAACCCAATGGAAGTATTCAAAGACAGAGTTGAGAAAATCATTTAAAAGTAGAGCAAGAGATCAAAAGGGATGGACAAACAGGAGAGAAACAAAAAAGTTAAAGCGCTGATCCCAGAGGTCTACTGCCCCTTCCTTCAGGAATCAGAGCCATGTTTCCCCGAATGCCTACAACTCTTTTATCAGCAGAGATCTGGGGAGCACTACAGCTCAGAACTACAGCGGGGAGCTGCCTCTGGGACCAAGACCGAACCTCCCCAGGCCTCCTTCACCTTTCATCATCGAGGGTCAAAGGTGAGTGTGATGCTCAGAGTTAAGGGGGCTTCCCTAGCTGGGACCCCATCAACAGTGGTCAAGGGAAAGCCTGGGCACTAGGACCAAGTGGGCCACATCCCCAGTGGGGAAAGGGCGAGCTCTGCACTGGGAGGAAACCCATGCTTCCCAGACACCTCTACCCTTTCAACATCTGCCTTGAGTTTTCATTATCCCCATCATCATGTCCATCTCAAAAACAGTCATCCTCCTACACTCTTCCCCGAAGGGCTCTGTACAGCCGTCGCCCCCATCTGCACCTCCTAACCCTTCCCAATGCCTGAAACTCTGGATTACTATTTCCCCTCATCCTCAGTTTCTTCTCTTAAGTGGTCCCTTTACCTAGTGCATTAGCAGAAACCCATTCCCCCCTGAGAAGCCTGTTCCCTTTGCAGCCCTCTGACCTTCTGGTGATCTCTCCCAGAACCCTCCTACCACTGAGCCTGAGAACACAACACATGACCTGTGTTTGTGCTGCTGCCCAAATATTCTCCCTCGATGCTCCCTAAAATTCCTGCTTCCTGACCTCCTCCCCTCCCAATTCCACATACCAACCACCCCTCATCCCTGCCATCGCCCCACTCCTTCACCATTTACCTCCTGACTTGTGCTCCCTCAAGTATAGCCTGAGCAATTTCAAGATTCATCTAGGTAGATGATTTCTCCTACAACCGATGGCAGTTTCCAAAACACCTCCTCTCCAAGGATCTTGACGTCTCTCCCTTCTTGCCCTCATTACTCTCCCATAGTCACATACTGGATCTCGCACTCGATTAAGTGCAGTCCCTGCATGAGTCAGTCCCATTATCTGCTCTCTAACCTCTACTCCTGGTCTTTCCAGCTCCCTCTCTCAGGAACCCAAATCCCAGTCTTTCAATCCCACTTCTATTTCTCATCTTCTTTCCACTGGGCCTTGACATCTTCCTGGATTACCCATTAGCCTCATTACCCACTTCATCTCTGCAGTCATCATTATCAATACTGTCCTCCACATGCCTTCACCTCCTCTGCCCAATTACACTCCCGGGTAAAATCCCACTCCACCCACCCACGCCTGCACCTATGGCCACTCAATGTACAGTAAGTGCGGTCACACAGACCTCGAACATACCATATAACTTACATATTCATTCCGTCTCTTGTTCATTGTCTGGTCTCCTCCCACTAGAATGTAAGGTCTACTAGTGGCAGGGATTATTTAACTGATTTGTTCACAGAAATATGCCAAATGCCTGGAATAGAGCCTGTTGAAGAGTGGAATCTCATTCACGTTCGCATGACTGAATAGGAGTTTCAAAAAGAGATAACAGAATATGGGAAGGGGGAAAACCAGTCAAGAAATTTTCCCAGGATTGAACGATAGGAATTCCTAGAATTGACAGGGGCCCAAACCACATCACTGTGAAACTTCCAAATAGGAAGGAGAAAGTATGATATAAGCCGCCAGAGAGGGAAAAGAGTCACAGACAAAAGATGAAAAATCAGAATGCCCTTGAAATCCTCAACGTGCTAGCTTCCATACTGGAAGCCAGAGACAATGAAGCAATTTCCTAAAAAAAAAAAAAAAAAAAGGAAAATGATTGCAATGTAGAATTCTATATCCAAACTGTTAATCAAGTAATAGGGTAAAATGAAGCCATTTTCAGGCCTCCAAAGTTAAGAAAAATTTACAGCCTATATACCCTTTTCTCAGGAAGTTACTGGGGGATGTACCAAAAAGAGAACAAATAAAAAAGGAGGAAGGCCTAAGGCACTGCAAAAAGGGAATCCAACCTGAACCAAAGACAGAGGAAAGCCTAGGTAGCAACGAAGGGCAAGGCCGGCTGGGCGCAGACAGAGCGGGCCGTGATGTTCCCAGTGGGCCAGGTCGGATGCTCCAAGAACTCAGCAAGTGGAACTGAGAGCATGCTTGGTGCATCTGAAAACGGTAAGAGCAGATTTCCTACCGTTGCAGACGCGGCAGCTACACTGGTAATAAATACACAGGAAACCAAGCAGAGGAAAAGAAAAGCCACAGGATTAACTCTGGGGGAGCTAGAGCTGTGAAGAGGAGGGAAGGTGGCCCTGCAATGTTGTGGGGCTCCACGGCAAGTGGCACTCACAAGTCCTGAGAACACGCGCAGACGGGAGGTGCGCCGGGCCTTCACCAGGAGGACAGGGGATGGGAAGGGTGTGCGTGCTGGGGACAGAAGGCTAGATGGTCATCTTCCACAGAGGGATGTCAACAGTGCCCCAAACAGAACCATCAAGAAGCAACGTGAGCGTGTGGGACAGAAATACACAAGAACAGGACACATGGAGAGAATGTGCTAAACCAATCGGAATGGACAGGGGTAAACGTGAGGAGGCAGAGCACGGAACTCCTGTCTTGACAACAAGCTTCGTACCACTATTTAACTCCTTAAACTCCAGGTCTGATACATTTTTTTTTAAAGAACAGGAAACAACAAAGAGGCAAAATATGAATTTATCTTTCTGTCCTTCCAATCTTGAGTACTGATGTTTGAAATAAGCATGTTTCTTTCTTGTGTATATTTTAATTCGCTAATGTTTTGCCATGTGATTTATTTAGTCCATTAAATTAACATTACCTTCCAGTGAGAAGAATGCCTTTACCTGTGATAGTAGCTCTTCCTTTTCTCCAGCAAGTTTTCGTAGCCTGACATCTAAAACAAATGGAAAAGGTTGTAAACTCAATTTGTGAGGATATAATACCAAAACAATTAAAAATTATTCTTGAAATTCAAAAACACCATACATTATCTGACAACTTACAGCTTTCAATATCAAAAGAAATGAAGGCTTAAGTTAAAGGTGCTAAGGAAAAGTACTTAATTATTCAACACATATTTCCACACAACAGATAGCTATCAAGGCACTAAATACAACATTTGCTCCCAAGGGTAGTGATTTTCCACTGAAAGACAAACCAAAGTACAAAGATCACTTCCTTATTTAAAAAATGTGCAAGCGGGTGCCTGGATGGCTCAGTCGTTAAGCATCTGCCTTCGGCTCAGGTCATGATCCCAGGGTCCTGGGATCGAGCCCCGCGTCGGGCTCCCTGCTCGGCGGGAAGCCTGCTTCTCCCTCTCCCACTCCCCCTGCTTGTGTTCCCTCTCTCGCTGTCTGTCGAAAAATAAATAAAATCTTTAAAAAAAAAAATGTGCAAGCTTTCACCAGCAGACAGACAACTAGAATGTTGGGGTGCTCCCACAGATTTAAGTCTCACAGGAGCAAACAAAATCTGGGAGAGAAGACAGACGGGGTACCAGGGGGCCTGGGTGGGGAGGGTGGAACAGGGAAAATGAGAACACAACACGGAAGAGGCAAAGGCCTACACAGGCGAGTGGGGGCCCAACTCGGAGGTGCAGGCAGTCAAGGGCTAATCTGAGGCCTGCTGCAGGATTGCCAGGGCTTGCTCCTGGCCTGGGGGGAGGGCCGCTGCTTCCCAAGCATGCCATTAACATAAGCCCCTCCGGGTGAGGGGGACCACAGATGAGTACAAGCAGCAGGCGACTCCGAGCCAGCGCCTCCCACAACCAACTAGGGTCACGGCCAAATGTTAAGTCCTGGCTTCCCCAGTACCTTCCAAGCAAGCAGGGGAAGCCCTGGGCTGCCCCCAGCCACACACTCAGTGCATTCTCTCGAGCGGCTCCCATTGCCTAGCCCGCATCCTCTGCTATATCAAAGTGCTCTGTTTCTGCAATTCTGTGCATCGGAGAATGTATTTACTATCTCTGAAAAAGTCCCACTCCTCTAGGAAACCTACACATATATGAAAACAAAAGAAAAAAAAGTGAGCTGGTGTTAGAGTATCTGTGTTTTCCTTCCTCTAGAACAGAATTCTTCGTGGAGCCAATGGATGGGCATCTGTGTGGTTTCCTGGGAGAGGTGTTATTAAAGTCTCAAAGGCTTAAATTTAAGAGGCTTAGATGTTAAGAGGCTCAGAAGCCCTGCTCTAAAAAGAACACTCTTCTAAGATCTGACTTCTTGGTCACCTGTTTCTTGCCTTAAGAAATGCGGTAGCAAAGAGCTACAGGACCCCGGGATAAGTAGCAGAGCATAAAACCAGATTCTCCAGGAAGCAGAAACTTAAAACATACCTGGGGAAGTCCCCTACCAGCCCACCGGTTCCTTGGGACACATACGCTGGATTATCTCTTCCAGGAAGGTTTGTATTTAAGTAAAAAAGCAATGTGTATACACCAACATGCTTCCATCCAGAGGCCTTACAGTGACCCAGATGCTGGTTTCCCAAGTTCAAGGGTGCCTAAAGACACTGTGCCCAGATTTCTTCCCGTGAAGAATTCAGTTAAACCTCAGATAGCCCTGTGTTGTTTTGTTTTCCAAGATGGGCTATGAGTAAGCCGGAAGTCTAGCAGAACAGTAAACCCAAGCCAAGAGAGCAGCAACTGTGTCCTACCTAGTGGACCTTCTCCTGCAGACTCCAAGACCTGAGCAGCCTCCTGAGACACCACGGTGATGGCTCCAACCACTGGTTCATGACTGACATCACCATTGGGAGTGCCATCGGGGATTATAACTAAGCCATGTTTCTGTGGAGAAGGAGAAAACCCACCATCACAAAACATGGCCCACATGGCAGTATGCTCTGTGAGGTGACTGTGACAATATGTTTGCCACAGATAACACCAGGTTAGAACTAGTTACATGGAATATAGGTCCGTAGAAGAAATGACTGAAACCTACCAAATCTGCATTGAAGAATGAACACTGGTTTGTCTTTGGGCTGAGAAAAATAACAGGATGAAAGGAAGGAAGACTAAAGCAGTGAGGGACTTGGAACTCCAGGCTAAAGCTAACGTACCTCTCCTGTCTTCACTGTCTCCTTCAGGTCAGCCAGCTCCTCTCTGAGCGTATCTCGCTCATTCCTAAGGCAGGCAATGTATTCTTTCTGTTTCTCTAGGGCCTGGTTTTAGACAGGGTAGCAAGGGAAAGAATGGCACAGAAAAAGAGCAAGTGAAAGAGGTAGCAGAGAGCACCTACTTCAAATAAACAAAGATAAAGGCATAAAAGACAAGGGAGCGGTAAAAGCTTGGAAACCGGCAGTTAGATATGGGAAGAAGTACAAAGTCATATGGACACACATCTCCACAGGAGAGTTTTAACAGAAACTGATTAATCGTGCATCAATTCGCCAAAACATGCTTATCACATCAGGCTGGAGAACTGATCTTTCTTTTCCAGTTGATGAAAAAAAAAAACAGGAAAAGGAAGATGAAGACAGCAGTTATATTAAAGTTTTCCTTACTGACCTTACTACATTTTCATACGGTGACCCAAACAAGCAAACAAATACATTTCATGTTTAACTAAAATTGTTCACTCAAGAATACAGTGAAATTTTTTAAGAAAACTAATTTTAAAATTTTTTAGTTAAAAAAATTTTAATGGCCCTGGAAGAAAAAATAACCAGTATGCACAAGGTATTTTAATTAAATATTGGCTATAGTGAGTGTTCTCCAAGCAGTGTGGCAAAATATTCCTCAAATACCACTTAATTCAAAATAGCTAATCTCCAAAGGGATTCCCAAGGACCTGTGTTTCGTTAATTTAGTTAAATACAATTAAGAATCTGGTTTCTGATACACCTCTCTAAGTGGGAAAAAGGAAAATAAAACACTGACAAAATAAATACAGCCCACCTATGGAGTGCGGCAGAATATGTGTTTGGGGGTCAGGCTTTTGAGTCCCGGCACGTACTAACTTACCTAAGCCTCAGATTTCTCATCTGAAAGACAGAAGGGACAACAGTAGTACCACCCCACGTACACAGCATAAGCACTGCTGCCGTGCGAGTCCCAGGAAGGCTCAGGAAAAGCCTACCACTTTCTTTCCACTTGGATCACCAGTCCCCCCCACCCCCACCCCCTCCCCGCCTGAATCACAACTGTCAGAGCTGAGGCCAACGGGGCAGATGCAGGCACACGCCTGGGTCATCAGTGACAAATCAGATCTGTTCTATGTAATGAAATAACCCAGAATTCAAAACATACCCCAGGCAAGCAGTCTATGCGGACACCTGACGGCTGGACTATTCTGAAAAAGCCTTTCTCTACACAAGTGTTCCTATATTTCATATTTTCTCCCAGCAGCCCCAGTAGGCCAAGAAGTTTAACTACAACAGGTAACTTTCCTCTCAGTTTATGGGGTTAGAAATGAGCCAACTGCTTCATTACTGACTGCTGAGTAGTTGGACAATGTTCTAAATCATTCTAATCTTACTGTGCACCCAAACTGGCAATAAGGGACGCTAGCGACCACCAACCGTGTGGCTCGAACTATACAGCAGGCACGCTACAAAGACATATAATTTTGCCCTAATATATTTATATATATATAATTTCTCCCTTATATATCCTGCACTTGTCTTATCCCCATTTCACAGATCAGAAAATTGAAGCTCAGAGGTTTTATATATATATATATATATAATTTTTTTTGCCTGAAGTCGAAGTGCCAAAGCCAGAAAGTGAATCCAGTTCTTTTTGGTTTCAAAGCCTTTGCATACTTTTTCTATATCACAGCCCCAAGAAGACCACAATTATGTTTCCTTACTGTCATCCCAGATGCTGCTGGAAAAGTAGTCAATAAGTAGCCCTACCCCATACTTACCCAAACTGCAACACCAATATCTAATTTCCTTCCAGCAATTTACATTCACACCATATGGCATGTCTTGAGTCTGCCTTTGTATTAATCATTTCAGTTTCTAGCATCACGAGGCATTTACCACCCTAACACTTCAAGCTACTATTACTACTCCATTACATTAATAACAAATGTTAACATCAGGACAAAAAAAGCACAAGCAGTATTTTCCCATCTGTTGACAGGCACTTTAACCTCTGTGGGGTTAGATATCTGTGGGTTATCGGCATCTGCGTGCACAGTTACACCATGCATCACCACGTATGACAGGGTCAGTGATCACCGCCACATGCTCTACATAAACACCACCGCTAAGTACACAAGATCTCTTAGGAACAGACCAATTTGAAACTAGAAATTCTAGCAAATGCTAGAAAATGCCATTTGCTCTTCTTCCTACATCTTATAGCAATGGGTTTTATCTTTGCTTTTGGACTTTTTAACTTCATCTTCCCATAATTATGGACGGGAAAATAAAATACATCCTATAAGTTCTCCCATTTCACCACAAAGTTTGGAGGCTACTGAAATACCTTATAATTGGAGCAAATGTAGTCACGCCGGATCTGAAACCCTCTGTAGCACCTGACCATAAAACCGCTACCCTGTGTTTGCATTCAGTAATAGCTCTTAGAGATTTTTTTCCCCTGCTTAGAATAAAAACTACATGCTTGTGGAGATCTAAATAATTCTTTGCCCCTGACCTAACCTCAAATTCTAGTGTCAAGAAGCCTGAAAGATATGTGTAACAGGTTGAACTCGGGGGGCAAAAGGTTATTTCTCCATATAATTCCATGGGCCATAAATCTCTTTAGTCAGAATGGGATGGAGTCTCACATGGGGCTATCCAGATACACCAGTCCTTTGTATGTGCTTATTCCACGTGTAGCCACCTGGCACTTGGAACTGCTTTAGGGCTACAAGCATGACCACAAGGATCGATGAAGGAGAGCCAAAGAAAACCAAACTCTAACCTGAGAATAAAGGTCAGGTGCCTTTATTAAGTTACTAACTTTAAATCTTGAAAATGAAACTAGAGACAAAGGATACGTGAGGTAGTCACTGACTAAAGTGAAAATGTGTCTTGTGCGAGTCATGGGAGGACCACACTAGGATCGCTATCAGAAAAACCGGTAACAAGTGCTGGTCATGGAACCCTTGTGCAGTGCTGATGAGAATGGAAAATGGTACCGCTGCTGTGGAAGACAGTCTGGCTATTCCTCAAAAAACTTCAACATACCACTACCATATTATGCAGCAATTCCACCCCTGGGTATCAACCCAAAGAAATGAAAGCAGGGCCACAGAAGGGTACTTGCAAACTCATGTGCACAGCAGCATTATCCACAATAGCCAAAAGGTGGAAGCAAACCCAGTGCCTGTTGACCAACCGATGAATGGATAAACAAAATGTGGTACATACGTACAACGAACTATCCTTTGGCCTTAAAAGGAAGGACGTTCTGACACATGCCCGACCACAGTTAAACCTTGAGGACATTATGATAAGTGAAATAAGCCAGTCACAAAAAGACAAGGACTCTAGGATTCTACTTATATGAGGTACCTAGAATAGTAAATCCAGAGAGACAGAAAGTAGAATGGTGGCTGCCAGGGACTACAGGGAGGAGGACGTGGGGAGCTGTTTCATGGGCACAGTTTCGGTTCTGCAAGATGAAAGAGCTCTGGAGGTGGATGGTGGTGACGGCAGCACAACAGTGTGAATGTACTTAATACCACCAAACTCTACACTGAAAAATGGTTAAAGTGGTAAACTTGACGTTATTTGTATCTTACCACGATTTAGAGGGTTTCCTAAAAGTCAAAGGAGGGACCAACTATTGATACACGCAACTTGGATAAATCTCAAGGGAATCATGCTGAGTGAAAAACATAACCCCAAAGGGTTAAATACTTTTTAATTCCATTTATATAATGGTCTTATAATGGCAAAATTACAGAAATGAGAACAGATTAGTGGTTGCCAGGGCTTGGGGAGGAGTAGGGAGGGTAGCAGATGAGGCCATAGAAGGGCAACAGGAGACATCCTTTGTGGTAGTGAAAATGTTCTGTATTTTGCCTATAGCAAGGTCAATATCCTGGCAGTGATACTGTACCATAGTTTTTGCAAGGTGTTCCATTTGGGGAAGACTGGATAAAGGGCATACAGGACCTCTCGGTATTACTTCTTGCAATTGCATGTGAATCTACAATTACCTCAAAAAAAGTTTTCTTAAGTTTAATTTTTTAAAAAAGCCAAAGGAACACATTATTATATACCATACAGAAAGAAGATAGCCACTTATTCATTCAACAATGCCATGAATATTTAAAAGTCAAATAACTTGTCTTAACTATGAGCACATCTTTTTGGTAGAAAATAAATTTTTGTTTTATTTTGAATAGCTGTTTTATTGGACTGAGTGGTTTGGGGTTTTCCTACGGCTGATCCAAAATAATCGGTTTAAATACTAAGATAATTATACAAAATAGAAATCATGGACCTACAGATCTGTGCGAAAGAAAATTATGTTAAGGTCCTAAAAGAAGACCATTCTAGATAGTGACCAGACTTTAGCCTTTACAAATTACCTACTTTGTGCCGTACATTTTTTCACATCTCATTTAAAATTCCCCAAGTAAAAATGTAAATAAGATCAGTAGTTCACAATCAAAATTTCAAAACTCTTAACAGTGGTTATATTCCAGAAGGCTCTTCCAGCTTTGGGTGGAATTTTAGAAACTCAGTATTTAAATATTAAAAGCTCTTAAGAAGTAATTTTGTTTCCCATGTGTTTATTAATAAGAGGATGGGGGGCGGTACCTGGGTGGCTCAGTCAATTAAGTGTCCTGCCTTCTGCTCAGGTCATGATCTCGGGGTCCTGGGATCCAGCAAGTAGGGTCCCTGCTCAGCGGGGAGTCTGCTTCTCCCTCTCCTTTGCCCCGCCCCCCAGCTGGTGCACTCTTGCTCTCTCAAATAAATAAATAAAATCTTAAAAAAAAAAAAAGAGGGTATGTCCTTGGATGTATGAAAAGAACTGGATACGAGAACCCCTCCCCCCAACAATGAACGGTATGACCCAGAAGACTGCTCATCCAGGCATGTCTATCACAGGTGTTCTTGGGGATCTTTGCCGACTTTTCCCTAGGCCACCTAACCTCAAGCAGAACAAAACTTTCTATGTTCTCAGGACAAGGGCTTCCTTCCTTCTCTCTGCCTCCTCCGCCATAGCCCTTCCCAGACAAGGTAAGCCTCTGGCAGCTATGGCTGCGTGGCACCCCCAGTGCAGGACAGGGAACAGAGCTCACAGCGTGAGATGGGGCGCATGTCAAAGGGTGACACAGGATAACTGGTGGGAATTTTTCCAGCCTCCTGTGCACTTGGAATCTACCTAAAGGGTTTAGCGAAAAAAGCACTGAAGACTTTCCTTATCTGGGCCCCCGCTTTGGGGAGTCATGGGGTTATAATTAGAGATGACGTCATGGTTTGGCAACTCTGGCAAATCTTACATTCCTATCCACGTCCGTAACTAAATTGATGTTAATCTCTTCCTATTTTATTCACCAAGGATTTATGGGATGCTAATTACTTGTCCTCCACCCCCCACTCACTGTTCTCTTGCTTCTCATCCAAAATTCTTGCAATGTAAGGTTATCAAGTTACCCACAGAGTTTGAATTAAATGCCTGTGGCTGCTTCTGGATGAGAATCCTGGGGAAATAAGCTTCCCTAGAAAGTTCCTACTTTGTAGGTTTCACAAAGCCCAGAGTCCTGCTAGCAAGAAGAGTTCTTTCCAGGCACAGTATCAAGTTTTCCCCTGGAAGTTTTTTTCTGTCTTCTCCTTATTCCCATTTCAGTGTATAAATGCTCAAAAATAACCAAAAGGACAGATTTTTAGGAATCTCTAAATTAGATTATATTGGTCTATTCCTCATCAATGAGCTTCAGACCAAAGCCCAATTTCATTTCATACCCTAATGTTTTTATCTTTCCAAAGAAGTGTCTCCTGGAGGTCAAACACCTCTTTTGTCACGGTGTCTATTTTCTGCTGCATTCGCTGATTCTCCTGCAGAGGAAGTGGGAAGAGAAGTAATAAAAGAGCAGAAAGAAAAAACGGAGGGGGTCAGAGGGAAGAAAAGAGAACAAAAAATAAAGCTGATAAAGAAACTTAACAAAGGGAGAAAGAAAGTCTGTGCTCAACAGGCAAAGAGTTGCTTGCTAAAGGGAAAGATGACGTCCAGTGTCTTGGCGACAAGACTCCCACTGGCTTGCCACAAGGGAAGTGGGAAGAACAGCTCTGTGGCAGCAAGCCAGTTAGGGTTTGTGTGTACACGCAGCTCCATGTGTGTGCTCTTCCTCTGAGAACTGCCTTTTTTCCAAACATGGAACAACTTACATTTCTAGAGAGGGAAATTCAGATTTGCTCATGAACACATGATCCTTATCACAGAGAACAAGCCGTAGTTTTAAACTTTATTTTCTTAAGCAGAACTAAAAAATACAAGACATATCTCAGCTTAATCATTTTGAATTTGTTAGCAGAACCTATGACAGCAAGAATATCATGAATTCGAAGGAATAGTCATATTTTTAGTTTAGTCTAGTTTTTTAGAAAAACTAGAATTCAGCATGTAGCAATTCTTAAACAACGAGGCTCAATTTATACCCTTGAATATGTAACAGGTTTTCTTTTAAGAATTATTGGTAAATTACCATTTCCTACTTCCTACTTACACACTTCTTATCTACTTTACCATGAAAGACCAAAAAGCATTATTTTGTCATATTCAAGGTTTTTCAGTTATACATACGCATGGGTATGAACATCTAAGAGACATTAATTCTAAACATAAAAACTCCTAAAACTAAGGTCTTTAAAGTTCACACTGTAGCACCCTCTGCTTTTAAAGAAACCACAGTGGCAAGTTATGGGAATCAAGCATTACAATTCCTCCTAAGCACAATCATCAAATTAAAAACTAAAACACTAAACCAATTCTAACTTAAACTACTGAATCTGAGAAGCAGCTGCCAAAGCAGCCTTATTATTCTTTTGAAATCAAAAGTGGGGAAAAGTATATATCTTAATTAGAAAAAGAAATAGCAAGTGGCTGGCATATAGACACAAAAAACAGAAAAGGACAAAAAAGGAGAGGAATTCTCATTATTTTTAAATACCAGGAGGATACAAAATTTAGATAATATGCTTCATGCCAAAAATGGAAAAACTAGGACAACTAACTTCACATGTAATCTGGTATTTTCCAAGGGTTATCTGTGTCTGCATTTAGCATTCACAAACTCAATCTACAGGCTACATTCAATTCAATCGTTCTTAAGAATGAAGAAAAGTTAACACAAATCCACAAATAGAAAAGTAGTCATTTGTTTTCCTCTAGTAAATTTTTTTTTTAAGTCATTTACAGGGTGAGAGATTAAGTGCGGCAGGGAAGAGAGGAGAAGGGAGGGGAACAAAGTGGGGGCGGGGTGGGTCCTGAGCAACAGGAACATGGATGAGTATGAGTGTGGTGCGTGTGGTGCGGGAGGCATCTCCCAGGGATCAGTAAGAACTGGCCTTCCTGAAATCTCTCCCCCATCATCAACATTAAGTTAACATAAGACACTTTGATAACCACAGCATGCCAGTGGGCAGGATCCCTTCCCGGCATACTTATAAAACACAAGGAAAACCCTCCTCAAGAGGAAAAACCACATTTAAAGAAACACAGAGATGCTCACAAGGTAGCAGGAACAAAAGGACAATAAATGCTTTCAAAGATTTCTTGGTGGACCCCACTGCTTCACATTCCTAAGGATGCTGCCAACACTGGGGCACGCAGGGGTTCCTCCACCAGCACAACCTGCCAACCTCCAGCTTTTTGTATAGAAGCTGTCTTTCTTGCCTAGCTCTTTTCCTTTAGCTGCTTCAGAAATAGATCTACCTCAATGAAGAGCAAACGTCTTATTCCCCAAGAATGCTGTCCCAGCAGACAGCATTCACTATATTCCAAAGACTAATGGTACTCATAATTTTTCCTTTTGCCCATTTCCTAACATAACTTTAGGAAACAATGTGCTTAGGAATAAAAGATCATTACAAAAGCTTTTGCTATTACAAGGGGGAATGTTTATAAGGTTGGTAGCATTAACTTTTTAAGCCTAACTTTATGTTTCGTGAGTGTGAAATTTTAGGGTACAGCCAAGATGAAGAGACAAGGAACTGTGGCATTTTAACTCCCTTCCCTCCCAACACACAACCCCCCCTTGTCCCATTCAATGCATTTTGTTCAAAATTAAGTATTTCCACAGTTCATGCACATACCTCAATGAGCTCATCTCTCTGTCGAAGGCCTTCTTTAAGTTCATCCATCTTATGCTGTAGCACACTACACATATGTTTCTGCCTTTCTAACTCCTGTTAATAAACAAATGATACAGCTTATACAGATAACGGCACACAACAAACTGGCACATCTACAGTATAATAATTCAGAGGCTAAGACTGACCTCCAGACACACACTTGGACTTCCATGCATAATAACTTAGAAAAATTCTGTATTCTATGGAAAGGTTCAGAAAATTACATTTTTCATCTCCTAGGAGTATACAGCTAGAAAATCCAGACTAATCAATGACAAAATTACTAAGAACAATGAGAAGACTTAATAAAGTAACAGGTTATAAAATTAACATATAAAATCCAATAATCCTCATAAATATAACTAAAATCTAGAGAGAAAATATAATAAACACAGTATCAAAAAATAAAATTTTTAAAAACACATGTGTAAACTTAAAAAAAATACCCAAAATCAATATGAGGAAAATCATATAAAATATTCCTGAGGGACAGAGAAGTAGGACCAAATAGAAAGGCACACTATCTTGGATAAAAAGACTTAGTATCATAAAAATGTCAGTTCTCCCCCAAATTAATCTATACATTTAATGCAGTCCAAATAAAAATACCATGAGGCTTTTTTCTCATCAGAGCTTGACAAATTGATTATAAAGTTTATTTGGAAGAAAAACATAAGAAAAAACAGCCAGAAAAAAAATACTGATAAAGAAGAAGGCTAGCTTCACTAGACATAAGGTCAATATAATTAAAGCAATGTTTGTAAGGGTTTTGTTTTTTTTGTTGTTTTTTTTTTAAGATTTTATTTATTTATTTGAGACAGAGAGAATGAGAGAGACAGAGAGCACATGAGAGGGGGGAGGGTCAGAGGGAGAAGCAGGCTCCCCGCCGAGCAGGGAGCCCGATGCGGGACTCGATCCTGGGACTCCAGGATCATGACCTGAGCCGAAGGCAGTCGTCCAACCAACTGAGCCACCCAGGCGCCCTGTAAGGGTTTTTGAATACAGATGAAAGGAGCAGAAGAGAAAATCCAGAAATACACCCAGTTACATGTGCAAATGTACTAAGCAAAAACAAAACAAAAAGATCATCTCAAATCAATGAGAAAAGATAGAGTTTTATGTAAGTGAGGCTGGAATAACTGGATATCCAAATGGAAAAAGGAAATTGGAACCACACCTCACACTATACACCACAACAAATTTCAAATGGATTGGAAGTGTATGGCAAAAAGAGAGAAAAAAAGAGAAAAGGAAAGAAGGATAGTTACTAGAGAAAAAAAATGAGTGAATTCCAAAGAGTAGGAAAAAAATGTTACTAAAAAATGACCTAAAAATCCACCAGCAAGAAAGGGAAATGGGTAATAAGTTAGACTACATAAAAACTTTTAAATGGCAAAAGGCACTCCAAGCAAAGTAAAAACACAAATGATAAACTACAAAAAAAAATTGTAACTTATATCAGAAACAAAGTTATCGCCTCTCTATATAGAGCCTCTAAAAAGAAAAAAAGAGTACTATATAGAAAAATAGTCTAAAGAAATGGACAGTTCACAGAAAAAGAAATCACTCTGAATATAAAAAGATGATCATACTAAGAGAACAATAAATTAAACTGTATGGTCTCACTTAAACACTAGTAGAAGTCCAAAAACTTGACAACGTATTCAGGAAAATACTATGGGGATGGAAACAGGCCCTCTCGTACATTCTGGTAGGAATCCAAAATGGTATAACTAATACAAAGGGAAAACTGGCAGTATCCAGCAGAATGAGCATGCCTTTTGACCCAGTAAACCCACTCTGATGAATCCCCTGGCTATCCTGGCAAAAATGCAAAAAGACTTATGTAGTACATCATTTTTGCAGGACTATTTTTAATAGCAAAAGACTGTAAACAATTCAGATGTCCATCAACAGGGAGCTGGTGGAATAAACTATAGTACATGCGCACCATGGAATCACTATGGAGTAATACACCAAGGAATGAAGAAGACCCATAGTCATAAGGTGATAAAAAGAGCAAGGTGTGGAGCAGTATTTATAGTATGCTACCATTTTCTAAGAAAGCGGGGATAAAAAACATATATTTGTATATACTTTTTCAAATAGCAAAATATATCTATCTTCTTAAGTATGGAAGGATAAAGCATTTAATTAAAAAATCCCCTCAAGAAATAGGGATGAACAGGGCGCCTGGGTGGCTCAGTTGGTTGGGCGGCTGCCTTCAGCTCAGGTCATGATCCTGGAGTCCCAGGATCGAGTCCCGCATCAGGCTCCCTGCTCGGCAGGGAGTCTGCTTCTCCCTCTGACCCTCCCCCCTTCTCATGTGCTCTCTCTCATCCTCTCTCTCAAATAAATAAATAAAATCTTTAAAAATAAAAAATAAAAAATAAAAAAAGAAATAGGGATGAACAGAGATAGATTGACTCTTTGTTGATTTCACTTCAGATACATGTAAATATCTTATGTAATTGTAAAACAAAATTAAATTCAAAAAGCAATTCCTGATGGAAGCAACCCAAGTGTCCACAGACAGATGAATGGATACACAAAATGTGGTACATACATACACTGGAATATTATTCAGGAAGGAAATTCTGACACATGCTACAATACAACCTGGATAAGCCTTGAAAGCATTATATGAAGCCAGTCACAAAAAGTCAAATACTGCATGATTTCACTTTTATGAGATACCTAGAGGAGCCAAACTCAGAGAGAGAGAGAGAGAGAGAGAGAGAGAAAGTAGAATGGAGGTTGCCAGGAGCTGGGGGAGGGGGAGGGCTGTTGTTTAAAGAGTACAGAGTTTTAGTTCTGCAAGATGAAAAAGTTCCCATTGCACAACAATGTGAATATACTTGATATTACTGAACTGTCTGAACTGTAACACCTTAAAATGGTTAAGATGGTAAATTTTGTTATACTTTTTATCACAATTAAAAGTAAAAATAATCTAAAGATAAAAATTTTTAAAGTAATTCCTAAGTATTGAAAATAAAATGCAGTGAGCCTAAATTATACATCCAGTTAGCAGCATAAGCACAGAGAAACTATTTCGAGTAACTTTTAAAAAACAATGGTTGGACTATACATAGTATAGCAGCAAAATAACAGCCAACCAGAACAAAACAAAAAACTTTTAACTATTTTCAGTAATTATATCACTTGTGGCGACACTGGTATTGCTATTCTGAGCACTGTGGGATAGAGCAAAGAGAACAGAATATAACATAATTACTATCATCCCCCAGTGACTTTGAGAACTGGCAGTGGGAACACGGAGATACACATATGTAAAACAGAGAGGGTAAGGAAAAATGCCAGAGTCCTGAACATGAACTAGAACTACTAGCATAAATTCATGATATATTTTGACTTTAAAAACAAAAAAGTACCCCACATAAATATTTCCCTGATATTCCACTAAAAAGGCCTTTATAAACAGTTATCTTCTTGGTGGCAAGAGCTCTCCAGCACCCACACCACCCCACTAAAAGAACCAAGGCTCCTTGGACAAACAGCTCCAAGTCTGGAGCAGGAAATACCAGATGAGCCTGGAACACTTTCTTGTGCTAGACAGAATTTATTTAAAAAAAAAAACAAAAAACTTAGACTCATGTCAAAATTATTTGGAAATCAACCTGAACATGTTCAGATTAGTTAAAGGTTGAACAATTTGAAAATCAAAAAGAATAAAAGCTACAATGAATTCAGATCATCAAATGCTTGTATTCTTAATGATATTTTAAAATATTTTTTAAGTTGTATCTGATAAAGGACTTGTACCTAGAATATATGAACTCTTGCAACTCAATAATAATAATAAAAAAATCCAATTTAAAAACAGGCAAAAGAGGGGCACCTGGATGGCTCAGTCGGTTAAGTATCTGCCTTCAGCTCAGATCATGATCCCAGGGTCCTGAGATGGAGCCCCGCATCAGGCTCCTTGCTCAGCAGGGAGTCTACTTCTTCCTTTCCCTCTGTTCCTCCCCCTGCTTGTGCTCTCTCTCTTTCTCTTTCTTCTCTTTCTCTCAAAAAAATAAAATCTTTAAAAAATAATAATAATAAATAAAAATAGGCAAAAGATCTGAATAGCTATTTCTCCAAGGAAGCATATGAAAATATACTCATAATTATTAGTCATCAGGAAAATGCAAATCAAAACCACAGCTGCTAGGAAGACTGTAAAAAGAAAAAAAGTCAGACAATACTAAGTGTTGGTGAGGCTGTGGTGAAATCAGAACTCACATACACCACTGGTGGGAACGTGAAATGGTGCGGCCACTGTGAAAAATGGTCTGGCATTCCTCAAATGGTTCAACATAGAGCTGCCATATGACCCAGCAACTAACTCCCTTCCCAGGTACACACTTAACAGAAAGGACAACATACGTCCACACACAGACTTGTACACAAATGTTTACAGCAGCATTATTCATCATAGCATGTGCATCAACACACAAATGAACAAACAAAATGTGGTATGCCCATGCAATGGGATAGTATGAGGCCGTAAAAAGTAATGAAGTAGTCACCCACACTACAACACAGATGAATGTCAAAAATAGTTCAGCTAAATAAAGAAGCCAGTCTCAAAAGCCACCTTCATATTCTATGACTCTATTGACTGCAAGTTTAGAATGGGGAAATCTATAGAGACAGAAAGCAGAGGAGTTACTCAGGGCTGAGGAGGCAGGAGACAGAGCAATGACAGCTAAAGGGTACAGGGCTTCTTTCTGACATGACCACAGTCCTCTAAAACTAACTGGGACGGCTGCACATAATATGAATATACAAAAGCCCCGAATTGTACGCTTTTAAAAGGATGAATTAGATGGTATGTGAATTTTATCTCTAATCCATTTTAAAATAATACAAGAAATGTGAAACAGTAATGATAAAATTAGTATACCCCATTTTGCAACCCTTAATCCACTAACAGATCGAAGCATCTAGCAACAGCATTATAAAAAGAAAGAGCCATACATCAGGGCCTCCTGCCAGAAGATAACCCGTGAAGCAGACTTGCCAAAAATGCCACACCTGTATTTGGTTAAGCCTCTAAACCTGACTACCTGTTTACAGAAAATACAGAGGAAAAGGGAACACATTAAAGACACCGTAGGAATGAAACAGCAAAATCCCTAAGGCTGTCAGAAACTGTTAAGACAAGCAATCCTGTCTCTTCAACACACAAATTGCAAGGGAGGAAAAAATAAAAAAGAGATGAAAGGAAAGCTATAAATAGAGACTTAAAGACATGACAACTAATTCCAACTTATGGAACTTATCTGGATCCTCAGGGTTTTGTTTTGTTTTTTATTTAAGTGTAAAAAAGAAAACCACTTAGGACATTTGAGACAATTAAAATTTTAACAATGGTTGGATACGTAGTATGAAGGAATTATTCTTAATTTTTTAGATGTGAATGGTCTTGTGGTTATAAAAAAAAGAGGGAGTCCCTCTCGTTTAGAGAGTCATGCCTAAACTCATATTAAAATATGAGATACTGGGGGCGCCTGGGTGGCTCAGTCGCTTGAGCGACTGCCTTCGGCTCGGGTCGTGATCTCAGGATCCTGGGATCGGGCCCCATGTCGGGCTCCCTGCTCCGCGGGAAGCCTGCTTCTCACTCTCCCACTCCCCTGCTTGTGTTCCCTCTCTCTCTGTCAAATAAATAAATAAAATCTTTAAAAAAAAAAAAAAATGAGATACTGAGGGGCACCTGGGTGGCTCAGTCGGTTAAGCATCTGCCTTTGGCTCAGGTCATGATCCCAGAGTCCCAGGATTGAGCCCCACATCGGGCTCCCTGCTCAGCGGGGAGTCTGCTTCTCCCTCTCCCTCTGCTCCTTCCCGGCTCATGCTCACTCTATCTCGCTCACCCTCTCAAATAAATAAATAAAATCTTTAAAAAATATATGAGTTACTGAGGTCTTGTCTCAAAGAACAGGAGTGGGGGAAATACGACAAAATTGGCCATGGGTTGCTGGTTGCTGGGGGTAGATGATGGGCTTTAGGAGGGTTCAGAATAGTCTGCTATTTTCTGTATTTTTAAAACCTCTAGGGGCACCTGGATGGCTCAGTCGGTTAAGCATCTGCCTTCGGCTCAGGTCATGATCCCAGAGACCTGGGATCGAGCCCCGTGTCAGGCTCTCTGCTCAATGGAGAGTCTGCTTCTCCCTCTCCCTCTGCTGCTGCTCCCCCTGCTTGTGTGCTCTCTCTGTCAAATAAATAAATAAAATCTTAAAAAAATAAATAAAAAATAAAAACTCTAATAAAATATTTTTTAAAAATGTTAAAACAACTTTAAACATAAAATGTTTAAAAACATTTTTTTAAAAAAAAGAAAGGAAAAGAATCCACTACTAAAATAAATAGCTATTAAGGAAATAATATACTTGAGACATTCCTAATCAGGCATTCTTCCCCAGAGTAGGTATAGAGACAATATTTAAGATACAGTTATTATAATCCCAGCAGGAAGCACTGAAGACATTTTGAAAAATTGTATTAATACCATTGTTGTTATAATTGAATGGTCCTTCTCTACCCTTTCCTTCTGAACTATAATGAAACATACCTGAGTGCCTGACCTCTCTGTAGGTCTCTGAACGTGAACATTCTACTGCATGAGGCAATATCTATAGGGGCACTTGGGTGGCTCAGTCAGTTGAGTAGCCAACTCTTTTTTTTTTATTATTTTATTTATTTTTTTTTTAAGATTTTATTTATTTATTTGACAGAGAGAGAGACAGCGAGAGAGGGAACACAAGCAAGGGGAGTGGGAGAGGGAGAAGCAGGCCTCCCGCCGAGCAGGGAGCCCGATGCGGGGCTCGATCCCAGGACCCTGGAATCATGACCTGAGCTGAAGGCAGACGCTTAACGACTGAGCCACCCAGGCGCCCCGAGTAGCCAACTCTTGACTTAGCTCAGGTCATCATCCCAGGGTCCCGAGATAGAGCCTCTTGCTTGTCCCTCTCCCTCCCCCTCTGTCCCTCCTCCTGCTTGGGATTTTTTTAATTTGAAAAGCACAGGTGGGATTTTTTTACATAAAAATTAAAAACCACAGCTCTATGTATACTAACACATCTCTAGATATTAGAAAAAGACAAAAGGAAAAAAATATTAAGTTGCCTAGTAAGTTAATCATAGAGGTTTGCGGGTTGTTGTTTTTTTTTTTAATGCTCAAGGGCATTTGAGAAGATGGAATGATAACTCATTTTAGTACTGAACATTAAATACTTACCATGAGATTTTCTTCTAATCTACTAGAAACAAAGAGCCAGAAACAGCATGAAAAATGCATGGAAAGGCAAAAAAGGAGTCCAAGGGCTCTACATAAAATATGACAGTTCAGAATCTCAGAAATTGGCCCTTGAGAAACAGGAAGAATCAAAGAGGAAACCACCTATGCCACCAAATCATAGTCTTCAATGAGCCCTGTCATCCAGTATGAAAATATCTGGAGGTCTCTTTTTCACTTACATAGACACAAGTCTTCTTATCCTAACTTTTTTTTTAATAGACTTTATTTTTTAGAGCACTTTTAGGTTGGTGCAGTTGAGTGGAAAAGACAGAGTTCTCATATAGCCCTGCCCACACACAAAGAGCCTCTCCTACCTACTATCAACCTCCTGCACCAGAGTGGTACATTTGTTACAAGTGCTGAGCACACACTGACACATCATTATCACCCAAAGTCCATAGTTTACATTAAGGCTCACTCTTGGTGTTATATATTCTATGGGTTTTGACAAAAATAATGTATCCACTAGTATAGTATCATACAGAATAGTATCACTGCCCCAAAAATCCTCTATATTTTGTCTAGTCATCCTTCCTTCCCCCAAGCCCTTGACAAACACTTCCGAACACATTTTAAACATGACCAAAACAGACTGGAATGAACATTTTCAGTCCTCAAGGAAAAAAATCCCCATTAGAGTGTATAGTATTAATACCAGTCCCTTTGAGGGCGCCTGGGTGGCTCAGCTGGTTAAGCAACTGCCTTCGGCTCAGGTCATGATCCTGGAGTTCCGGGATCAAGTCCCGCATCGGGCTCCCTGCTCGGCAGGGAGTCTGCTTCTCCCTCTGACCCTCCTCCCTCTCATGCTCTCTCTCATTCTCTCTCTCTCAAATAAAAAAAATAAATAAATAAAAATACCAGTTCCTTTGAGGTTATATTAAACAGCTTCTCTCCCTTCAGATTACTGATGTTTCTAACAATTCACTGTGAACATGTCCTAAATTGTTTTCTGGGCTTTTTATTTTTATTTTTGCAATGTAGTCACAACTCATTTTTTTGGCAGTAATAACCTTTTGTCCTCTGCTTGGACTGACATCAACACTTTAAAAAGTCCAAATCCAGTAAGAGAAGCCAATTTGCTTTCCGCAGTTGTCAAAGGGCAAATCTGAACCTTGGACAGTGGCTTTTATTTTCCATCTGCACATTTTAACAATATAACTTACAAACCTCTAAAGAAAACATCTGCTGACGTCTGACCCATGTCTCCATCCTGCTGTTTTTAAAGAACTGGTTAAAAACTTCTCTCCAATCATTTAGAAAACAGATTATCTTAAAAAATGATAGAAAAGAAAAAATGAACTGTCTCACTGAAAGTCCTCAGAACTTTGTGGCATTCTAGCCAGTTAAAACAAGAAGACATTAAGAGATAGAAAATAAAGATAAAACTTGAGTTGTATTCTATCTTCAGAAAATGAAGGAGGTCATAAGATTTTCCTTAAGAAAATTAAATAGATTTTATAAAAATTTAAAAAAGAAAATATCTGAAGACCTGATATCTCATGTTTGTCAATTTCCTTGGACCAATCAGTTTCGACTGCAGCTTCAGACCCGGGTATGCTGCGCTGTTCCATCAAGCCCAGCACCTCCGAAATGGCAGGTTCTAATTTTCTGACCCAGAGAAAGGGATGACACAAGATGCACAATTACCTTTGATTTTTCTTCATTTTCTCTATAAAATTCTGCCATTTGTTCCTCCTGTTCTTCAATAACATCCTTGAGGGTGTCTACCTGGTAGATCAAATTGTTCTTCTCATTGTCTAACTGTGCGTTGGAAACCATGGCTTTCTTGTATTTTTCTTCCACTTCGGATAAAGACTCCTAGATGAAAGTCACAGCCATCAGCCTGATATCTAAAATACGTTCATTGCTTATATTCAATATAACAGGAAATACAGCACTGGCACAAACACATGAAGATGCATTTTTGCAAAATGCAAGCGGTTGAGGGAATTCCTGGTTTAGTAACATGCACATGAAATGAAAGGATGGTAATAAGCCAATTATGCCAGGATAAGAACTTTATATGCTCTCTGCTATACAAGAAACAAAATCAAGCAGCAATGTAGCCTCTGAAAGATAAAAAGGTATGCAGACCACATATATTTGTGAAGAGTCCTAAAATGAAGAAGCATCGATGTTTTCAGAAATGTTACTCTTGTTTTTAAACAACAAGCTGTTTGGTATTCAGAATGCAATGATAGAACAGAATACAGCCTCTCTTCACACAAGTAAACGTAATATTCATTTGAATTTTGCTACTTTCCAGACATCTGTTTTCAGTACTTTCTTGTTCTGTATAATAATGCTAATGTAAAGGCATAAACATTTTTTTCTAGCAATTATTCAAGTTCTGGTCATTCTTTAATAGTAAGCAATACAAAAATGATTAAAAAAAGAGTAACAACAGGGCGCCTGGGTGGCTCAGTTGGTTAAGCGACTGCCTTCGGCTCAGGTCATGATCCCGAAGTCCCGGGATCGAGTCCCGCAATCGGGCTCCCCGCTCGGCGGGGGTCTGCTTCTCCCTCTGACCCTCTTCCCTCTTGTGCTGTCTCTCATTCTCTCTCTCAAATAAATAAATAAATAAAATCTAAAAAAAAAAAAAAAAAAGAGTAACAACAACAAAAAAAGAGCAAAAACAAAATGTCTGAAATTTTATATAATTCAAAGTTTTCTGCTTAAAACAGCTTACAAGTCTATTTTTTAACAACTATCTAATTTGGTAGATTATTACTACCTAGTAACAGTTTTTAAGGCTTTTAAAAAGAAAAAACATTTGGGTGGCTCAGTCGGTGAAGTGTCTGCCTTCAGCTCAGGTCGTGATCCCAGGGTCCTGGGATCAAGCCCCACGTTGGGGCTTGATATAAAAGAAGCATTTCACATAAAAAAAGTCATTACTTCTAGAAATAAATTTTAAAAATACTAATGTAGGGCGCCTGGGTGGCTCAGTCGTTAAGCGTCTGACTTCGGCTCAGGTCGTGGTCCCAGGGTCCTGGGATCGAGTCCCACATCGGGCTCCCTGCTCTGCGGGAAGCCTGCTTCTCCCTCTCCCACTCCCCCTGCTTGTGTTCCTTCTCTCGCTGTGTCTCTCTCTGTCAAATAAATAAATAAAATATTTTAAAAAAATAAAAATAAATAAATAAATAAAAATACTAATGTAAATGTTCAACAAACCAAGATCAAAGATACAGAACTGATAGTCCAGAACCCTTACATTTGTGACCAATTGACTTTTTTTGTTGTTGTTGTTAGTTGTTTATTTATCAAGACAAACTATTCCATAACCCAATATTCGTGTTTCATAGTTCAGGAACACAGGTCAGTGACAGACTTCAATGGAACTCAACCCAAATAAATTCTTTACATTCCAGAATCACTCTGCACTCTGAAAGATACCAGCCTTCTTCATCTCCTCAAACTCTTTCATGGAATCATAATTTCTGTAGAAATCTGCATATGCCTTCTTTCTTGGTTTGGCCACAGCAAACTTAGAGAAAGCTGCAACCCCCAGGGATACAGCGAACTCTCCAACAATATGAAATCACAGACGCTTGGCCAGAAGGCCTCACATCTGAGGTTTCATCAAAGCACTGGAAGTCATGGTAGTTATTCTCCTCAACACCAACCTCAAACCTAACGTCCTCC
This sequence comes from Mirounga leonina, assembly GCF_011800145.1. NCBI lineage: Eukaryota > Metazoa > Chordata > Mammalia > Carnivora > Phocidae > Mirounga > Mirounga leonina. Next base: position 5,674,232 of record NW_023270268.1, read on the forward strand.
CTAACTGATACAGAAATCTAATCAATTGACTTTTGACAAGGGTACCTAGACAACTCAATGGGAAAGGAATAGTTTTTCAACAAATGGTGCTGGAACAGCAGGATATCCACATGCAAAAGAATAAAGTTGGCTTCCTACATCACACCGTACACAAAAATTAACTCAAAATGGGTCAGAGACCTAAATGTAGGAGCTAAAATTATAAAATTCTTCAAAGAAAATATAGCACTAAATCTTCATGATCTTGGAGTAGACAGAGTAGGTTTCCTAGATACAATACCAAAAGCAGTATCAATGAAAGACTTCATCAAAATTAAAAACTTCTGTGGTACAAACAGTATCATCAAGAAAGTATTAAAAAAAAAAAAGACAATCCATACTATGGGAGAGATTATTTGTAAATCATGTATCTGATTAGGGACTTGTATCCAAAATATATAAAGAACTCCCACAACACCATAATAAAAAGACACAGAATTCAGTTTAAAAATGGGTGATGATCTGATTAAATATTTCTCCAAACAGGATATGCAAATGGCCAATAAACACATGAAGACAGGCTCAACATCATTAGTAATTAGGGAAATGCACATCAAAACCACAATGAGATACCACTTCAGACCTACTATGATGGCTATAATTAAAAAAAAAAAACAACAAACAGAAACAAGATTAACAAGTGTTGGTGAGGATGTGGAAAAACTAGAAGCCTCACACAGCTAGGGAGAATGTAAAATAGTGCAGCTGCTTTGGAACAGTTTGACAATTCCTCAAAGTGTTAAATATATTGTTACCATATGACCCAGAGATTCTATTCCTAGGTATCTAGGAGAAATGAAAAGGTATGTCCATACAAAAACTTGTACACAAATGTTCATAGCAACATTACTCATAACAGCCCAAAACTGGAAACAACCCAAATGTCCATCAACTGACACATAAACAAAAATGTGGTAAATCTATACACTGCAATATAAACCAGTTGTGATAGATGGATGGATGGATGGATAGATGGATGAATGGATAGATGGAAGGAAGGAAGGAAGGAAGGAAGGAAGGAAGGAAGGAAGGAAGGA